>NC_092761.1:1206196-1559196 GCF_047496795.1 Chiloscyllium punctatum | reverse complement strand
GTGAAACAAACCAGGGCGGGACTTGTACAGTTAATGTTCGGGCCCTGGGTGGTGTTGTCAGTCTGTGACCCAGGGATGCAGGTACACAGTTCTTTGAAAGTGGTGTCACAGGTAGACAGGCTGGTAAAGTAGGCGTTTGGGATGGTTACCTCCATTGGGGAGAGCATTGAGAGTAGGATTTGGGATGTCATGTTGTATCTGTACAAGACATTGGTCAGGTCACCATAAAAGCATTGTGGATCAGTGGGAAGAACTCATCTGGTTCACTGACCTCCTTTTGTGTAGACCATCTGACATTTTAACCTGGCCTGGCTAACATGTGACTCCAGACCCCTTGCAGTATGGCCAACTCTGAGCTGTCCTCTGGGTAATTAAAAGTGACACCCACATCCCATGAAAGAATAAATAAAAGTACATATGTCCCTCTCTACCTCTGCAAACCCCTCCAGCTGCAGCAATCCGCACTGGTTTTGTAACACCATTCAGGCCCTGACCACTCTCAGTAACACTCTTACCAACTCTGGCACCTTCACCTCTCCCTGTTCCTTTTGTGACATTGAACCCTGACAACGATTACCCTTCCCACTGCCCAACTCCTGCTAGCAGACCCTTTGCAATCCCTTTAACACTTACTCCTAAAACACTCTCTCACTTCAGGATTTTAAGTACTTTTTGGTGATCTTCTAAGCCTCATAATCTAATATGATCCATTTTGTCCTGAGTGAGGGGCCGGTGGGAATTTCTTGCTGAGGTTTTGTCTGTTTCAGTGGAATGTTCTTTTGTTGAGTGATTTACACTGTCCTTTCAAATGTTTTCCACTGTTCATTTATAGGCACAGATTTCAGTCTGTTTAGCCCATTTAACTTGGTCAGTTCTCCTCTCAAACCCATGCCATTGGCTATTTTTGTTTCTAGTTGTAGCATGTCCTTTCTGTGATTCATTTTAAAACTTTATATTTCTTTAAACTGCACTTTATCACAGTTTCCCGAAGGATCTCTCCAGGTGACATTACTCATTCACGAAGTTCCCTCACACAAAGGTAGCTCTGAGATAGTTATGTCCGTAGCCAGTTGCACAATTTGTTATTCAAAGAAACACTGAAAAAAATTCTCTGAACTACTCTTCCAATTCACTGTTGTTAGTGTGACTGTCCCAGATTATGGGAATATTGAAGTTTCCCAAAATTATCACAAAGCGTTTGTTTAAAAATTCCAATGAGTTCCTGTTTAATGCAATGATGAGCAATGGAATGCTGTTCGGTGGCTAAAACTGTTCTGCTGCTTGTGTCCTTGGCAAGCAGTTGCCAGAATTTATATTCAGACTGACTCTACTTCATGATCTGAGGTCAAATGATTTCTTTGTACTGCCTTTCTTATCTATTATTGTTAGCGTTACCCATTTTGCCTGAGTTTCCACAAGGTTGTGATCCATTGAATATTTATGCCCACCTTTTGTTCGCCCTGTAACCACGTCTCTCTGGTGTCTAAATTTCTTTTATCTCTGTGTCACAAATCCATCTACCTTATTGAAGAGAGTTTAAAATCACACATCAGGTTATAGTCCAACAGGTTTAATTGGAAGCACACGAGCTTTCGGAGCGACACTCCTTCATCAGGTGATAGTGGAGGGCTCGATCGTAACACAGAATTGATAGCAAAAATTTACAGTGTGATGTAACTGACATTATACATTGAAAAATTGATTGTCTGTTAAGCCTTTCATTGTTGAGAATAGAGTGATAGTTTCACTTCTGTCATGTGTAAATCACAAAACATTTTTTTTAAAGTTGCATTCTAGGGTTAGCTGTTAACAATGGTGAGAGGTAGACAATATGTTGAAGGTTTTGGCCCCCTGTGTTCTCTGTCTATGCCCTGATATTAAGATTTATTCTAATCTAAAAAGTGAGATAAGAGTTTGACATAAATTCATGCAGTTTTTAAGCTCAGAGTTCTACATGAATGCATGTAGTTTTTGAACAAAGTACAATGTAATCCTGCAAGTACAAATTCACCCCACAAAATATATATATGTGTCAGTGGGTCTTTGTCTGTCTGTGTGTGTCTGTCTGGGGTGGGGGTTGTGAGTGCGAGAAAGTGTGTTGTAGTGAGTGCAGAGTGTCTTAGGTCTGTGAGGGGGTGCATGTGTGAGTGTGGGAGTGTGTGTGTCTTTTAGGGTGTGTGTGGGTGTCTGTGTGCGCGTCTGTGTGTACCTGTGTCCGTGTGTATGTGAGAGTGCAGGATGTGTGTAGGAATATCTGTGCGTGTGTAGTGCAATGGTGATCACCTGTAATGTGACACGAACCCAAGGTCCTGGTTGAGGCCCTCCCTATGGGTACCGAACTTAGCTATCAGCCTCTGCTCGGCCACTTTTCTCTGCTGCCTGTCCCGAGGTCCACCTTGTAGGATGGTCACACGATGGTCCGAAGCTGAATGTCCTGGACCACTGAAATGTTACCCAACTGGGAGGGAACCCTCCCGTCTGTTGATTGTTGTGCAGTGCCCATTCATCCGTTTTCGTAGCCTTTGCTCGGTTTCCCCAATGTACCATGCCTCCGGGCATCCTTGCCTGCAACGTATAAGATAGATAATGTGGGCTGAGTCACATGAGTACCTGCCATGTACAAGGTGGGAGGTTTTCCCACATGTAATAGTGGTATCTATATCCACAATCTGACACGTCTTGCAGCGTCCACCCGGACAGGGTTGTATGGAATTGTCCTGAGGGCCATCCGCTTTATCCTGGATTACAACGTCTTCACTGTCCACTATGCCACCCTCCAGCCTTTCCAGCACATCACACATGGCTATCAATGGTACAAATATCTTTGCTCGGGGCTCCACAATATTCTGTGATACACTTAATCAGGCTTTCCATAGCTTTATGTTTTAAAAACCTCTATAACATGCACTCTTTTCAAGTCATAGAGATGTACAGCATTAAAACAGACCCTTCGGTCCAACTCGTCGATGCTGACCAGAAGATGTAAATAAATCCATCCCATTTACCAGCATTTGGCCCATGTACTTATTATGATATTATTCATGTACGCATCCAAATACCTCTTAAATGTTGTCATAGTATCAGTGTCTGCTACTTTCTCTCTCAGCTCATTACATACACACACCATGGTGTGCATAAAAAATCTGTCCCTTCAGTGCCGTTTAAACCTTTCTCCTTTAACCTTAAACCTATGCTCTCTAGGTGTGGACTCTCGAACCCCTGGGAAAAGACCTTGACTGTTTACCCAATCCATATACCTCATTTTTATGTAAACCTCTGTCAGGTCACCCCTCAGTCTCCGATGCTCCAGAGAATATAACCCCAGCTTTTTCAACAACAACCCTGGCAACATCTTGTCAATCTTTTCTGAACACTTTCAACTTTCACAACATCCTTCCTATAGCGGGGATACTGGAATTGCAGAGAACTCCAAATGTGGTCAAACGTATTACTCTTGTTCCCTGAGTTCCCCAGTCTTTGTCCACAATAAGTTCTGGAGTAAAAAATGTGGTCAATGTCTTTGACATAGCCTGCTGTTCCACACATCAGTGGACTCATTGATTTTTAAGGGACAGCATTGTGTCTCAAGTTACTCTTTTACTCAATATATTTATACAATCTCTTTTGGATTCTCTTTATCATTCTCTGCCAAGGCTATTGCATGTACACTTTCTGCAATCCTGATTTCTACCCAAAGTGTATTCCAACAGCCCCTGTATATCCTCAGGGATTCCCTTCATCCAGATGGCTATACCTGACATGTGCCCCCTTTTCCTTGACCGAGACCCTCAGTAGACAGCCAATGTTTCCTAATGCTGTCAGCATTGACCTGCACACAAACAGGAAAATGCTGGCGCTGATCGCTCAATTTATCTCACTTTTAAAATATTCTCACTTGCCTGACTTCCCTTTCCCTGCAAATGGACTCCCCAATCACCTTTTGAGTGTTCCTAGCTAATATTATCAAGATTAGTCTGGCCCCATTCTATAACTTGAACCTGTGGACCAGCCCTGTCCTTTTCCATCGCTGTTTTCAAACGAATAGACTTGAGTCACTTTGGCAAAATGCTTTCCCACTCACACCTCAGTCCATTTTACGACCTTGTTTCCCAAGGGGAGGTCAGGTTTTGCCCCTTTCTCTTTTCAGGCCATTTACATATTGATTGCGAGTTTTCTGGAACGCAATTACCAAATTCCTCTCTTCCAAACAATGAACACTGGCAGTCCAAGACTAGGTTTGGAAAGTTTAAAAACCCCAACCATAAACAGCCCTATTATTATGATTGATATTTGAGATCTCCTGATATGTTTGTTCCTCAGTCTGCCACTGATTATTCGGGGTCAGTAGGACAATCGTGTCAGAGTGATGACCCATTCTTATTTCTCAGTTCCACTAACATAGCGTCACTGGGTGATCCCACAGGAATAGCCTCTCTAGGTACTGATGTAATGATTCATGCAATGAAAACCCACCACCACACATCCTCTCTTGCCTCCCCTTCGATGCTTCCTGTTGCATCTCCACCTTGAAACAATGAACTGCCAGCCCTGTGTTTCTGTAATAACTATAATATCCCAGCACCATGTTCCAATCCATGCCCTGAGTTCATCTTCCTTAGCTGTCAGGCCCCTTGCATTGAAATAAATGCAGTTTGGAAATCAGTTCCCCCTCCCCCATTCCCTGCTATGTTCTTGCCTGCCTTGTCTGCTGAAATTGCTGTCTTTAACTCGTGCACCAACCTCAATCTTCTTTCTGGCCTTATCACTGTTTATGGTCCAACACCCTGCCAGATTAGATTATATCCTCTCAAGCAGCTCTAACAATTCACTCCATCAGGATGTGGGTCCCCCTCCTGCTCCCAGTTCAGGTGCCTTCCCCACCCTGTCAACCTGTGCTGACACCTTCAGACATCCAGGGACTTGCCCACCAAGGTCCCGGTGTTACTCAGTTCTCCAGGAGGACCTACCCTTCATGATGTATATCCTTCACTTATGAGACTTCCCACAGTGCATTACCTCACAGTGATCAGAAGTAAACTCCATCTGCCATTACTCAGTGTGTACAACTCTGAGTATGACTAACTTCATCCAGTCTCCCCAACCATCCCTACCTCTAATTGTCGAGAGAATGCACAACCCTCCCTATTGCTTTAACCTCCTCCAGTCCCTCTCATGGACACCATCTATGTAAACTTCTCCTGTTCCTAACTATATTTTCCTCCTGTTCCAATAAACCTTTGTGAACTTTGTGACCTAGTCCAATCTCTGCAGTGCTCTGTATAATCAGCCTCACTGTACCTGGAACCTGGCTTCAATTCCAGCCTTGGCCGACTCTCTGTGTGGACTTTGCATGTTCTCCCCCTGACTGTGTGGGTTTCTTCTGGGTGCTCTGGTTTCCTGCCATAGTCCAACATTTGCACGATACATGATTGGCCATCATAAATTGACTGTAGTATTCAGGCAAGTGTGGTTTAAGTGAGTTCACCATGAGGAATGCAGGGTTTATTGGACAGGAAGAGGGATGGCTCTGGTTGGGATACTCTTTAGAGGGGTTGGTGTGGACTTGTTGGGCCTAATGGCCTGTTTCCACACTGTGGAGATTCTATTCAGGTTATTGTCCAGTCCTGTCAACCATCCCTGTCTCTTGAACCTTGCCTCATCCCCAATACTGTCCTTATATGTGTAACCTCCAACAGTTTCTAAAACATTCATTGGCGATGTAAGCTTCTCTAGTCCTTACAAAGATCGATATGACTGTCACCTCTTCCTGCTTTTAGAACCCTCTCTATAACTATTGTCATTCGGTACGGCACTCTCAATCACTGTTCCATCCTGAAACCCCAAAAAACATTTATATCTCTGTAAACCCATCTGGACTGTCTATACTTCCTTTTGACAGTCCTGTTCGGAGACTTTCTCTATATCAAAAAAGTCATTGAGTGTAGGAAACCCTTATTATTGTACCCTCCCTCCAGCCTTACAGCACTGAGGATCTGTAGAACCTCTTTTCAAACCGACAGCCATCTCTGTGTCTGTAATCTCCTCCACTCCCCATAATACATTCTCTCTGAGCTCCTCTGTAGTCTACTAAAGACTCCCGAACACTGTCTGTATCAGTGTAACCTTCTCCAAAAGCACAACCTTCCCTATCTGTGTAAATCCCTACAACAGTCCCTTTCTCTCTAAGCTCTGTCTAACAATACAACCCTCCATGTCTGTGTATTCACCTTCAGTCCCTACATCCCTCTCTATCTGTGTAACCTTCTCCATGCATTTTTGCTCCAGTCTCTTCAACTGTCCCTGTCAGTGTAATCTCTTCCGGACCCGAAAGCTCTCCCTCTCTTTAACTTTCTCAGGCCACACATCCCTCACTATCTGTGACCTACTCCTGTTGGAGAACCCTCCCTCTGTGAACTGCTCCAACTCTTCAACTCTCCATAATCTCCTGCAGTCTTCCAGCCCTCCCTATCTAACAAGCCTCTTCCAGTCACTAAAACGCCATTAGTCTGTGGAGACCCTATCACTATCCCTATCTGTGTTATCCTCTCAGGTCCCTGCAACACTCCCGATCTGTAGATCCCACTCCAATGCCTGTGCCTCTCCCGATCCTGTTCCTGCAAGACTCATTAACAATGTCACATCCTCCCATGACTATCACCCACCCTGTCAATGTAAGATCCTCCTGTATCTCTAAACATTTACTCGTCTCCATAACCTTCTGAAGCTCTTACACTCCTATCTGTATAAACATCACTCTCCACTCGAACCCTTCCTATCACAGGAACTTCCTTCTGTTTGTGCTATGCTCCCTTATCTGTGAAACTGTCTCCAACCAAACTTGCTACCCAATCTCTCAAAAAAGAATCCAGATTTCACAGCCTCCATGTCTAAATAACCCCCAGAACCTAAGCCTTCCTATATCTATGAACATCTTCAGTCACGATGACCCTCCATATCTCTTTTTGTTCCGCCAGATGATACAAACCTCTTTATCTCTGTTATCTGCTCAGCTCCCTAAAACAGTCCCTGTCTGTGTAATCCAGCCCTGTCCGACAAACATCCTTATCCCTGTAAACTTCTCTATCCCTCCCAACATTCCCAACTCCATGAGCCCGTCAGCCCTACAGCTCTCCACATTTCTGTAACCTCCTGTGGGTCTATGGTCCTCCCTCCCTGTGAAACCACCTCCAGTCCCCACGTCCCTCCCAATCTGGGTCCTCTGCTCCAGATCAGACCATTGCTGTCACTGTAAACATCTCCACTCCTTAAAACTCTTCCTATTTGTGTAACCTCGTTCAGACCCCATACTCTCCAGCTTCCTGAATCCTCTTCCTGCCATTGCAACCAAAACCACATGTTTCTGTAATATCCACCAGTGCTTAAACCTCCCCGACTCAGTAACCTCTTACAGCCCTAACAAAACACCTAAATTGTGAAACCTCTCATTTCGCTACAATCCTCCCTCCCTCCCTCCTCAAATGCCTTCATCACCATGAAACCTCACAATTACTGAAGCCTCCTTTTGGCATTGCAACCCTCCTAATATCTGCAAAATCCTCCTGTCCTGATATTCCTCCCTGACTCTGTAATCCCCACCACCCTCCAGTGCCCTTCTGGGGATCAAGGCAGAGGAGAGAAGATTTGTAGCGTCTGGACCATATTACAGTGGTAGAATTCTGGAAATTACAGATTTGGTCTAATGTATGTGGTGTGCAGATTATTGGCGAGGACTCTAAAGAAAGGATTTATGACTACTTGGAAAACCATAGTTAAATTAGAGACAGCATGGGTTTGTGAGGGGCAGGTCATGCCTCACAAACCTTATTGAATTCTTTGAGGATATGACAGAATACATTGATGGCTCATTCAGAAAAGAAGGATGATTGGGATACAGGGAAATCTGTCTGTCTGGATACAGGATTGGATGGCCCAGTGAAGACAGAGGGTGGCAGTAGATGGACAGTATTGAGCCTGGAGCTCAGTGACCAGTGGGGTTCTGTATCAATCAGCTCTGGGACTCTGCTCTCTGTGATTTTTGTAAATGACTTGGATGTGGATGTTGGAGAGTGGGTTAGTAAGTTTGCCAATCACACGAAGGTTGATGGAGTGGTGGGGAATGTGGAGGGCTGTTGTAGGTTGTAATGGGACATTGACAGGACACAGAGCTGGGCTGGAAGTGACAAATGGAGTTCAATCTGGAAAAGTGTGAAGTGGTTCATTCTGGAAGGTCGAACCTGAATATAGAATACAGCGTTAAAAGGCAAAATACTTGGCATTGTGGAGGAAAAGAGAGATCATGGCGTCCATGTCCATAGATCGCTCAAAGTTGCCACGCACGTTGATAGGGTTGCTAAAATGTCATATGGTGTGTTGGCTTTTCTTAGCAAGGGGATTGATTTCAAGAGCAGTGAGGTTTTACTGCATCTTTATAGCGATCTGGTGAGACCACACTTGGAATATTGTGTTCATTTCTCGTCCCATCTTTACAGGAAGGACGTGCAAGTTTTAGAGAGCGGACACTGGAGATTTACCAAGATGCTAACTGGAATGGAGGGCATTTCTTATGGAGAAAAATTGAGGGAGATAAGGCTTTTCTCATTGGAGTGAAGAAGGGGGTGGGGTGTCTTGGTAGAGGTGAACAAGTTGATGAGATGCACAGAGTGAGTGAATAGTGAGGGACTTTTTCTCCTATGACATAAATGGCTATTACAAGGCGGCATAATTTTAAGGTGAATGGAGGATGGATAAGAGGATAGAGAATGGTAGGTGGTTGGATGGACTGCCAATGGTGGTGGTAAAATTAGACACATTCGGGACATTCAATAGACTCTTGGACAGATACATGGATAATAGTAAAATGAAGAATATATAGGTTAGTTTGATCTTACAGTCGTATAAAAGGTTGGCATGAAATCATGGCCGAAGGGTCTTGGGCTGAACTGTTCTGCATTCTGTGTTCTCTCTGGTAAACTGGGTAATAAGCTCAGATCAGTGTAAAAAGGATATGGCATTCAGGAGGAGCTAGTGACCTGGATACAAAATTTGCTTGATGGTAGGAGACAGAGGGTGGTGGGAGACATGTTGTTTTTCTGACTGGAGGCATGTGACCAGCGGTGGAGTGGGTCCCCTGTTGTTTGTCATTTGGATAAATGGTTTGGATGGGAATATTGGTTTCCTGGTAAGTAATTGTTTTGTATGTCACTGAAATTGGTGGTAAAGTGGATAGTGGAGAAAGTTATCTATAAGACAACAGGATGAACAGTACTACTGGGATAGTGGGCTGAAGAATAGCATATGGAGTTTAATTAGATAAAGGTGAGGTGTTCCATTTTGGTGAAACAAACCAGGGTGGGACTTGTACAGTTAATGTTCGGGCCCTGGGTAGTGTTGTCAGTTAGAGACCCCGGGATGCAGGTACACAGTTCTTTGAATGTGGTGTCCCAGATAGACAGGCTGGTGAAGCAGGCCTTTGGGATGGTTACCTTCATTGGGGAGAGCATTAAGAGTAAGAGTTGGGATGTCATGTTGTATCTGTAAAAGACATTGGTGGGGCCACCATAAAAACATTGTTGATCAAGAGGAAGAACTCCTCTCGTCACTTACTTCCTTTAAGGAAGAGCATTAAATATTCTAACCTGGTCTGGCCAACATTTGACTCCAGACCCACAGCAATATGGCTGACTCTGAGCTACCCTCTGGGTAATTAGCAGTTGGATCAAAGAATGTTAGTCCAGGCAGTGACACCCACATCCCATGAATGAATAAATAAAAATACCTATGTCCCTCCGCCCCTCTGCAAACCCCTCCAGCTGCAGCAATCCGTCCTGGCTTTGTGACACCCTGACCACTCCCTGGACCACTCTCTGTAACACTCTCACCACCTCCAGCACTTTCACCTCTCCCTGTTCCTATCGTGTCAATAAACCCTGACCATGGTCCCCCTTCACACAGCCCACCTCCTGCTAGCAGACCGTTTGCAAACTGTTTAACATTTACTCCTAAAACACTCTCTCACTTCAGGATTTTAAGTACTTTTTGGTGATCTTCTCAGCCTCATAATCTAGTATGATCCCTTATGTCCTGAGTGCGGGACTAGTGGGGATTTCTTGCTGAGGTTTTTACTGTTTAAGTGGAATGTCCTTCTGTTGAGTGTTTTACACTGTTCCTTCAAATATATTCTGCTGTCCATTTACAGGCACATGTTTCAGTCAGTTTAGCCTGTTTACCTTGGTCAGTTCTCCTCTCGCAAACATGTCATTGGCTATTTTTGTTTCTAGTTGTAGCTTGTCCTTTCTGTGATTCGCTTTAAAACTATATTTATTTAAACTGCACTTTATCACAATTTCCCGAAGGATGTCTGCAGGTGACATTACTCATTCACTAAGTTTCATTACACAGTCGCTCTGCGATAGTTATGTTCCTGAACAGTTGCACAATGTGCTTTTCAAAGAAACACTGAAAAAAATTAACCAAACTCCTTTTCCAATATCAATGTTGACCGTGTGTTGTTCCAGATTATACAAATATTGAAGTTTTCCGAAATGATCACAATGCCCTTATTAAAAAAATTCCAATGAGTTCCTGGTTAATGCAGTGATGAGCAATGAAATACTGTTCGGTGGCTAAAACTGTTCTACTGCTTGTTTCCTTGGCAAGTAGTAGCCAGAATTTACATTCAGACTGACTCTACTTCATGATCTGAAGCCAAATGCTTCCTCTGTAATGCCTTTGGTATCCATTATTGTTAGCTTTACCCATGTTGACCGAGTTTCTGCAAGTTTGTGAACTATTGAATATTCCTGTTCACCTTTTGTTCGTCCTGTCACCACGTATTTCTGGTGTTTAAATCTCTTTCACCTCTGTGTCACAAATCCATCCACCTTATTGAAGAGACTTTGTCCATTCCAAAAAATACGTAATTTATTCTTTCCCACAATTTCCTGTCACAAATCGATTCGCTGATGTATAGTTTTAGTTAAACTCTGTCCCACCCTGTTCCTTTCTACTTGTTTACGGCCACATTCCCATGCTGTTCTAATGCGTCACCTTTTCTCTTTGGATCTGGAAAGCTCCTTTCATCTGAACCCTGTCCCTGCGTCCTCTCTGTCAGTTTAAAGTCCTGTCCATAAACCTACCGACATGATTGGCCAGGACACTGGCCCCAGCACAGTTTCAGTGGGACCATCGGAGTGGATTTCTTTAAAAAGTCAAGTATGGGAAATGGATGTCTCTGGCTAACCAGCCTTTCTTGCCCAGCCCTAGCTGCCGTTCAGCGGAGTAACTTGCTCGGCCATTTCAGAGGGTAATTGAGAGGCAAACGTTTGCTGTGGGGATGTCATGCAGACCACGTGAGGATAGGCAGATGTCCTTCTTGAAAGGCGAAGTATTTGGATCTATTGTACATCTGTTATGGTATTTTTAGATTGTCAATTACTATTTTTAAAATAATTTATTTCAGATCCCACCATTTCAGATGGTGGGGTTTAAACCTTCCTCCCCCGAACATTAGCTGAGGTTTTGGATACATGCTCTAGCAATAACACCACTAGACCTTCACCTCGCCTGCTCACAGGCTATTCATCCCTGAACACTGATACCAGTGCATCATGGAGCTAAACCTGCTTTTCCTTCATGATTGTTTGATCCTGATACCTTCCTGCACTCTGGTGATATCACTTAGTATCTCTCCATGTGGTATCCCTCATTGTGTCGGTCCAATGTCTGCCTCTGTCAGTGTCTCTCACCTTTACAGATCTACTCCAGATCCTGAGCCAACAGAATTCTCCACTCCACAGAGACACAACAGCACAGGCCAGGAATGGAGACTGGGATTTTCCAGATCTCTGTGGGACTCACTGCCATTCTCTATGTGTAATCCTCACTACATCAGTCAAATTTCCCATTCTGCCTATTTTTCTATCTCCTGCAGGTAATCAGGAAAAATAGACTTCCCAACTACTGGGTATCTTGTTCATCACCACATTGAAGATGGGTGGTCAGCCAGAGAGACAAAGGGCAGGGAGATCTGGAACCTTGAATAAATCCTGCAGTGAGGTAACATCACTCACAGTGAACAGAGCAGAGAGCAACGAGAGGGTTCCAAACATCGGCGAACAAGACATGACTTAGATACAGTGTTGGAGGGGGAGCACAGTACAGATACACCCCAAGACAATCACCACCCCTACTGTAAGTTATGTTGAACTGAGACAGCATCGGGAGTGTCACAGATATCTATCCAGGCCTGTGATGTCTTAGTGAACATCAGTATAACAGAGGGGAAGGCAGGCTTCCCATGAGTGGGTGGGAATGCTGCCTGGGATCTTTCTGTTCTGTGTTCTCTCTCCAACACTGTACATTTACAATGTCTCATGGACCAGTCTCTTCAATAATTTTTAACTCCTATAACAGTTCCTGTCCCTGTAACCTCCTCCCTTCCTGATAGTCCCTCCACAGATTTGAAATATACTGCATTCTCGATTACCATATCCATCGCTGTAACTTGCTTCAGTGCCTAAACATGCCTTATCTCAGTCGTCTCCTCCTCCAATAACTGGAGACAAAACCATGCAGATCAGAAATGGTTCCTTTGATCCAACTAGTCCATGCTGACCACAGTTCCTGAAGGATTTGCATTTGCCTGCGTTTGGTCCCTATCCCGCCAAACCTTCTCCTCTCCATTTACCTGCCCAAATGTCTTTTCCGTGATGGAATTGTACTTTTCTCTACCACTACAGCAGCAGCTCATTCAATATGTGCACCATTCTCTGTGTAAAAATGTTCTCCTCTGGTCGTTTTTAAGTATTTCCTCTCCCACCTCATATTTATGTCCTCTAGTTATGGATTCCCCTACCCTGGGGTAGAGACCTTCACCATTCACCCTACGTATATCCCTCATGTTTTTATAAACCTTTATACGGTCACCCCTCAGCCAGCTACACCCAATGAGAATATGAAGGCTAATGATACAAATCTCTGCCACATTCCCCACTGCCACTTTGCCACAATGTTCTGGAATACACTTGTTCAGGACCTAGGGCTTTCTCTACCTTTGTGTTCTAAGACCTCCATCACCACCTCTTCAGTAATGGGGACTCTTTTCAACACATCACTGTTTCTTTCTTTTGTTTCCTAATTTTTGTCCACAGTACTTTCTGACATGAAATATTCATTTCAGGTCGCGGCCATCTCCTGTGTTTCCAGGCATAGATTGCCTCATTGATCTTTGAGGGGCCTTATTGTCTCTCTAGTAGTTTTTTTGTACTTGTATGCTGTAGAATCTTTTTTGGATTCTCCTTAACCTTATCTGCCAAATCTATCTAATTTCACCCATGTTGCTTTCCAGCTTATCCAGCCTCTCTGTTTCTGTCAAACCCTGCAGTATCAGTAACATCTTCATCAATCTTCGCTCCATTTGCAGATTCAGAATATGCTTCCTAAAGCAGGAGGATCAGAATTCGATACAGTACTCCAGCTGGAGACCCTGCAATGTCTGATACAGCCGTATCATGATGGACCAACACATGTACTCAATGCTCTGACCCATGAGGGCTAGTCTGCCTAATCTGCTTTTCTCCTTCCTGTCGTGGGCGGCACGGTGGCACAGTGGTTCGGACTGCAGCCTCATAGCGCCAGCCTCAGGCGACTCTCTGTGCGGAGTTTGCACATTCTCCCCGTGTCTGCGTGGGTTTTCTCTGGGTGCTCCGGTTTCCTCCCACAATCCAAAAATGTGCAGGTCAGGTGAATTGGCCATGCCAAATTGCCCGTAGTGTTAGGCGAAGGAGTAAATGTGGGGGAGTGGGTCTGGGTGGGTTGCGCTTCGGTGGGTTGGTGTGGACTTGTTGGGCCGAAGGGCCTGTTTCCACACTGTAATCTAATCTAATAGTCTAAAAAAAAACCTGTGATGGCACTTCCAAGGAACAATGTAAATGCAGCCCTTGGTCTCTCTCCGTTCGACTACACAGTCCAGAGCTCTGCTATTAATTGTATTCGTCGTCCCTGTTTTGTCTTAACAAAATCAAATACCTGAATTCAGCTCCATCTTTTATTTCTTAACCCACTTGCTCAATTGGTTAAGATCACCTTTGATAATTGTATTCACTGCCCACTATAACTCTTATTTTACTATCCACAAACTTACTAACAATAATTCATATATTCTTGTTTATGTCAATAATACACATGCGTGACCCCAGCACCAATCCTTATGGCACACCGCTGGTCAGAGGCCCCCCAGTCTGCACAACAACCCTCTCCCACCATCCTCTGTCTCCTACTGTCAAGCCCATTTTGTGTCTGTTTGTCTCGTTAGCCCTGATCCCATGTGATCTAACCTTACTAACCAGTGCACCACGCGAAATCCTGTCTAAGGCCTTGCTGAAGTCAGGATAGACAACGTCTACTGCTCTGCCTTCTTCCATCTCCTTGGTCACCTCTTCAACAAACTCTATCAAGTTTGAGAGACATGACTTTGTATGCACAAAGCTATGCTGACTATCCCTAATCAATCGTTGCCTTTCCAAATGCATGTAAGTCCTGTCCCGTGGAATTGCTTCCGACGACATTGGCACGACTGACATCAAGCTAATTGGCGTTTATGTCCCCAGCTTTCGGTCGCAGCCATTCCTAAATACTGGCACAACATTGGGCAACCTCCAGTCACCCAGCCCACCACCCGTGGCTGTCAGTGATAGAACAATCGTTGTCTGTTTCTTCCCTAACTTACCTCAATGTCCTGGGATATACTTGATTAGTTCCTAGGGAGTTGTCTAATTTTAATGTGTTTGAAAACCTTCAGCACCTCCTGTTCTCCAATGTAGACTCTTTTGAAAGCATCACTGTTTATTTCCCTGCTTTCCAGTGTGTTTTCCACAGTAAGTTCTGTCGCGAAGTGTTTGTTTCGGATCACACCCATTTCCTGTGGGTTCACACACTGATGGCTTCATTAATCTTTAAGGGGTCACATTCTGTCCCGAGTTATTCTTCTGTTGTTAATATACTAGTAGAATCTCTCTGGATTTTCCTGAACCTTCTCTGCCAAAGCTCTGTCATTCCCCTTTACGCCCTCATGGTTTCCATCTTTAGAGTAATACTACATCCACAATGTTCTTCAAGGGATTGACTTAATCCAGCTGGCTGTATATGACATGTGTCCCCTTCTGTCTTGACCAAAACCTCAATATCGCCAGTCATCCAATTTTTCCCACTTGAGTCAGCATGGTCCTTGACACTAACAGGAATATTCTGGCCCTGAAATCTTAATTTATCACTCTTTTGAAAGAATCCCACTTGCCCGACGTTCCTTCACTAGCAAACAGCCTCCACGAATCACCTTTTGGACAGTGTTGCCTAATACCTTTTGGACTGGGGCAAGGCCAGTTTTGATCTTTAACTTGTGGACCAGGCCTGTCCTTTTCCATCGCTATTTTCAAACTAATAGAATTGTGGTAACTTTGCAAAAGTGCTTCCCCACAAACACTTCAGCCCCTTTTACTACCTTGTTTCCCAAGGGGAGGTCAGGTTTTATCCCTTTCTCCAGTCGGGCCAGTTACATACTGATTGAGAGATTTTTCGCGAACACACTGAACAAATCCCTCCCATCCCAGCTGTGAACACTGTGGCAGACCCAGTCTAGGTTTGGAAAGTTAAAATCCCCGACCATTACATTCCTATCCTTCTTACAGATATCTGAGATCTCCGACATATTTGCTGCTCAATTTCCTGCTGACTACTGCGGGCCTGTAGTACCATCATATCAAACTGACTATTCATTCTTATTTCTCAGATACACTAACACAGCTTCACTGGGCGATCCTCGGGAATATCCTCTCTCAGTGCTGCAGTGATGTTTTCACTGATCCACTCCCCCTACTCTCTTGTCTCCCCTTCTATCCTTCCTGTTGAATCTGTCCTCTGTAACAATGATCTTTGAGTCCTGTCCGTCCCTCAGCTGTGTTTCTCTAATTCCTGTGATTTCCCAGTCCCATGTTCCCATCTATGCCGTGCGTTCATCTGCCTTACCTGTCAGGCATTTTACATCAAAATAAATGCAGCTTAATTCATCAGTTTTCCCTTATTGCCTGCTGTGCTCTTACCTGGTTATCAATTGAAATTGCTCTGCTGAAATACTGTCCCAGCCTCAACCTGCAGCCTGAGACCATCCCCCTCACTGTGGACAACACCCTCACCTTTCACGTCTTTTGTAAACCTACTAACGAAAACTTCTGCTTTCACATCTGAGTGATTAATGCCCCTCATATGTTCCTCCCCATCTCTGTGATATTCTTCAGTTACTGCATTTCTCATTCTTTATCTCCAGAGCTTCCAATCCCCCTGATCGATGTAAGGTTATTGATCCCTTGCAGCATGTTTAACACCAGTAGCAGCCTCCAACTCCTCAACGTATCCTGTCGCAGTAACCTCCTCAAATACTACAGCTCACTGTCTTTGTAATATCTTCCATAATCTGCAATCCTGTTGATTTCTGTAACCTCCTCCAGAACAGCACTCCACATCTCTGTGTAACTGATGGGAATGCTGCAAACCTGCCTTCACAGTCCTCACAAGTTCTCTGAGCTCCTTCAGACCTACAGCCCTCAGTATCTCTGGTTCCTCCAATCCCTACACTTCTCCCTGGCTGTGTGAACTGATCCAGACCCTTCAACCCTCTCTATCTCCCTCTCTCCTGCAACTCCAACTTTTGTCCATGTCAGTGTAGCTCCCAGCACCAACAATCCTCCCGGGCTCGATAAACTGCAGCTCCAACTACCACTCCAACTGTCTAATATCCAGTGCCTACAATCCTCCCTTTCTCCTAAAACTTCTGTAGCTCCAACTACCACCAATCTCTGTGTAATCTCCAGTCCCGACAACCCTCCCAATCTCTGTATTTCCTGAAGCTCCAACGACCACCCATATCTGTGTAATCTCTAGTCCCTATATTCCTCACTATCGCTGTAACTCCTTCAGGACTGATAACCCTGTAAATCTCCTTGACATCTTTCAGCCCAAAAACCTATCTGATTTCTAACCACCAACAGTGATCTCAAACCACCTGAACGCTAACATCCTCCAGTCTCTACAACCCAGCTTTTCTCTGTTAGCTTCTCTGGTATCTGTATTCCCCTTTATCTCCAGTTACAGATCCTTGCTCAGGGAAACAATGTCTCTGTACCGAATCTGTAAGAACACAAGAATCTTCGGTGTATCAATAAATTTGCCTCATTTTCTAAATTTTCACGACTGCAAGTTCAACCTTCTCCACCTCTTCTCATAAATATCCCTCCATTTTGAAGAACAACCTAGTGAACCTTCTCTGGGCTGCCTCCAATGCAAGGACATTTTCCCTCCAGGTAGGGGACCAAACTTGTTCACAGTATTCTCAGTGTGGGCAGGCTGGAGTCCTCTATATTTATTACAAGCCTTCCGTATTTTTATTCTCCATTCCCTTTGAAATCAATGCCAGCATTCCTTTTGCCTTCTCTGTGTCCTGCTGGCCCTGTATGCCACCTTTCTGAGATTTATACACAATGATTCTCAAGTTACTCTGTGATGTAGCTTTCTGGAGTTGATCTGAAACCAAGTGGTGACAGCAATAATCAGGAAAGTGCTGGAATGTATGGTAAACAATATGCCAGAAATGATAACTACACACTTGGAAACCTACGGAAAAAGGGCAGTCCATCAGACCATCATGTATAGGAGCAGAATTAGGCCATTCGGTCCATCGGGTCTATTCCACTATTTGCTTATGGCTGAATTGTTTCTCAACCCCAATCGCTCACTTACTCCGGGTAACACTTGATCTCTTTATTCATCAAGAACCTAGCTATCTCTGAGTTAGATACACTGAATCACTTAGCATCCACAGCCCCATGATGCAGTGAGTTCCACTGATCCATCACCTACTGGCTGAATAAATTCCTCCACATCTCTATTCTGAAGGGCCGTCCCTTCACTCTGAAGCTGTGCCCTTGTCCCCTAGTCTCTCTTCCTCGTGGAAACATCTTGCCCCCGTCCACTCCATCCAGTCCCCTCAGTATTCTGTATGTTTGAACAAGGTTCTACGCCGCCGCCGCCTAAACTTCATCAAGTGCAGACCCAGAGACTTCACCTGCTCCTCATATGACACAAAATTCATCCCTGGGATCTTTCTTGGAAACCCATTTCTCATACCCCTTCACATTATTTGTCCAGACTCTTAATGTATAATGAGCAGAGTGTCATCCCAAAACTGACCCCTGCGGTACTCCCCTCATCACCAGTTCCCATCGTGAAAAATTGCCATTTCTTCACACTCTCTGCCTTGTGCCAATCAGACAAATCCTCTATCCATGTTCTGCATGTTGTTCTGAAACGGAAATGTCATTTCACACCCACTGCTGGATTTATTTTTCTGTCTGGCTGTAAACAGCAGAGTTTCCCCATTACCTTCCCATCTGTAATTCCCTGGAGAAGGTGGTGGGGAGCTGCCTTCCTGACCCACTGCAGTCCTTTGGGTGTAGGGCCAGACACAGTGCTGGGAGGATGGAGCGGAGCTTATAGGGCACCTTGGAAATGTTGGTGTTCCCATGTACCCGGAGCTCCTGTCCTTCCAGAGTATAGTGGTTCCGGGTTTGTGAAGTGCTGTTGAAAGGGCCTGCCTGAGTGACCTCAGTGCTACTTGTAGATCTTTTAATACGTCATTCATTAATGAACATGAGCTCTGTTGGCTGAGCCAGCATTTATTGGTGATATGGAGTTGTCCCTGAGAAGGTGGTGGTGAGCTGCCTTCTTGAGCCACTGCACCAGCCGTTGGAACTGTTGTTATCTGTGTCCCATTCAGCAGGTGCTTGTCCTCATGTCTGCAACTGCATACAGACAATGCAGCTCTCCCTTTCATATCCTATATACTCCCCGCCATATAAATCTGACAGTTCCTCGCAATATCTCACCTTCTCCATTCCCATCTGTGCTAGAGATCACTGAAATTCATTTATTCTTGTTTAAACTTCTGATCACCCAAAATCTCTCCCTTTTAAAATGTGTAACCCTTTCAGCTGCTGTAACTCTCCATATAAATGTAATCAATGATAGCACAGGTTCCCTTCCTAAATCTCTGTAATTACAATGGTTGCATGTGCTAAATTGGCAATTTTCTTCCTCCTTATACATCTCAGGACTTCCAGCCCCTATAATCCCAATATTTGGAATGCTCCCATTCTCTGCACCTCCTCATGTCCTGAGGGTCCTTGAACACCACCAGTGCTCCAAAAGTTTATATTACCCCCAAGTTACTGCAAGTCTTCTAACTCTGTAATATCCAACAGTCTCCAGTACCATACGCCACTTTCTGGCTATCAATTTGCATTTGTTGAAGAATACACATCTCTGTAATCAACTCAGAAAAAGCCCTTTAGACTGTACAAAGCTCCGTCATGAATAAGCCACTATCTCTCTGTGTCCTTTGCCTTCATCAGTATATGCAACTCTCGTGTATCTTCTAGCAAACTTCTTCAGATGCTGCAGATCAGCCTAGCTCCCTAGATAACCTGTTCCATTCCATATGGCTCGCTCAATCACTGTGACACCCTCTGCTCTGTCTAATTCTCCTCTTTTCCACTGTTTTCCAGGCACAACAGTAATTCTGTAAGGCAGCAGTGCGGAATGGGACGTTATAAATCTCAGCTGAGGCTTGAGGCCTGCCATTACCTGGGAGTCACAAGGACAGAGAACCTGAGAGAGTGCGGGAGAATATTAATCAGTAGCGAGGGTCGGGACCGACTGGGACTTGGAGTAGGAGAAAAAGCAGAGCAGGAGGCTTGAAACCAGCACTGAGGCACAGAGGGAGTGACCATATGAGGGAGCAACTTGGAGCAGGAGCTTGAGTCTTACATACCTGGGAGTTACAGAGGCAGCAAAGCAGGAGGATATAAATCAGCACTGAGGATTAAGGCTGAGTCACACCTGGTAGTCACAGCGACAGTGACCCTATGAGGGAGCAGAGTGGAGTGGGTGCTGGAGGATTACACGGACCTGGGAGTCACAGAGACGGTGACCCTGTGAGGGGGCAGAGTGGAGTGGGAGCTTGAGGATTACACGTAAGTAGGGGTTGCATAGACAGTGCCCCTGTGAGGGAGCAGTTTGGTGTCGGAACTGGAGAATTACACATCCCTGGCAGTCACAGAGACGGTGACACTGTGAGGGAGCAGGGTGGAGTGGGAGCTGGAGGAATACACGTACCTGGGAGTCACAGAGACAGTGACCCTGTGAGGGAGCAGGGTGGAGTGGGAGCTGGAGGATTACACGGACCTGGGAGTCACAGAGACGGTGACCCTGTGAGGGGGCAGAGTGGAGTGGGAGCTTGAGGATTACACGTAAGTAGGGGTTGCATAGACAGTGCCCCTGTGAGGGAGCAGATTGGTGTCGGAACTGGAGAATTACACATCCCTGGCAGTCACAGAGACGGTGACACTGTGAGGGAGCAGGGTGGAGTGGGAGCTGGAGGAATACACGTACCTGGGAGTCACAGAGACAGTGACCCTGTGAGGGAGCAGGGTGGAGTGGGAGCTCGAGGTTTACACATCCCTGGGAGTCACAGAGATGGTGACCCTGTGAGGGAGCAGAGTGGAGTGGGTGCTGGAGGATTACACGGACCTGGGAGTCACAGAGACGGTGACCCTGTGAGGGAGCAGAGTGGAGTGGGAGCTGGAGGATTACACGTACCTGGGAGTCACAGAGACGGTGACCCTGTGAGGGAGCAGGGTGGAGTGGGAGCTGGAGGATTACACGTCCCTGGAAGTCACAGAGACAGTGACCCTGTGAGGGAGCAGAGTGGAGTGGGAGCTGGAGGATTACACGGACCTGGGAGTCACAGAGACGGTGACCCTGTGAGGCAGCAGAGTGGAGTGGGAGCTGGAGGAATACACATCCCTGGGAGTCACCGAGACAGTGACCCTGTGAGGGAGCAGGGTGGAGTGGGAGCTGGAGGAATACACATCCCTGGGAGTCACAGAGACAGTGACCCTGTGAGGGAGCAGGGTGGAGTGGGAGCTCGAGGTTTACACATCCCTGGGAGTCACAAGACGGTGACCCTGTGAGGGAGCAGGATGGAGTGGGAGCTGGAGGATTACACATCCCTGGGAGTCACAGAGACGGTGACCCAGTGAGGGAGCAGAGCGCAGTGGGAGCTGGAGGATTACACGTCCCTGGGAGTCACAGAGACAGTGACCCTGTGAGGGGGCAGAGTGGAGTGGGAGCTGGAGGATTACACATCCCTGGGAGTCACAGAGACGGTGACCCTGTGAGGGAGCAGAGTGGAGTGGAAGCTGGAGGATTACACGTATCTGGGAGTCACAGAGACAACTTTCTGCTACTGGGACCTGCCTGCACTGAGTTTGGAAGAAGTGCAAGAGCCATCACAGAAAAGGCTGTAAGTTCATTGGCTGATAAATACACCGTTATTAACGACTATCAGTTAATTGCTGTAAGTCTGCAAAGTTAATTTTCCAATTCTGAAGTAAGGTTCGAACTCAGAATTAAGAGACACTGTGAAATTCTGTGCCAATATAGTCAATTACCCTCAGTAAGCCACAGTGGAATAAGGGACTTAACCATATTGTTATTTCCCGGATGTTAACTTCATTCTAAGTAATTATTTAAGTTATTCTAGACTGTTGCATTTTACGACATGGCAAGACATATTTGTCAGATGGAAATTATGTTCTGTTACATTGGGAATTCATAGCCCCTGCTCGTGTCCTAGATGAACACGGGGTCTCGGAGATCAGACAGTGCTCGAGACTCTGTGATGCTGAGAGTTATGGGGATAGCGCACACAGAGAGCAGATCACCCTGCAGACATGACAGCCTGGAATAAGGAAGGGAATGGGGGACTAGGCAATCGAAGAGAAACAGTCAGGGAATCCAGGAATACCGTGATATCTCCCTCCCAATTCAGTTTCCCAGTTTGGAAGCTGATTAAGGTGTAGGCTGCTCAAGGGAGGGCAGTCAGAGCCATGTCTGTGGCCCCACAAGCAGCCTGACTGTACAGGATCGGAGGTAGAAGGAAGAAGGAACAATAGGAACAGGAGATTCCGGAAATTGAAGAAGATGTCAGTGTTTCTGTAATTTCAGGATAGTGGGGTTAAGAATGTCACTGTGTCTGCAGGACATTCGTCTGGGGTACAGTGAGCAGTCCAAGGTCACGTCCATGCTGATAGGAATGATCTGGGTAGGAAGGGTGAAGTGGTCTGGGAATCAGAATTTAGGGAGCTAGGTGGATAGTTAGCAAGCAGGACCTCAAATGTAGCAATCCCTTGGTTACTGCCAGTGCCGTGTCAAAGTGAGAACAGAACTCTGAGTTTTAGGTAGATGAGAGTGTGACTGGAACGATGGTGCAGCAGGAAGGGCTTCAGATTCCTGCGACACTGGGACTGGTTCTGAGGAAGGCAGCAATTGTGCAAGGTGGATGGGCTAACGTGACAGAACCGGGACTGAATTTCTTACGGGGTTTTTTGGGAGGGATTGAAAATAACTTAGCCTGTGCTTAGGATCCAAAAAGGAATATTAGAGGAGACTACCAGGATTCTCAAAATACTGGGAGATACATTTGGTACTAACTTACAACAACAAGTTTATCAGTGGAAGATGGAGCAAGAAAGAAAGCCTTAATCTGAGGTTCTCTGCATAGACATTAATACTCGGAGTGTGTAGAGTTACAGGTGCAGATTGGTGTGTCTAAATCTGGCTCAAGGAATGGCAGGACTGGGTGTCAAATATTGCTGGGGATAAAGAATTCCAAAATGATAGAAGTGAAGGGAAAGGATGAAGGGAAAAGTACTGGTTTAAATTAGCATTAGTTTAGGAGTCCAAGACAAAGATGATCCATCCAAGGAAACAATTAATTTGGCTGGAGCTACAGAACAAAAAAATATACAATTACACTGTGAGGTACAGTCTGTCGGCAGAAACCAAAAGAAAATGACGGAGGGAATAAATATTAACTGATATTAACTGTGTTATTGGTGTTGCAGGGTCACGAGGTTCGAGTATTCCTAGATTACATGGAGGAGAGCTTACTGCCGGAGTATGTGTCCAGCCCAAGACAACATGTACTGTTGGACCTGGTCCTTGGAAAAAGATGGGGCAAGTAGATCCAGTGTCAGTAGGGGAAGATTTTGGGGAACAGCAATCATTTTATTGTAAAGTTCAGGATGATGGTAGAGAATGATATAAGTAACTGAGAGTGAGAAACATTAGTGGACTGAGAGCAGCCTTCAATGGGGCAAGAATGAAGCTGGGAAGGTTTGACTGGAACACCAATTTGGTCAGAAAATGACAAACTGAACCATGGGCTCCCTGCAAAGACAAGATGGCTTGGGTCCAGTTGAGGAATGGTCCCTCAAATAGGAACAGCAGGATAAACAACCCCAATGCTGCTTCGTGTGATAAACAATAGAATTTGTGTCAGATGGAGAATCGAATTAAGAGCCACGAGGAATGCTGGAGGTTCAGAGGGGAGATGGTAGAGCAGAGGGGAATTATGGGAAAACTGAGAGCCACCATAGAGCTGTCCCGGAATCCTCCTGCGGGCCCCTCATAACGAACGTATCAAAAGATGGAGTAAGGCTGCGTCAAAATTAGAAAGAGGATTTATACCTGGAAAAAGATCTTCGCAAGTAGTTAAGATGCACTTAGATGCGTTGTAGATGCATGTTTGACTGAAACATTCAGGAGGCGATTAGATGATATTTGATACAAAACAAATGTGAGGATGTGAATGAAGGAGGAGATCATTACTCAGCAAAGAGTTCAGTTGAAGAGCTGGTGTAGTCATGATCGACCAAATGATACCCTTCTGTGCCAAAAGGCGTCTGTGTCATTCCGTGTGATGTCTTGAGAGTCCTCCAAATCCATAAATATCCCGTCTTTATAACCTCGTCGATCCTGTATGATACATTCTAAATCTCCATCAGCCAATGTCGCCGTCCTTATCTCTGTAACTCATACAGGCCATACAAACCTCCTTTCTCTGGAATCTCCTCCAGCCCCAATAACCTTTCCTCTCTATAAAATATTTCTCAAGTCTTTACAGCTCTCCCCTTCTCTGCAACTATCTGATCCATAGAAACCTAATCTTTGCAATCTCCTCCAATCCACACAACAATCAGCCTTACTAACCTCCTCCTGCCCTGACAGATTGCAATATCTCAATAGACTCCAGCCACTACAGTGTTCATTATATCTCCAACGTTCTCCATCACTGACAACACTGCCAATCTATTTTCTTTGCTCCAGTTCCTACAATTTTCCCTGTTGTGTACCCTAATCCAATGCCTAACCAGCTGTGTAATATCCTCTAGTCCCAACCATGCTCCTGATTCTGTAACCACCTTCTGCCCCGACACAGCTCACTGTCTCTGCAACCTCCAGATTCTAAACCTGTCCTTATCTGTGGAAATTCTCCCAGCCCTCCCCCTCTCTGTAATATCTACCAGATGTTAAAACTGAAATAACTCCACAGAGGCTGGTATCCTGTTACCAAATCACCTTTTATGTCTTCATGCATGATCCATGGCACTGACCCAAGCTAGCTCAGAGCCGGCTCTTATAGTTAACAGAGCCCCTGAAGCTTCTGTTTATTTATGAGCCAGGATTCCCTGATTAGAGCCAGTTAACAGTCCCAATCAGGTAACACGTATTAATGAGATTTAACTGACTGACCTCGTTCCAATCACTGTAAAAACACTCTACGTATCTCTAAGGTTAATTAACACCTACAAATCCCCTAGTCTCTGAAACCTCCTCCAGTTTCACCAATGCTGTCTCTGTAAAGTTCCCCAAGGACAGTCCTGTACCTTTCAGTCGATCCTCCTGTTATCAATCTCCTGCAGGACCAATACAAGCTTTTTTTCCTGTTTTCTACAAACTCTCCGTCTCAATGTTCTCCACCCAAAATGTCTCTTCCTAATCACTAACTGGTTCCAAAGACTCGGTCTGCCGTTTGTGTGTGACGTTCTTCATAAGGAGGAAGGGGTATTCGAAACAGGGAGCTTCATAAGGCATGGAGACCTTTACACAAATAGGAATGTTTGTAGAAACTAGTGGGTTTACAGAAGTGGGAAGGGTCATGGAACATGTAGGATGTTTCAGAGACTGGTAGTATGTAGGCACAGTGGACAGAATTTTTTTTATATCTGGAGCTGAGAGGTAAAGATAAATAAACCATGTGATAAATTGTCCCGGTAACATTTTCATCAGGTGTCGGGGAGGGTTTCTCTCTACAAGGCTCTCGTAGCCAGAATATTGATCTGGCTGCTCCAGCTTCATTTTCACTTCAAACAAAACCTAAAACTATTCTTGTCTTTGTAATCTTCTTCAGCCTCTAGAACAACCCATATCCCTGCAATATCCCATAACTTTCACACAACTTCCTATCTCTCTAACCACCTATGGACCCTACAGCAATCCTGGACTTTGCACTTGCTGCCATCCCTGAATTCCTTCCTAACGTTTGAACAAGGCCAATGAAATGGTAGATTTAAATAACATGAACCAGGTCAGATGGAGCTGTCATAATGGAGATGTGGCTCCAGTGTGACAATGACCGAGAACTGGATATATCAAAGGGGTTTACCATTAACACAGGAAGGATAAAAAGGCTAACTCAGTGAAGTACACTGTGTATAAAGATTGGGATCAGTATTATTGTGATGATAATCAATTCACACACTGCTCCTCCCTGTTTTCTCCCCTCATTCCTGCGTATTGATCCTGTCAGATATTGGTAAATCTTGAAAACTTCATAAAATAGTACAGTATAGAGGAAATCACTCTGCAAACTGTCTACATTGGACAAGATGTCATGTTATTTTTGAAGCCCTAGTTCTCTCTCCCCAGAGACGATAGGCCTTCCAGTTCAGCTCCCGGCACCTTTTTAAAATGGTTTGACAGTTTCTACCTCGACTCCACTTCCATGCGTGACTCCCAGATCTCAACCATACTCTGGGTGAAATAACAACCTTCCTCAGTACTTCGCTAATATTTCAATTAATTACGTTTAATATTCACCGTTTGTAATGCAATTCTACAAGAGCAAAATGTTCTCTCCCTTTCTACACAGGCTCCTGACAATATGTGCACCCCAATCAAATCTCCTCTCAGTATCCTCCATTCCCCTATCTTTCCCCATAACTGCACTTCCACTGTCACAGGGTAACGGATCTCCTCTGTACCCTCTCCAGTCCAATTCCATCCTTCCATGTGATCGGGTGACCAGAACTGTATACAGTCCCCAAGCTGTGACTGAACTCATTATTTATACAGTTCCTGCCTAAGCTTCCTGCTCTGAAATTCTGTATTTTGGCTGACAGAGAAAATCATGCCAATTGCTGCATTAAAAAGATTATTTATCTGTCCAGCTACCTTCATTTATCTGCCCACACTGACCATACTCTCATTTATTGTGTATTCCTCTCTATTGTTGATGTCCCCAAATGCCTTGCCTTGCACTTCTCTGGGTTGTTTGCTCCATTCACCTGGACCCCACAGTTTCTGTTTTTAAACAATCTGCCATGGGATCTCTTGTCAAATCCAAGTAAGTCACATGCAGTTCCAAGTTACTGCCTCAAACCGACACAGTCAGATTAATTACACACGATCTTCCTTGAAAAAATCAAGACCGACTCTCCTGGAGTCCCTGGGATTTCCTCAGTGACAGTTTATCCACTGTCGCAGAATTCTAACCTCGACCTATTCAGTCAGTCACTTGCTCCACATTAAACAAAGTTGCGGTATTAGCTGTTCTCCAGGCCTCCGGCACCATCCCTGCATCCAGGGAGGATTTGATAATGTAGGTAAGTATAAGGCAGGGAATTTTCCCCGGCACCTTTTAACAGTCTGGAACATTGTATTACCCCTTTTTAAGGAATTGAATCTCCTGTATAATTCTCCTTTCCAAGTTTGTTTCTCCCAATATTTCATCCCTATTTTGATTCAGACAGACAGAGGCCAAACCCATCTTATGATTTGGTCAAGTCTCATTTTAATCGGGTTTCATGGAGTGTTTCTCTCCACAAGGTGAATTGCATTTTCTCATGATACCATCCCCAATCTGCCTTATACCCTACCTGCCTGCGTGGTCTTCCTCTCATCTGACACTAACGTGATGATTTTTCCCCTTCTTCATAAGAATTGCCCTCTGCCTGGATACCCAAGAATTTACCAGCCTCCCTGTTTCCAGGAGCCATCTTTAAAAAGTCATTTTACTCTTGGATTGTGAAGTCGAAATTGGCCTGGACATGGCAGAAGGGATTAAACTGGGGCTCCACTTTGTGGGCAAGGCCCTGGTCCTGGTGTATGACATGGTTCATGAGAGGGACATTATCTTCCTCCAGGGATTGCAGGGGAAGCTATGACACTAGACCCTGCCAACTTGGTCAGAGGCTGATCCCTGGGTCAGTGAGGTGCCAGCCTTCTGGGTGAATATCTATCAGTATAGGAAGGAGGTCAGTGACCTTCTCCCGTGCACCAGGGTAAGTGCCACCATCTGCACTTTGTGACTTCACTCTCACTCTCTCTGTTACTGCACCCACCTCCCACCAAGGCTCATTTTCTCCCACTGTCAGTGAATGCAGCACCTTCTCTCAGTCTCTCTGTAATCTCTTCTCTGCCCCTCTGCCCAACTCTGCCTGGTGTCTGTGCTGCCCACTCACTCACTCAGAACACCTCGACACCTTCCCCCCAACTGTCCCAGCACTAACAGCTGTACCAACCACTTCCATTTCCCTAATCCTCCTTGGTAATTCTCACATTCCAGAAGGAACCATCCCGCACTAGGGCACAAAGAACGAAGAGGGATATGGGGCAGCCTAATATTCATCTCCTCACCCCCTAACAGGGGAAGGATCCTGACCCTAACAACCACGAGAGGCTGACTGACCGTGTCCAAGCTCCCAGACTGGATTCTGAGACTCCCCCTGACTCACTCTGCTGGGCACCGTGACTGACCGTATCCAAGCTCCCGGACTGGGATCTGAGACTCCCCCTGACTCACTGTGCTGGGCACCGTGACTGACCGTGTCCAAGCTCGCAGACTGGATTCTGAGACTCCCCCTGACTCCCTGTGCTGGGCACCGTGACTGACTGTGTCCAAGCTCGCTGACTGGGATCTGAGACTCCCCCTGACTCACTGTGCTGGGCACCGTGACTGACCGTGTCCGAGCTCCCGGACTGGGATCTGAGACTCCCCCTGACTCACTGTGCTGGGCACCGTGACTGACTGTGGACAATGATATCAAGCTTCCTGAGTTTGTGTTCCTGCTAAACACCAAGACAATACAGCAGACGGGTGAAACAGGTAGCTCTAGCTGAGGGGAAACGCTGCTAAAGGCAGGGTAAGGCAAGGCAATAATTCTGTGAGCATTCAAGTCAGTTCAAAGTGAGTGTGTACAAACACGGAGTGAGCAGCCCAGAGGGACAAGCCATGAGCTGTGAGTGTGTTTCCTGAGCACAGCGTCCTTGTAGCAGCATTGCAATGAGAGTTGTCAGTATACCCTGAGCTGCAGCATTGAAGTACTGAAGCGTACTGTCAGTGGGTCCGGGATGTGCTGGGAATGCATGGTGAGGCTGGCATGTGTCAGATGCCATCATTGGTGGGTGTGTACATGCAGCTCCTCTCTGTGCAGTGTCCCCCGAGATGATGCTGTTCAGGATAGAAGTCTGCAGGAGCAAGCGCCGAGATGGAGTCACCAGGTAACAGGTCTGACTTTCGTGTCAAATTCTCCATATTGAGTTTCCCCACAGTGGGGGAGGATATGAAGCTGCAAGTTGATGAGGGGGTGGATCTATAATAATGTGGTTGTTGATCATCAGTAATCATTCAGTGAGGATCTCGCCTCTCCCGTGCTCAAATCTTGACATTAACAACAGTCCAGTACAGGAACAGGCCTTTCAGCCCAGCAAGCCCGCACTGACGCATGATGCCGTTCTAAAGTTAAAACAAAAGTTTTTGCTCCAACAACCTCTATGTCATTCTATTCCCTACTTGCTTATACTTGTGCCAAGGTCCCTCTTAAACCTTGCTATATTGGCTTCTTCCCCTCTATCATTTCATTCCAGGCACTTTACATTCTGTCTGTAACAGCAAACGAAACTTACCTATCACATCTCCTGAACTTTCTCTCTTTTACCTAAAACCTACAGTCCTGAGTAATTGATACTTCTACTCTGGGGGGAAAAAGCCTCTAACTGTCCTTCTATCTATGCCTCTGATAATTCTGTAAATATCTGTCAGGTAGCCCCATATCCAATGATGCCCAGGTGCACACAAACCCTATATGTTCAATTTCTCCTTCTGACTAATACCCTCCAAACCAGACAACATGCTGGTAAAATTTTTCCATACCCTCTCCAACACTTCAACATTGTGTGGCAAAGAGTACTGTACACAATATTCTAAATGTACCTCGAAATAAGTTTCTCTACAGCTGCAATATGACCTGTTAGTTTTCATACTGCATGCTCTGATGCATGTCTGCAAGTTTGCCATCAGTTTTCTTGATCACCCTATCCACCCGTGTTACCCCTTTCAAGGAACCTAGATTCCTTCGGATGTTGATGCAATCAGTAGTTTTTCCATACAATTTATACTTCTCTCCTGCATTCGACCTTCTAAAACGCATCACGTCACAACTGTCCAGATAAAGTTACATCTATGTTTTCTCTGTCCAAGTCTGCAGCTGACCTATATCCCGCTGTATTCTCTGGCAATCATCCTCACAATATGCACCTCCGCCAATCTATTTACAGATCACAAAAGCACTGACCCACCAGTACTCTGTCTTCTCAGACCAAGCAGTTCTCTATCCATCTTACCAACTGATCCCCTTTCACTTCACCTTCTGTATGAGCCTGCCATAAAGAAGCATATTAAAGGCCTTGCTAACATCCAAACGGCCAACATCCAGCCCCATTCCCTCATCAATCAATTTTGTCACTTCCTCAAAATATTCAGTCATGTTTGTGAGACACGATCCTCCCCACACAACTGTGTTGCCGGTTGCTAGTAAATCCAGATTAGAGTACTGTTGGAGCTGTACTCATTCAGACAAGTGATTATTCCATCATGTTCCTGACTTGAACCTTGGAGAGTAGATTCGATTCCTTACAGTGTGGAAACAGGGCCTTACATTCCTTACAGTATGGAAACAGGGCCTTTGGCCCAACTAGTCCATACCAACCCTCCGAAGAGTAACCCACCCAGACCGATTTCCCTCTGACTAAAGCACAAAACACTATGGGCAGTTTAGAATTGCCAATTCACCTGACCTGTACATCTTTGGACTGTGGGAGGAAACCACGCAGACACGGGGGGAATATGCAAACTCCACACAGTCACCCAAGGCCGGAATTGAACCTAGGACCTTGGTGCTGTGAGGCAGCAGTGCTAAGCACTGAGCCATCGTGCCGTTCTTGATGGTTAACATATAGTGGGGGCTGTGACAGTTACTGGACAGTGGGAGGTATGTCGGGGTGTGATGGTTACTATACAGTGGAAGCTATGTCCGGCCATGGTGGTTACTGTACAGTGGGAGGTATGTCAGGCCGTGATGGTTACTGTACAGTGGGAGGTATGTCGGGGTGTGATGGTTACTATAAAGTGGAAGCTATGTGCGGCCATGGTGGTTACTGTACAGTGGGAGGTATGTCGGGGTGTGGTGGTTACTGTACAGTGGGAGGCATGTCCGGCTGTGGTGGTTACTGTACAGTGGGAGGTATGTCGGGGTGTGATGGTTACTATACAGTGGAAGCTATGTCGGGCCATGGTGGTTACTGTACTGTGGGAGGTATGTCGGGGTGTGATGGTTACTGTACAGTGGGAGGTATGTCGGGGTGTGATGGTTACTGTACAGTGGAAGGTATGTCGGGGTGTGATGGTTACTGTACAGTGGAAGCTATGTCCGGCCATGGTGGTTACTGTACAGTGGGAGGTATGTCGGGCTGTGGTGGTTACTGTACAGTGGGAGGTATGTCGGGGTGTGATGGTTACTGTACAGTGGGAGGTATGTCGGGGTGTGATGGTTACTCTACAGTGGGTGGTATGTCGGACCGTGATGGCTACTGTACAGTGGGAGGTATGTCGGGGTGTGATGGTTACTGTACAGTGGGAGGTATGTCGGGGTGTGATGGTTTCTGTACAGTGGGAGGTATGTCGGGGTGTGATGGTTACTGTACAGTGGGAGGTATGTCGGGGTGTGATGGTTACTGTACAGTGGGAGGTATGTCGGGCTGTGATGGTTACTGTACAGTGGGAGGTATGTCGGGCTGTGATGGTTATTGTACAGTGGGAGGTATGTCGGGGTGTGATGGTTACTGTACAGTGGGAGGTATGTCGGGCTGTGACGGTTACTGTACAGTGGGAGGTATGTCGGTCCAGGAAGCTGCCGACTGTATGAGTTATACAAAATATGATTCTGCTGCTGCTGATGGGCCATTGTACCTCATGGATGATCGTGATTGTTTCCCTAACCTGTTTAAAGTCTGTACAATTCAGTACATAACATGGTGTGAAGGGTCTGCAAAATGTGAGGTTAGCCCTTGCTCCCCATAAGGACTGTGCAGTGAACATTGTTACCGATATATGAAATGTAGGGGTGATCTGCAGCAGGCAGATCAGTGATGATGTGGTCAATTATAGGTTTCCCTTTTATTGGTTCCCCATAACCTGCCGCAGAGCAGTCAAGCCACCACAGTGTCCAGCATCAATGCTGAGCACTATGATTATATTAGATTCCGTACAGTGTGGGAACAGACCCTTCTGCCCAACCAGTCCACGCCCACCCTCCGAAGAGTAACCCACTACCATGGCCAATTCACCTGAGCTGCATTTCTTGGGACTGTGGGAGGAAACCCACGCAGACACTGGGAGAATGTACAAACTCCACACAGGTAGTTGCCCAAGGCTGGAATCAAACCTGGGTCCCTGGTGCTGTGAGGCAGCAGTGCTAACCACTGAGCCACCATGCCACTCTATATTGACTATGTGCCATGGAGCTGCCCTCTTCTGCCTGCCTGTACCTTTCAGTGGTACAGAACCTACCAGAGAGAATAGTGATGCCTGGGACATAGTCCTGTTCACAGAATCCTGCTTTACAGACAATATCTGATTGTTGCTTGATTAGTCTGTGGGAAATATACAACAAGTCAATTTTACATTCTGTATAATTGAAGAGTTAATTTCAATTTATTTCTTACATTTTTAAACAAACATCATTGTTTTTCAGTTGAAAGCAATTGAAATGAACAATAATTGATTTACCAGAGCGCAAACCTAACTATTACAGTTCAGTGAATGTAGTAAACAGCCAATTCATGTTCAGTTCAGTGAACACACCATCTTACAGGCAGCAAAGCTGTTGGAAATGACATTGAGAAAAAGCCTGAACTCAGACACAGTGTTACTGGGCCTCTCCATGACGTCCAAAACACTGGCCATCTCCAAGATCTGTTCAGAGAGCTTCCTAACTGGAGCTGGACAGTTACTGACACAATCCCTCACAATAGACTGGTTAGAGACATACCTGAACAACAGGGAGATGTGTGTGGGGCAGACTGGTCAATGGACTAGCACATGGCACTGGTCAAAATGCAGTTCAACATCTATAACAATGACCTGTAAACAGCCATGTCTTGGAAGTATATCCCTTCCAGTGTGGGACCTAAACTCTGTAGTTCTGTACCTTGGACGCAATCCTGAATGAAAGTGTTATAAAGGTGATGGACTCCTGCAGCACATGGCATCTTACATTGAATCCCTCATAAACCATATCCAGTGTATGTTATCTCTACAATGTCAGTATCCAAACAGATTTGTGCAGCGCCATTGATGGCCGGCAGCTTTACAGCCCAACGTACTTGTGTGTGACTTGATCTGGAAATCTCTGTGTAAATGTTTGCAACATTGTTCTAACCATTAACAGTAAAGTCTTATTACTGAAGGTCCGACATCCTTTCGTAATACGAACTTTTAAATTGTCCAATAAACACAAAATCCCCACTTTATTCAGTTCATTTTTATAACAATATGATGAAAACAGTGCACAACTCACAGTATGGAGCATTGAAATGATGGGTCTCAGTTCCACACCCAAGAGCAATTTATTATTAAGTGCAAGGACTTTGAAATAGAGCATAGAACATAGAACAGTACAGCAAAGAACAGGCCCTTCAGCCCATGATGTGGTGCCGACCACTGATCCTTGTGTCTGCACCCTCAAATTTCTGTGACCATATGCATGTCCAGCAGTCTCTAAAATGTCCCCAATGACCTTGCTTCCACAACTGCTGCTGGCAACGTATTCCATGCTCTCACAAATCTCTGTGTAAATATCCCGCCTCTGACATCCCCTCTGTACTTTCCTCCAACCGGCTTAAAACTATGACCCCTCGTGTTAGCCATTTCTGTCCTGGGAAATAGTCTCTGGCTTTCGACTCTATCTCTGCCTCTCATTATCTTGTATACCTCAATTAGGTCCCCTCTCCTCCCTTTCTCCAATGAAAAAAGTCCGATCTCAGTCAACCTCTCTTCATAAGATAAGCCCTCCAGTCCAGGCAGCATCCTGGTAAACCTCCTCTGAACCGTCTCCAAAGAATCCACATTTTTCCTATAATAGCACGACCAGAAATGGATGCAGTATTCCAAGTGCGATCTCACCAATGTTTTATAGAGCTGCAACAAGATCTCACAACTCTGAAACTCAATCCCCCTGTTAATGAAAGCCAAAATACCATGTGCTTTCTGAACAACCCTGTCCACTTGGGTGGCCATTTTAAGGGATCTATGTACCTGCACACCAAGATCTTTCTGTTCCTCCACACTGCCAAGAATCCTATCCTTAATCCTGTACTCAACTTTCAAATTCGAACTTCCAAAGTGCATCACTTTGCAGTTATCCAGGTTGAACTCCATCTTCCACCTCTCAGCCCATCTCTGCATCCTGTCAATGTCATGCTGCAGCCTACAACAGCCCTCTGTACTGTCAACGACACCTCCAACCTTTGTGTCATCTGCAAACTTGCTGACCCATCCTTCAATCCCCTCACCCAAGTCATTAGGAAAAATTGCAAACAGTAGAGGCCCAAGGACAGAGCCCTGTGGAACACCACTCGTCACGGACGTTCAAGCAGAATATTTTCTTTCTACAACCACTCGTTGTCTTCTGTAGGCCAGCCAATTCTGTACCCAGACAGCTAAGTTCCCCGGTGTCCCATTCCTCCTGACCTTCTGAATGAGCCGACCATGTGGAACCTTATCAAATGCGTTGCTGAAGTCCATACACACCACATCCACTGCTCGATCCTCATCATCACCTGCCCCTCACAAAGCCGTGTTGACTGCATTTAATCAAGCCATGCTTTTCCCGATGGTCAGAAATCCTATCCCTCAGAATCCTTTCTAACACCATGCAGACAACAGTCGTGAGGCTTACTGGTCTGTAATTGTCGGGGATTTCCCTATTTCCTTTCTTGAAGAGAGGAATTACATTTGCCTCCCTCCAGTCCTCAGGTACGACTCCAGTGGAGATCGAGGATGCAAAGAACTTCGCAAGTGGCGAAGCAATTGCATTTCTTGTTTCCAAAGCAATTGTATTTCTCGTTTCCAAAGCAGCGGAGGACAAATTTGATTCGGGCCTGGCAACTTGTCAGTCTTAATATTGCTCTTCAGAGGGTCTGTGTGGACCTGTTGGACCTAAGGAACTGGTTCCACATGTAAGCTAAAATGTGCTGAAAAAAGCAGTGTGTGTGTTATCATTTTGATTCAAACCTCAACCCACAAAGTCTCATTTGAAGACCCTTCTAAGCTATTGTCCATCCTTTCAGCAGTAACTGACTTGTTAATTAATAAAGCAACATCACCTCCTCTTTAACACCCTGCCTTGTCCTGTCTATAGTTCCAGTACAACAGAGTATTGAGTTGTTTGCTCTAACCTCCCTCAAAAGAGCCTCTGTGATGGTAAAACTGTCACACCTCCACATGTCAACTCATTCCCTTATCGCATCTGTCAGCCTGTCTGATAATACTCCCAGCATTAATCTAAGCTGGAATATAATACCTGGAATACCCTGTACCTCGGAGTTCTTCAGTCATTTCCTGTTTCTTATCAAGCTGCTCAAACCATGAACCACAACTCTAACTCTGGCACTAAATGAATATATGCGGAATTGTAATTTCTTTTTTTTAAAAAAAAACATATTCATCAAATGCAACTTTCCAGAACTGAGCAGTCAGCTCCACATACAATGAGTTTCTGATGGTTAATTCCCCACTCAGTGTACAGAGGGGACAGCCCTCAGTAGTGGAGAAAGTGAGGACTGCAGTTGATGGAGATCAGAGTCAAAATGTGTGGTGCTAGAAAAGTACAGCACGTCAGGCAGCATCCGAGGGGTAGGAGAGTCGATCTTTCGGTCATAAATTCTTCATCAGGAAGGCATTGGTGCATTCCTTTATTTTTTCATTCCATGATTCACAGAATGTTGTGAACTGTACTTACTCAGGGAGGCAGCACTGTGTATTGCACTGAAATGGAAAGCAGTCAATCAGTTGGTTGGACAGGGTGCAGAAAAGTTGAGGGGAAGTATACACTGATTGAATGAATTACAAACATAAGGATAGGTAAATCCCCTGGGCCAGATGGGGTTACCCTAGATTACTCCAGGAAGTGATGTGAGAGATTGGCGTGCCTTTGGTGATGATCTTTGCGTCCTCACAGTCCACTGGAGCAGTGCCAGCCAGATGATTGGAAGGTTACAAATGATACTCCCTTGTTCAGCAAATGGATTAGGGATAACTGTGGGATTGACTGAACAGTCAGTCTTACATCAGTGTGGGCAAAGTATTGCAGACGTTTCTGAGAGGCCGGATTTACAATTACTTAGAAAACAATGGTTTGATTAGACATAGTCAGCATGGCTTTGTGAGGAGCAGGTCATCCCTCAGAAACCTTATTGAAATCTTTGAAGATGGAAAAAGCACATTGATGAAGCGAGACCAGTAGATGTGGTGAACAAGGCGTTCGCCATTGTCGGCTCATTCAGAAGGTACAGAAGCATGGGGTGCAGAGACATTTGGCTGTCTGGATACGGGCGTGGCTGGCCCACAGAAGACAGAAGATGGAAGCAGTTGGAAAGTATTCAGCCTGGAGCTTAGTGACCAGTGGTGTTCTACAGGGATCGGCTCTGGGACCTGTGCTCTTTGTGATTTTTATCAATGATTTTGATGAGGAAGTGGACAAGTAGGTTAGTAAGTTTGCCAATATCACGAAGGTTGGTCGGGTTGTGGATAGTGTGGAGGGCTATTGTAGTTTGCAACAGGACATTGACATGATGCAGAGCTGGGCTGACAAGTGGCAGATAGAGCTCAACTTTAAAAAATGTGAAGCAATTTTTTTAAAAGGTTGTATTTGCATAAAACATACAGGGTTGAAGGCAGAATTCTTGGCTGTGCGGAGTGACAGAAGGATCTTGGGGTCATTGTCCATCGATCTCTCAAAGTTGCCACCAAGTTGATAGGGTTGTTCAGAAGGAATACGGTGTGTTGTCTTTCATTATCAGGGAGATAGAGATTATGAGCAGCGAAGTTATTTCTTTGCTCTATAAAGCTGTGGTTCAACCACACGTGGAAGCCTCAGAGAGTGTGCAGAGGAGACTTACCAGGGTGCTTCCTGGACTGGAGGGCATATCTTACAACGAAAGTTTGAGCTGCTAGGGCTTTCCTCCAGCAGTAGTAGTAGAGTCAGATCCATTAGGGATATTTAAGAAGACTCTTGGATAGGCACACGAAAGTTAGTGCATTGAAGGTTATATAGGTTAGTCTGATCTTAGAGTGGGATAAAAGGCTGGCAAAACATTGAGGGATGAAGTGCCTGCACTGTGCTGTACTGTTCTATGTTGCAAATTTCACTCAGCTTGTGGATTTTCGTCAGTTGGTGAATGTGTGAGGGAGGTGAGGGAGTGAGGGAATGGAGTGTGTGAGGGAGTGAGGTGTGTGAGGTCAGGAAGGTGGGTAGGGACGTTAGACCAAGACTTCCATTTTTGATGTAATTGTTACATTCACCTAAGTGTCAGCACAATATGTGTGGTTATCAAGACCAGACAAAATCCACAAGTTCAGTTATTAAAACGATTTTGGCTTGCTGTTTGCTCCTGGTTTCTACAGATACATTCTGCTGGGTGACCCATGAATTAGTATCTGAATATCCACAGACATGTTTCATTTTGTTTTGATACTGTTGAATGTGAAGGTACATTTATTGGATGTAGTTTCAGAGGGTTCACTGTAAGACACAAAATGCTTCAATAGACTGTCAAATGTGAACGTTTTCACCCAGTGTCTGGCCCAGGGTGCAGATGTAGGGAGTCTGGGTGATATGCCAGATGTCATCACCATAAGTAATGTGTGCGTTGTGATTCTGACACTCCATGTCCATACATCTGCTCCATGGGCCAGGCTCTGACTGATGATGAACTTGTCAGACCTGGTTCCTGGTCAGTCATTGGTATCTAATTTAGACAGTATTTGTGCCTACACTGAGAGCAGTGATAGACTGTTGGCTAGTTTCCTCCTGCTCAATGGGGATTCCAAATGATTCTCTGTGAGGGAATGTTTCTATGACTGCCCTGACACAGGTTGGAAACTCTCTTCACAGATTCAGGACCAGGACAGGGTCTCTGTCATCGCTACATGCAGCTGTGAGGTCCAGTAGCACTGTACCTGAATTCAGGCCTTTTAGAATCCACTTTTAATGTCGGTCATGATGCAAAGTGATGGGTTTGCTGACCTGAACAATGATCAGGAGTTTGCCATATTTATGAATTGGGCAATAATAAAGTATGAGCTTCAATTATTCAATGAACAATAACTGCATCATCTCTGAAAACAATGAAGTTGATTTTATATTGATAGAATTAAAATATAAACACCAAACAATCTTTTATGATACAAAAGTAAGGAATCACATTTTTATTTGTATCGAAAAAGGACATGTTGTCTGACTGTGCTGGTGATCACAATTACACATTGAATCTCAGTATTCAAATGCATACATTGTCACCCTATCATTTGCAAAATGGTTGACCTCTACATGATTTAATATTCAGAGTGAGCAAATGATTGAACAATCAAATAGAATTATAACTCTGACACATTTAAATATAATCAATCGATTTAATTTCTCCTCTGAAATGTGTGAGCTTCAGTTATTTGCCAACAATTCTATTAGTTTTAAAATAATGATGGAAAAGGATAGACTAGATCTAAAAGTTGAAGTTCTAAATTGGAGAAAGGCCAATTTTGACGGTATTAGGCAACATCTTTCAAAAGCTGAGGGCGGCAAATATTCCCAAGTAAGCAGTCGGCTAGAAAATGGGAAGTCTTCAGATGTTAGATAGCCGGAGTCCAGAGACAGTATATTCTTGTTAGGGTAAAAGGAAAGGCTGGTAGGTATAGAGAGTGCTGAATGACTAAAGAAATTGAGGGTTTGGTTAAGAATAAGAAGGAAGGATATGACAGATACAGGCAGAATAGTTTGAGTGAATCCTTAGAAGAGTATAAAGGCAGGAGGAGTATACTAAAGAGGGAAATCAGGAAGGCAAAAAGGGGAACATGAGATAGCTTTGGCAAATAGAGGTAAAGAGAATCCAAAAGGATTTTACAAATACATGAGATAAAAAGGATAAACAGGGAGAGAATAGAGCCCTCAAAGATCAGCAAGGTGCCTTTACGTGGAGTCACAGGTGATGGGAGAGATACTAAACGACTATTTGATATCAGTGTTTACTCAGAAGAAGGACATGGGAGATGTAGATATATGGAGAAATAGATGGTGATATCTTGAAAAATGTCCATATTACAGAGGAAGAAGTGCTGGATGTCTTGAAATGCATGAAGATGGAAAAATCCCCAGAACCTGATTAATCAGGTGAAACTTGAAAGGGTTCAGAAAAGATTTACATTCATGTTGCCAAGGTTGGAGGGTGTGAGCTATGCTGGAGGTTGAACAGGCTGGGACTGTTTTCCCTGGAATGTTGGAGACTGAGAGGTGACCTTATAGAGGTTTATAAAATTATGAGGGGTATGGATAGGGTAAATAGACAAGGTCTTTTTCTTCTGGGATAGGGAAGTCCAGAACTAGAGGGCATAGGTTTCGGTTGGGTAGGGAAAAATGTAAAAGAGATGTAAGGGGCATTTTTTTCTCACTCAGAGGGTTGTACGTGCTTGGAATGAACTGCCAGAGGAAGTGGTGCTGGTTAGTACAATTATAATATTGAGATGGTGTCTGGATGGGTATATGAATAGAAAGTGTTTCGAGGGATATGGGCTGAGTGCAAGCAGGTGGGAATAGATTGGGTTGGGATATCTGGTTGGCATGGACAAGTATGACCAGACAGTCTGTTTCCATGCTGTCTATCTCTTTGACCCTGTGACTGTAATTTAGAAATGATAATAATTTGACATGCATTATCAAATAAATAAATCGTTTATATTATTAAATTGTAGCATACAATAAGTTGAAAAGTTGCTATTTTTAGAATGAATGATAAAGAATAAAGAACATTCCAACACAGGAACAGATCCTTCGGCCCTCCAAACCTGTGCTGATCCAGATCCTCCTATTGTCTAAACCTGCCACCTATTTTCTAAGGTCCTGTATCCCTCTGCTCCCTACCCATTTATATTTCTGTATAAATACATCTTAGATAACGCTTTCGTTCATGCCCCAACCCACCTCCGCTGGCTACACATTCAAGGCTGCCACCGCCCTTTGTGTAAAAAACCTCCCACATATATCTGCCCCAAACCTTTCTCCTCTCACTTTGGACTCATGACCCCGAGTATTTGAGTTCCATAATGTGGGGGAAAAACTTCTTGCTATCCACCCTGTGTATATCTGTCTTGATTTTGTTGACCTCAACCTTCGACTTTGTCATGAAAATAGTCCTAATCTACTCAATCTTGCTTCATAACCAGCACCGTCCATCCCAGGCAGAATCCTGGTGAACCTACTCTGTACCCTATTCAAAACATCCACATCCTTTTGTTAATGTGGTGACCAGAACTATATGCAGTATTCCAAATGCGGCCAAACCACAGTCCTATGCAACTGTAACATGACCTGCCAGCGCTTGTACTCAACACCTGATCCAATGAAGTAAAGCATGCCATATGCCGCCTTGACCACTTTACTGACTTATGTTGGCATCTTCAGGAAACAATGGACCTGAATACCCAGATCTCGCTCTAAGTCAATTTTCCCCAGGACATTTCCCTTTACTGTGTTGTTCACTCTTGAACTGGATCTTTCAAAATGCATCATCTCACATTTGCACAGATTGAACTCCATCTGCCATTTCTGTGCCCATCTCTCCAATCAATCTATATTCTGCTGTATTCTCTGACAGTCCCCTTCACTGTCTGTTACTCCAAAATCTTGGTGTCATCTGCAAACTTGCTAATCAGGCAGCCGATACCTTCTTCCAAATCATTGATATATATCACAAACAACAGTGGTCCCAGCATGCATCGCTGTTGCACAACACTGGTCATAGGTCACCATTTTGAGAAATCCCCTTTCACTATTACTCTCTGTCTCCTGTTGACCAGCCAGTTCTCTATCCATCTAGATAGAACTCCCTGGACACCATGCGACTTCACCGTCTCCATCAGCCGACCATGGGGAACCTAATAAAACACCTTACTCAAGTCCCTCAGTACCTTCTCCAGCAACTTCCCTACCTCTGATGTCAGGCTCGCTGGTCTACAATTACCTGGATTATCCCGCTATCCTTTATAAATAAGGGGACAATATTAGCAATTCTCCAGTCCTACGGGACCTCACCCATGGTCTATCATCCTGCAAAGATATATGTTAAAGCCCCAGTTATTTCCACACTCACATCCTTCAGTAACCTGTAGTTGAACCCATCCAGACTTGGAGGCTTGTCTACTTTAATACCTTTTAGAGTATCCAAAACTTCCTCCCTCTTTATGTCGACTTCATCCAGAGTATTCGGGGATCTATCCCTTACCTCAACATCCGTCATGTCCCTCTCCTTGGTGAATACAGATGCAAAGTACTCGCTAAGAATCTCACCCAATTTCTCTTAATCCTTTCTTCCTTTGTCCTTGTGTGTGCCAAACATTTCTCTAGTTACCCTCTTGCTCCATATCTACGAAAAGAACTCTTTGGAATTTTCCTCAACCCTGTTTGCTAACGATATCTCATGACCACTTTTAGCCATATTAATTCCTCGCTATTCACTGTGATATGTGGCCAGTGAAAAGAAAATAAACATTTGTTCGTGTGAGTGGGAACTCAGACCTTTTCAAAGTATTTTGTGCAAAAACAATATTTGAAATCCGTCTCAGTGCAAATAAAAAGCAAGAGAAGAAACCTCTTGGGAAGAGTAATTTTCAGCCACTGTCCCCTCAAAGTACTTCTGAGGTGGAAAAGAGTGAGGGTTTGTAAAAAGGGCACAACAGTAACTATGGGTGGCTTGAACATGCAAATTGGCTCAATTAATCAACTGGACAGTGATATCCTTGAATATAGAGTGTATGAGAGAGTATTTCTGAGAGCAGGACGATATGGAAACAACCAGAGAATGGGGCAGCACGATGGCTCAGTGGTTAGTACAGCACCAGGGTCCCAGGTTCGATTCCAGCCTCGAGGGACTGTCTGCGTGTAGTTTGCACATTTTCCCGCTGTCTGCGTGGGTTTCCTCTCACCGTCCAAAGATGTGCAGGTCAGGTGAATTGGCCATGCTAAATTGCCCATAGAGTTAGGTATATTACTCAGAGGGAAATGGGACTGAGTGGGTTACTCTTTGGATGGTCGGTATGGACTTGTTGGGCCGAAGGGCCTGTTTCCATACTGTAGGGCATCTAATCTAATTTAGATTTGATATTATTTGGCAAGGAAGGATTGGTGGATGAGCTTTATCTTGGAAGAAGTTACCACAACATGCTGGAGTTTCACGTTCAGATTGAAAGAGTGAAGACTGAGTCATACATGAGAGTTTTAGTGTTAGGCAATGATAATTATACTGACCTAAGGAAGGAAGGCTGTATGGTCTGGGGGGAGCAAAGAACAGTCAAAGGCAGGACAGCTGAAGAAATTTGGCAAACAATTAGGGAGATACTATAGATTGAAGAGGAATTGCATAACGGAGAAAAATCTTCCATACCTTGATAAGGAAGTCAAGTATAACATGAAGGCACATCCCAGTGCATGTCATACTGCACATGTTAGTCACACAGTGGGGGATTGGGTAAGTCAGTGGCCCCGTGGTATTACCATTGAATTCTTATGTGATGAACCCAGATAATGTTCTGGTGACCTGGGTCCAAATCCTGCCACAGCAAGTGGCAGAGGTTGAATTCAAATCTGGAATGAAGAGACTGATGGTGGTTATGAATCGATTGCCAAGAAAAACATACCTGGTTCACTGATGTCCTTTAGGGAAGGAAACTGCCGTTCTACCATAGATTCTCCACTCTCAGACGGAAGACGTTCCTCCTTATCTCCATTCTAAAGATTATCTCTTGACTCTCAGGCTATGTCCTTGATCTTTTCTCTCCTCAATGTGAAAGCATCTTCCGAATGTCTACTCTGACCAGGCAACCAGTATTCTGTATGCTTCTATTAGATCCCCTTTCACCCTTATAAACTGCAGCACCTATAGACCCAGAGACCTCATATGTTGAGCTTGTAATTACTAGGACCATTCTTATGAAGCTACTCTGAACATGCTCCGGCGTGGTACATCCTTCCTGAGTTATGGGGCCCAAAACGGTACACAACAAACCAAATTTTGTCTGACCAGAGTCTTGTAGAACCACAGAAGTCCATCCGTTCAAGTCATTGCAAAAGAAATTCCATCACTGTATTTAAGGCCACCTTAAATAATAATCTTACGATGGACAATAATACATTTACCATGGAGTTACAAAAATGAACAATGATTAAAACATGCTGGGAAGAAGAACCTAGCCTTGACCAAAGTCTCTGTGCTCTTCCACATGCTACAGAATGCAGACAGGCTGCAGCTACCCACAAATGGTTGCAAACAAACCTGACAGCTCCAGACCCTGTAATACACACCTGAAATTGGACCTGAATGGGACCATGGAATGTCGCCTTTGGGCCATCAGTGTGACAACCCCAGGTTGGATCTGATTAATCAGGGTAAATGAACCTGATCATTTCATTGGCAAATTCTTCACACCCTCCCAAAAGGCGTGAAGACTTGGGAGGATAAGAATCAACGTAAAACTGCTTAGCGAGTGGTAGCTCGAGAAAAACCACTGAAAGACAAGACACCTACAAGACCATCAGAAGAACAAGAAGACTTCACCACGTGGAATCTGGTCAACTTCTAGTGGGGTGATATGTGATCATCCAAAGTTCAGTTAAACAATAAGATAGATTGTAGTGTTTTTCATTACGGTATTGTACGTTTTATTGTTCTAATATTAATTGTGTTCAATAAACAAATATCATTGTTTATAAGAGATGTCTCAGTTCTTTTGCTGAATATAAGATTTCAAACACAGTATTTCCCTCAGTTTCTTCATCTAGATTCTTCATGTACAAAGTAAAAAGTTATGGTTCCCTTGCAAAATACCAGTTGTCATTGGCTGCTATCCTTGAAGGATCCTTTTATTCCCACTCTCTACCTTCTACCAGACAGTCAAGCTTCTGTACACACTAGTACCTAGTCTCTGACACCATGGGCCCTTGTCTTACTCAGCCATCTCCTGTGAAGCACCTTGTCAACGTCCTTCTTGAAGTCCAGACACACAGTATCCATTAGCTCTCCTTAGTCTAAACTGCTTGTTACATCCTCAAAGCATTCTAACAAATTCATTAGCATGACCTCCCGTTGATGAAACCATACTGACTTTGTCGTACTTTACCAGGCACTGGCAATTATTCAGAAATCTCATCAATCACAATGGATTCCAGGAACGTACCCATGACCGGGGTTAGGCTAATCAGTTTTTAATTTTCTGTCTATTGCCTCATGCCCCTTTTAAACAGGATGCCAGTGAGATCCAAGATGGCGGCGGCCCAGTAGGTCTCAGTCTGCAGAGCTCTGCCCAAGACTCAGGCAAATTGAAGTACCCACCCTCACCTCACCTGCTAAATTGCTAAAATAGCTTTTGCCCAGCAGCCCTAGCCATTCTACATCAAACCTTAGCAGTCTGATGCTTTTTAAAATGACCAGAGGTAAAGTCTCTCACAGTTCACAACGGGCAGAGCCCAGGCAGGGACTTTCCCCCCACTACCCCTTAGCAACAGAGACGCCTGCTTCCACCCCGGGGCGTGACCTGCAAGGGCAAGCCTAATCTCGGAATTTCTTAAACTCTGAGAGAAGATTGATGAGTCCATTGAAGAGACACTGTTCAGGTGGGAGTCGATCTCGGTCATGATGCAGAAACATGACGGAGAGGTCGAGAAACTCGGGCAGCGTGTCGGGGGAGGGGTGGGGCGGGGCAATGTGCCTCGGCCTCCCAGACCACAGATGAGTCATCCATGGGTCAGGTCTGGGCTCTGGAACATCGAGATCCGACCTTAGATGATCATATTGATGACCTCGAAAATCGAGGTCATCGGAAAAATATTCGGTTGCTGGGCCTTCCCGAATGGGAGGAGGAACGTCAGCTTGTTGATTTCCTGGAGCCATGGCTCCCACAGCTGCTAAAACTGGAGTTGGAGCTGGGCTGGTTGCCGGTTGAGCGGGCCTACCGGGTTGCTGTGCGCCGGCCGGGCTTGGACCAGCGCCTCTGCCCGGTCCTAGTTCAACTTCAGCATTAGAGGGAGAAACAGATGCTGCTTGAGTCCACCAAATGTTGGGTAAGGATCGCCATGCCATGATATATAAAGCCTCCAGGATAATGTTGTTCTCTGGCTGTGGTCCGCAAGAGGAAGGCAGTTGATGAGGCGAAGAAGCGCCTGAGGGATTTAAATATTCAATATTCTATGCGATATCCGGCAATGCTATGCTACAGTCATGGAGGATCTGTATCAGATCACCGAAAAAAGGAAAAGAATTCCTGAATGTTCTCAAATAAACTGTAGGATTTGAACTGTATGGTTAATGACCTAATTTGGCCCCCCTTTTCTTTTTATTTTTCTCCTCCTTTCTTCCTTTTTTCTCTTCTCCATCTTTCCGTTGTGGGTGGGGAGGGGGAGTGTTAGCTCCTTATCCTTTCTATGGACTCTTATCTATCGTGCGGTTTATTTGATTATTGGGGGACTTTGCTGAGTGTTTATTTATTTTTATTTGGTTGCTTATTACTTGCTGGGATTGTAATTTTGTAATTTTATACATTTTCATCTTGTGTTGTTTTGCTAAGTGTATCGAGGTGATGGTGGTTTCGCTCGCACACTTCTAACATCTAAAATACAAAAGTATTTTATGTGTGATTCATTTTTGGTTTTTAACCAATGTCTTTTGGGTGGGGTTCTCCCTCCTGTGGGGTCTCGGGCTTGCTTAGACTATCGTGGCTAGTCATTCGTTTAGGTGGTACACCTGCAAAGTCAATGGGAGCCACTCATTAATCAAAAGGAAAAAAATATTATCAAGTCTTTAAAAAAGAAAAGGTGGATGTCGCCCTTCTACAGGAGACATATCTACTTGATAAGGAGCATTCGAGTCTGCAACAGGGTGGATTCGGCCAGGTGTTCTTTTCCTCTTTCAGCTCAAAAAGTAGGGGAGTTGCCAGTCTTACTGGGAAGCATCTTCCCTTCCAAATGCGAAGCCAGATAAAAGATGAGTCTGGATGGTATATATTAATTAAAGCCCTAATATATGGAGAGGAATATGGGAATTTGAATCTCTATTGCCCGCCGGTGCACCATTTAAATTTGTAATGGAAGTGATCTACAAGTAGGTTGCTCTTGGGGTGCGCCACACAATTATAGGGGGAGATTATAATTGTACCATCGTCCCGAGGTGGACAGAATACCTAAGAGCTCTGTGGGCATATCTTTGAGATCTAGGCAGTTGGTGGATCTGATTAGGGAGGTAAGGCTGGTATGTATGTGGACGTGACTTCGCCTTCAGGGTAGAGACTTTACTTTTTATTCTAACCCACGCAAGTACCATACCAGAATTGATATTCGCCTGCCCCCTCGACCCTTTTGAACTCAATATTGTTTTGTAAACTAGGTAATATAACTATTTTAGAACATGCCCCATTACATATGGAGGCTAAGACTAGTGATGACGAGATAGCTTCCCGACATTGGTGTATGGACCCTTTCCTATTGAAGGATAGTAAGTTCATAACATATTTCTCTCAGGAATTAAAAACCTTCTGGAAAATCAGCTCAAACACGGCCGGTAACCCTTCGGTGATGTGAGAAACTGGTAAGGTAAATGTGCGAGGCTTGGTCATGTCATATTCTGTGACCCGGAAAAGACACAAGGGAGAACAAAAGCATCTGATCGAGACTCGCCTGAAGGCAGGTGAGACAGCGTATGTGGGTAGACCCTCCATTACTAGACGACAGCTGATCACAGCCCTTAGGGCAATTTTGAATGCCACACTGACTCAGACAGCAAAGAGGGATATATTATTTGCGAAGCAGAGATTATTTGAATACGGTGACAAGCCTGGCAGGTATCTAGCATACCTTGCATGAAAGAAAAGGCTCCCAAAGCCATTACGTCTATTAGAAAGAGTGCTGGTACCCTGACTTGTGATCGTGAAATGAGCAATGCAGCCTTTAGAAAGTTCTGTTTCAAATTGTACAGTTCAAAGATCTGTGAGGATAGAACGACGAATATAATCTTTTTTAAAATAATATGGCCCTCCCAGGCCTAACCTTGGAACAGGTGTTGTTCCCGAATGCCCCCCGGCAACCCAGGAAATACAGGAGGCGATAAGGCAGCTCCAGGGTGGCAAAGCGCCCAGACCAGATGGATTCCAGGTTGAGTTCTATCAAGAATTTATTGGGGAGTTGGCCAGGCCACTTATAAATATGTATAATTATTCACATAGTCAGGGCTGCCTCTCGTCTTCTCTGAGAGAAGCAAATATTTCTCTCATTCTTAAAAAAGGTAAAGGCCCCAGATGACTGTTCTTCGTATAGACCTATACCTTGTTTAATGTGGATTTTAAAGTTCTCACAAAAATGTTGGCATTAAGACTGGAGAGGGTACTGGGACGTCTTGCCAGTATATCCAATTTTCCGGATGAATCCCGTTTCCCCTTTCCGTGGTCACTGGGAGGTTTTCTTAATTTTGGTATTTTTTATACTCCGGCATTTGGTCAGCTATATCAAACCAATTATACACATTTGTTTGAGAAAATAAGATAGGACCTTCAACGCTGGGAAGATCTCCTGATATCCTGGCTAGGTAGAATAGCTTTGGTCAACATGACCATCCTACCTCGCTTTTTATACGCTATGAGAATGCTCCCCTTGCTGCTGCAGGGACAGGCGCTGCGTTAGCTTTATGGTTGGCTCGACTCCTTTATTTGGATTCATAGACAGCCGCTTATTAAATTAGAAAAGCTGCAGCTTCCACAAGTAAGGGGTTGGCTGGATTTTCTGGATTTCAGGAGGTACCAATTGAGCTCTCTAATATCCTATGTAACTGATTGGGTCTCTTGTGAACCACAGTCAATCTGGTTACATATTGAAGCCTCCCTCGGAAAGTATCCCCTCATCAATCTACAAGTTTTGGACAAGATGAGAGTTATTACGGATCATTGTAAAAATTCTATTGTATTAAATACAATCAAAGCCTGGAAGATAATGCGACAGGATGCGGGTAAACTACAAAAAACCTCCCTTATACTCCTATAGTGGGAACGTTGTGATTCCAGCCAGGGCTGAGTGATGCGGCATTCAGAACCTGGAAGTGCAAAAGTATCTCCTGTTTGGGAGATCTGTTCGATGGGGAGGTTATGACGTCTTTCGAACAACTGCATCAGAATTTTGGGCTGCATAGCAAAGATCTTTTTCAATATTTTCAAATAGGCGACTTTTTGCAAATTGATAATTAATCCTTATAAATCGGAGAGGGAAAGTGTAGTGCTTCGGCTGATGCGTCCGCCCGTGCCCAGTACTCTCTACCACTAACTATTTCATAAGGTATTGAAGGACATGGAACGGTTATATAAAACCTAAAGACAAGAATTGGGGATAGAAATCTCCTTCGACGTGTGGGAGGGTATCTGGGAAAACGCCACGAAGATCTTATCTGTAACAGAACTCAGGCTATCCAATTAAAGATAATTCGTCGGGCTCAGATGGCACCTGAGTGATTGCAAAGTTCAAGGTAGGAGCATCTCCAATGTGTCCCATATGCAAAATAGTCGTTGGTAATCTCACGCATAGTCTGTGGACCTGCCATGAGATCTGCAGGTAGTGGGGCAGAGTAGCGAATGCCCTGGCAAAGAGTTTGGATACAGAGATTGGGTTGGACCCAATGTCTCTACTTTGGGGCTCCCCAAATTTCCCCTTTTTGGAAGTACACGGGAGGAAATCATTCACTATCCTTCCCTTTTGATTGAGGAAAAATATTTTATCGAATTTGGTATCCGAAGGTCCCGCAGGAGTTTCAAATTGGCACAGGATAGTCATGGAATATATCCCCCTGACTTACTTATGAATATGGTGCACCAAAAATTTAATTATTTTATGGAATATGGGAGCATTTTTGAACTACATTTGCACAGATATATCAGCCACATTGTTCGGAGCCTTTGTTTCGCCGTGGGGACGGTTCTGGCTGGATCGGGGCCCCTGAGAGGAGGAATCCTGTACGAATATAGGTTCTGTTATGACTTAATATAGATTTACTTTGAATATGTATTTATTTATTTATTTATTTATTTTCTTTACTCCTTTTGTCTATTGTTAGTAATGCAGGATATCCTACTTCATGTTTTGATAGTTTGTAGAATAGATTAGTAGTTTTTACAAATTCTATATTGGGGTTGTTATTATATTGTAAAGCAGAATAAACGAGTTTGTACTATTTTTGTAATTTTGTAAAATATTTCAAAAATCTTCTGTTTTCAATAAAAATATCTACTAAAAAGACAGGGTGTCACGTTCGCAATTTTCTCGTCTTCTGAGACCCTCCCTGATTCTAGAGATTCCTGAAAGATCACTATTAATGCCTCCATCCAGTTTATTTATCCATTTAGTTATTCGAGCAATTTCTCCTAATCAGCTCTGCCTCCTCACTCTCTTGAATATTTGGGATATGTTTCATGTCATCTGCCGTGAAATCTGACGTGAAATAATTATTCAGTTTCTCATCTATTATTTGTTCCACACTACTATCTCTCCACCGTCATTTTTCAGTGCCCCAGTATCCATTTCTGCTTCTCTTTTTTGCCCTTAATATATCTAAAGAGACTCTTACAATCGTCCTTTCTATCACTGGATAGCTTAACTTCGTATTTAATCTTCTCCGTCCTTATTTCTTATTTTGTTGCCTTCTGTTCATCGTTGTAAGCTTCCCAATCCTCTGGTTTCTCACTGCCATTTGCCATGTTATCTGCTTTCTCTTTTTCTTTGACCCTAGCCATGCATTCCCCAGTCATCCATGGATACCTCATCCTCCCTGTACAATGCATCTATTACCTCGGGATGAATCTCTGCTGTGACTCCTAAATTGCTCCGAGAAACTTCTGCCATAACTGTTCCACTGTCTGTCCTGCTCGGCTCCTCTCCCAGTCAATTCTACCTAGCTCCTCCCTCATGTCTTGGTAGGTGCCTTTATTCAGCTGTAATATTAACTCCGGTTCTACCTTCTCCCTCTCAAACTGAAGAGTAGGTTCAATCATATTATGATCACTGCCTTCAAAGGGTTCCTTCACCTTAAGCTTCCTTCTCAAGTCTGCCCCATTGCAAAACACTAACTCCAGTATTGCCCATTCCCTTGTTGCCTGCACATAAGGTGCTCCAAAAATCCATCTCGTAGACATTCCACAAATTCCTTTTCTTGCAAACCACTGCCAGTGATTTTCCCAGTCCACCTGCATATTGAAATCCCCCAAATCACTGTACCTTTGCCTTTCCTACACATGCTTTTTTTCTTGCCATCTCCTGTTCTGTCTTGTGTCCCAGCTCCTGCCTACGATTCTTAGGCCTGTACATAAATCCAATTATGGTTTTGCACCTTTGTGGTTCCTCAATTCTGCCCACACATATTCCATACCATCTGGCTCTACTTCGAGTAATGGGAACTGAGTGATGGGACTGCAAAATACTCCAGCATTACCACAAATTTCTAGCTAAGTCATTGAGTAAAAAATATTTAATTGTCAAGTACTTTGAAATGTCGCCAGAGTGTATATCTTTGGCCAAATATTCTGTCTGTATTATGGAAGAATACAAATGTTTGAAAATGTGAGAGAATGAAGATATGACGACGACATGAGTCTATAAAGAAATTAAGATGGGTCAAGTGAACAGCCAAATATTGGTGTATGGAGCACAGTTGGAAAATATGTCTATGCTCAAAGTTGTCTGAAGGTTGAATGGAAACGCAGGGTATTATTTCAATGGAGAGATTGGCTTGAGGCACAGAGGAACCGAGGAACTGGGAACCTGAATTACAAAATAAAACCTTTCGGTGCACATCATTTTTTAGGGAGGTAAGTTAAATGTTGAAAGTTTCTGAAATAGAATACATTTAAAAGTAGGGAATATTTTCTACAGATATACAAGGTAATGGTTTAACCACATCGAAAGTGCTATGACCACAATGATATGAAATGCTGTACAGAGAAGATTCATTCAGCTGACTCTTGTGAGGATCGTTTATTTCAGGAGGAAATCTTGAACTGACTGGCCCTGGATCTGCTGGGGTTTAGGCAAACAACATGTGATCTTGTTTAACTCCAGAATATTCCAAGTAGTTGTTACAAATTGAATTCTGAAACAATATTTCAGCTTGTGTGAGAGATTACCATGAGTGGATGGAAGAATATCTCAGTAAAGAAGATGGTGATTTGATGTAATCCTCTCAAAGTGTTGTGCCTTTGTGGAACTCTCTTCCCAGATAGCACTGAGGGATAAGACATTGAATAATCCTAAAACAGATTGTTGACTAAGAATGACGCACTAACGTTGTCAGGGCAAAGGAGTGATGTGTGATTGAGGTCACAATCAGATCATCCACGACCTTATCACATGACGGAGCTGTTTAGATTCCTTATTCCTGACGCTAGTTTCTACATTTTTGTTGTCTTCAGATACTGAAAAAAAATGACACGTTTCTCATGAACATGAAGATTTTTCTTTTCAGATTATTGGGCACAGCTTTCCATATGTGACATTTAAACGGCACTCAAAAGGACTCAGGAAAGATTCATGATGTTGTAGAGACATCAGGAGCATAGGACAAAGGGAAAGCCTTGCTTGAAACTGCTTTAGGAATCAGATTGGGTCGAATGGATAACTTTAACAATGCAGATTCCTTTAAGTTGTTCTTATGAGGTGCGTTTCATTAGCAAGGCCAGCATTCTGTTGCCTGTGTTTAATTTCTGATCAGAATATGGTGATCAACCCCAGGGGTTCTTGTGGCACAGGAACACTAACAGGAATGTTACAAAGGGAGAAATAGGGTTCTTAACAATTTGATAGTGAAGGGAGAATGATATAGCTTCAAATCCTGTGTGTCCTTGGAGATTGTATTCCTCACTATTTGATGCTCACAAGCTATGGAAATAGTGAGACCACATTCTCTGTTTCCAACAATTAAAGTGACAGTCATACAGCGTACAAACCGACCCTCCAGCCCAAAACAAATACATCAGCCAGAAAACACCAATCTATGTTATTCCCAGTTACCTGAAGACCTATAGCCTACTATTCCCTTTCATTTTGCGTTTAAACGCTGCGTTACCGTGTATCTGTGTACTGAGCTGTTTTGTTCTTTCAATATATGCACGAAATGATTTCACAGAAATCGATCACACAATTTCAATGACAGCGTCAAACCCATCAGATCAATAAAATATCCTCATTGTTTAATAATTATTAGAAAATCGGGTTGACTTTTTAGTTCATTTGGGATTTTAACGTCGCTAGACCAGCATTAATTGCCCTTGAGAATTTCCAGTCCAATTGATGTTGGTCCATCCAAGTGGCTGTTGAGAGACAGTACCAGCAGTGCATCTCATGTGGCGGTTTAACTTGGAGTAAACATTACTGGTGGTGGATGGAGTGTTAAAAAAACTGCCACGTTGTGAGGAACAGCTCGCAGGATAACAGACTCTTTGTCAATACAAATATATGGGAAGGAATTCATTAGTCTTCAGAGAAATAACAACCTTACACGAGAAGTCTATATAATAATGAAATGAAGTCTGTTTCTGTGTTTTTGGTGAATTTAAAATAACTGTGTTAAACAGCTGAAATAATGCTGATGCTGTCGTTGAGCAATTCTTGCACTGTGCATGTGAATTATCCTGGATGATTTCAGAGATGGCTGGGCTGTCCGAAGTTGAGTAAGTGCTGATACTCCATGGGATGATGCTTGTTAGTAATCTCGTCACTTACTAAGCACAGTTGGATGGAACAAGCCAACAAGTCCAACTGTCTGCTGCTTCAGTATATATCAGAGCTTTCATGGATGCCAACACATGGAATCATTTAATAAAGACAACGCCCATCGTGTCTGCATCACTCAGTGCTGATAAAAGTGCTATATAAAGTTTGTGAGGTTGCCTTCCTGAACCACCCTCCCAAACAATGCATTTTTGACACATATTATGCTCTGGGTTCAAAACAGATTTCACAAACTCTCTCTTAGTATCCTCTCTTTCACTTCAAACGTATTTCCCCTTTGACTAAGGGGAATAGCTGTTGTCTGTTCACTCGTCCCATACCTCTCATGCTATAGTACACCTCTGTCAGGTTCACCCCTCACCCTTCTCTGCTCTAAAAGCAAATGCAACCTATCTTCATGGTTTGAGTTCTCTCTTGTCTTGTTACATCTTCCAAAATGAAGCAGCTCACATATCTCAGTTTTACCTCATTGTGACCCACTGTCTAATCATCGTGTCATCGACAACATTGTTTATCATCCTCCAATATCACCCACCCCCCACCATCTCCCACATTCTTATCATCACCATTTATGAATTTCAGAAAAAAAAACTTGATTTTCTTCCTGTTCTACCAATGTGGTTTCAGAATTGGGAATTCCAGTGTCTTGTTTTTTCCAATTTTGGTGAATTTACAGCGTGAATCAGTTATGGTCTTTTGTGAGGGAGCCTTAAACAGTATTTTGGACATGGAGTTGAATTCTGCTTTTATACTCCGCCCCTCTGCATGTATTATTCATAATGCTTGGACATCATTAACCTTGGACTAACTTTTGGCACCTTGCCCTGCAGCATTTCCATTTTACGTGGGCCTGTAATTTATTCTTTACAACATTCGTTGTAATAGTCGGAGCTGAAAGAACCCTTTCATCTGCTAGATGGACACAGGCTTATTCATTAATTTTGTTTGAAAGAGCTAGAGCAATGATGATAAAGATTGAATTAAATTCTGGAACATAAATACAGTATAGAAGATAATTCACGTTGTCATTTCTACGTTGAATGGGAAGCAAATAAAAAGAACAAATATCCACCATTCTGAATATTGTTTGAAAAGTGATGTTATGTAGATATAATGCATTAAAGAAGACCACGTAACAATTTTCTTTTGAATATTGCGTGGACATTGTTCAAACAAACCGTGTTCTTGTCTTTTGCTCCTTATTCTTTCAACTGATATTTCCGTGTAATTCGAGGTGAGATCAGAGTGACTTCCCTTTCAATCGAAGCAGGACTTGACTGAGAGTGGAATCAAGGACCCCGAGCAAAACTGTGATTAATGGGAATGAAAGAACATTCTGCTCTGGGAATGGGAACAAGAGAAAAATCAGTCTCTGAAAGGTATCTTCCAAGTTGCATGTCATCCTGACTAGGGACTAATTTTCCTGTTCCTTCACAAGTATTTGTTAAAAAAGCTTGGAATGCCCTACAAACAGCTCTGTCTGAATCTGCTTCAGTTCGGATTGAAGAGGTAAAACAGGGCAACTCTGTGTCGCTTATTCCAGAGCCATTGGGGATGACAAATAAAGTCTGCCCTTGCTGGTGCCTTCTAAATCCCGGATGAATATGTCTTGTTAAAAATACAAAGATATTTTATGTTTTCATAGTTATATGCAAACTATCAGAAAGGTAAGATCTTGCTGGATGAGTATGATGCCAGTGACAATAGGAGCATGATAAGACATTGTTAACAATTAGGATCAGTACTTCAATCAGTTACTTTCAGAGGATTGATGGTGTGATGTCATGACCACAGAGCTCAACATTCCCATAATGCATTATGACAATGACAATAAACTATCGGTATTTGGGGAGCTGTCAGACACATCGTTTTTCATTTTTCATTCAAAAAACCGTAACTTGAGCGTCAACAGAAATGGCAGCTTCACTGTTCCCTTTCAGGTCAGACAAATATCCACAGTCCAAAAGAGTAACTAAGTTGAAAGTGCAGGAAAACATGTGCAGGTTCTGAGAAGAGAGAAAACATACTTAACTTCTTGAGTCCAATATGAGTTTTTTTCAGAAGAGGATCATATCAGACTCAATATGCTGCCTCTGTTTCTACCTCCAGATCCTGACTCATCTGTGGTATTTTGTCACTGTTTACTGTTTGTATTTCAAATTTACATTTTCCCCAGTATTCCCAAGCACAGTGACTCCGTTTTGAGGGAGGGGGGGTATGGTGTGTCAGTGGTTAGCATGGTTGTTTCACAGTACCAGGGATCCGGTTTGGGGGCGAGGGGGAGGCCACCATGGTGTCTCAGTGGTTAGCACGGCTGTCTCACAGTACCAGGGACCCAGTTTGGGGGGGGGGGGGAGAGCGGGAGAGGGAGGGCAGCACGGTATCTCAGTGATGAACACAGCTGTCTCACAGTCCCAGGAACACAGTTTACACTGTATTGAGTTTTGACATTCTCCACGGGTCTGCTAGTGTTTCCTCATGGTTCCTTCTACAGTCCAAACTGATTCAGTGTATTGGTCATGATAAATTACCCACCATGTGCAGCTAGGTGTGTTAGCTATGGAAAATGCTTGTATATGCTAGAAAACGGGTTAACAAATGCAAGTGCAGAAGTAGGATATGAGGTGGTTCTGGGTGAAATGCTGTGCAGACAGTCAGTGTGGATTCGATGGGCCAATGTCCCTCAAAATAAAAAAAAAGTTAAATCAAACAAAATAAGTTACTGGTGATCAGAAACAAAAAGAAACAGAGTGCTAGGGAAACAGAGTAGTTTTGGCAGCCTCTGTCGAGAGAAAAACAGAGTTAGCATTTGAAATCCACTAACCATGTATCAGATCTGAAAGCACCTGGGAAATTGTGTAATGTGTGTTGGTGGAATGATTGGAGTATATGGAGAAATAGAGGGATTAAAAATGGATTATTGATAATCAGCTGCGATAGAATTAAAATGTGAGATTATTTTCATGAATTTTCACCTTTTCGCATATTCCTGTGTATCATGCACATGTAGGTATGTTTCCAAGTCAATGTTTCACGTGAGTTCTATCCTCTCCACCTCTATTTCCTGAGTGTGGACATCTTTCCTTCATTAATAGGCCAGCATTTATTTCCATTTCCGATTTGCTCCTGAGAAGGTGTTGGGGAACTGCCTTTCTAAACCCATGCACTTAGACATACTATCGGCTACAAGTACTCAGGCCTGTCTGGTTTCACTTCTGTGAGAACTTGTAGTATTATGCCTGAATAGCTGGCTTGGCCATTGCAAAGGGCATTTGAGAGTCTATCATTGCTGATGGCCTGGAATCGCATGTAAGTCAGACCAGTGAAGATAGCAAATTTCCTTCTCTGAAGGACACTAGTGAGCCAGGGCTTTTTAGTTTTGACCACCATCAATATTTCATTAGATTGCTAATTCCAAATGTGTTATTGAATTCAAGTTCCACCGTCTGCTGTGGTGGGTTTGAAGTCCGGGTTTAGGTCATTGTATGATGTACTTAGCAGGCTGAATTACATCACTCTATTCCTGCATAAATCCTTAGAGGGCAGAATGGTCTCATTGTGACGATGCTGACTGGCTGAGTGGGAACTTCCTTTATCTCTGTAATATTACTGAGTGCTTCAGAGAACAACACATGGGTTAGGAGCAGCAGCTGGCCATTCAGCCCCTCGAGCCTGCTGCACCGTTCAGAATGTGCATTGCTGGTGTGATTGTAACTAAATATCCCTCTCCAGTCTGTTCCACTAAACTTGGATTCTCTTGTTCATCAAAGATCTATGGAAATCAACCTTGAGTGTTTTCAGTAACCCAGTCTTCATTGCTACTTTGGCATGAGAACACCACAGATCACACAACCCTAAAGAGAAAGGAGCATCCCTGTCTCAGTCTGAAATGGGAAGGTGCTTATTCTCAAAATGTGCTATCCTTAAACCAATCACCACTCTTTTGAGATACAAGGAGATTATAATTAGGAACAAATATTGACCATTCAATCCCCCAAACCTACTCATATTCCCATTAACTCTCCTAAATCACATACTTACCAATTTGGGTCTCCACTGAACTTGTGGGAAGACAATCCCAGGCACCACAAGATCATATCAGCATGAGACACTAGAGCATAATAAGGCCATTCAGCCCAACTACTCTGCCATGGCATTTGATCACGGCTGAAATGTTTATCAACCCCATTATCCTGTCTTCAACTGACCATTGATCGCTTATGAATTATATATATATATATATATATATATATATATATATATATGTATATGTATTAAAGACATTGTGTGTGCCTGCACGTGGGGTTGTGTTCGTGGTGTTTGTGTGTAAATGTCCATATCCATGTGAGTATCTTTGTGTGCATGTGTTATGTGTCTTAGTGTCAGTATCTACGTTTGTGTGCGCCTCTGTCTGCATCTTCATGCAATGTTTTTGAAGAAAATACATTGAAATTGGAATCAGTCTCCTTCCTCCTCTCGCTCTGTCTGTCCCTGTTGTTCATAGAGTTCATGGAATCCCTACAGTGTGGAAGCAGGACCTTCGGCCCAACACATCGAAACTGATCCTTCGAAGAGTAACACACCCAGACCCATCCCCCTACTATCCTACTTTTATGTATGACTAATGCCCCTAATCTACACACCACCGGGCACTATGGGCAATTTAGCTTGGCCAATTCACCTAACCTGCACATCTTTGGACTTTGGGAGGAAACTGGAGCATCCAGAGAAAACCCATGCAGACACAAGGATAATGGACAAACTCCACACAGTCAGTTCCCGAGGGTGAAATTGAACCTGGGTACCTGGTGCTGTGAGGCAGCAGTGAGAACCAATGAGTTTTAAGATTAGATTCATACAATTCTACCCTCTGCTGGCCTTCCCGCACCACTGCATCAGTGGCAGAGATTTTTTTAACTCTCTGATAAGACAACAAATCCTTTACTGTCGATCTCTGAAACTGCATTGCTGTTTAGTTTTTCGAATGATATCTTTGAACACACAGACCAGATTCATCAATATTGAGCGATATTACTGCTAGGCCTTTGTCAGGATTTTTCAATACTTTCTCACATTTTTTAAGCATTGCAAGACACAGAATGAGAAATAAATTCTTCTCATCTCCGTACAAAATGGTTCACACACAGGTGAGCATTTCCATTCTGACAATCCCAAGTATATTTGCTACCCTCCATCTACCAGCATTGTGTCTGTGTCTGCTTGTGTGTGTGTGTGTGTGTTGATGGTGCTGTGAGCTGCTGCCCTCTCTCCCCCCCAGACTGAATCATTGTATGTTATCACACTCTGCTACTGTCACTGCAGTTGGATGCAACGGCCAGCTGCGGGAGAGATTGTGTCATTTTAAGCACCACAGAGACTGTCAGAACTGCACCCACATTTAGTTACTCACAGACATGGGTATGTGTTAATGGAAAAGCACAGCTGGTCAGGCACATCTGAAGTGCACGAAAATCGCGGATTCGAGCCCTTCATCACGAATTGTAAATCCTGGAAATGTGGTCTGTCCAGAGCCTGAGAAAGCCTCAAAATCCCCACCTTTACATTGTAGTCCTCTCGAGATGAATGATAACATCGTATTTGCCTTCTGAACTAATGACTCAACCTACAAGTTTATCTTCAACAAATCCTGGACTTGGAATCCCAAGTCTCTTTGAATTCAGATTTCTGAATTTTCTTCCCATTTAGTAAATAGTCCATGCCTGCATTCTTCATACCATAATGCATGACCCCACACTCTCCATCTACTACTCCTTTTCCCATTCTCCTAAACTGTCTCAATCTTCCTGCAGGCTCCCTGCCTCCTCAATACTACCTGCCCATCCACCTATCTTTGCATCATCTGAAAAAGTAGCCAGAATGCCCTCAGTTCTGCCGTCCAAATCATTAACCTACAAAGTGAAATATCGTGCTCCAAACACTGACCCTTGTGGAACACTACTAGTCACCAGCTGCCATCCTGAGAAGGACCATTTTATCCCCACTGTGCATCCCGCCAGATAGCCATACTTTTATCCATGTTGGTACTTGGCCGCAAACACCATGGGTCTTTATTTTACTCTGCAGCCTCCTGTGCGGTACCGTATTAAAGGCATACTGGTTGTCTACATTGTTAACTCCATTGTGTCTCCTTGATCTAAACTGCTTGTTACCTCTTCAAAGAATTCTCATTAACTTGAGGGAAAGGTATTTATTGAAATGGGGAGCAATCACAACATCAGGGTTATTCCTAGAGTGGAAGTGTTCCTCAAAGCAGTCTCTGGTCTCCCAAGTGTAAGGTAGACTGCATTTTGAGCAGCAATGACAGGAGACTGGATTGAAAGTGTATACGTGAAATGTTGCTTCACCTGGCAGGTGTGTTGGGGCCGTAGACAGTGAAGAGGGAAGAAGTGAATGGGCAAGTTTTGCAGCTTCTGCAATTGCATGGGAAGGTGTCATGAGGGAGTGGGGGAAGTGTTCGAGGTGATGGAGGGTGTCAGAAAGGAGATCGTTGCTGTGAAATGCTGACAGTGGACGGGAGGGGAAGATGTGTTGAAGGTGCTGTTCGACTGGAGGTGGTGGAAGTAGCGGAGGATGATTCTGTGAAAGTGGATTCTAGTGCATTAGGAATTGAGGGCAAGGGGAGATCTATCATTGTTCTGGGAAGGAGGGGAAGGTATGAGGGCAGAAGTGAGGGAGATGGGGGCAGTCACAGCACAAGGGTCAGTCCATCAGAGTGAGAGGATTTCTTATTTGAGAGAAAAGGTGGTCATGTAGGAAGCTTCCCACTGGAATGTGACATCCCCAAACAGAAATGACAGAGCCAGAGAAACTGGGAGAATGGCATCACTCTCAGCTGATCATGTGTTCAGCCACATACGGAGCCACAAAGTAATTCAATAATATAAACAAAACCGTAGTCAGATGAAAGTTCTTGAACTGTCTCTAACAAAAGGATTTTTTAACAAACAGTGAAGAAAAAGGGTAGACAGGCCGTCAGTAATTCATAGCTGGACTTTTAAAAGTGGTTGCAAAGTGACTGGGGGCACTGTGCGAAATATTCCATAATTCTCTGGATTACAGGAATGTTCCAGTGAAACTGGCGAACCTCCAATGTGGCGCCTGTCTTCAAGAATGGAGTGAGTCTTCAAGTGTTTAGATACTATGTTCGTCTGAATGATGCAGTATTTTTGAGAGGATGAATGGTCTCGTGACATACTTTCATCCTGAGGGATTAAAAATATCTCCTTCTACTGATGTGTTACAAACTGGGGGACAAACATTTGCCTGAACCTGGGAATTATTTGGGAAACTATCTGGAACATTGTAAAAAATGACATTATCCAGAGAATTCTAGTTACAGTATTTTCCAGAAGAATTTATCACCATGTAGGGGTACTGCATAGGTGAGAGGGTGAGTAGGTGCTGCATGCAGTCGTGAGAGTGTTGGAGTGTGACCCTTGTTCGGCAGTAGGTGCTATAACAGATATACAGTGAGTGTGAGGGAGCAGAGAGAATGTGGTGACCCTTATCCTTATGTTATTGATGCTTGTCCTGTATTGCTGGAAATTTCTTCAGACAACAGATACTGCACTGAGCTGGGTGGGGAGCTCAGACCATGCTCGGTTTGTCTGGTGGTGTGGCCTGCTCTGGGAATAGAATGGTCATCTTCTGTACCTGTTCTCCACTAGGATCTCCGTGTCCCTGTCAACAAACCGTGGTGTAATTGCCCCTTATATGCCATGCTCAAGGGAAATTGAGCAGAGCAGCTTTGAACTGAGAAAGGTCAAACCTGTGCCCATTGGCCTTTTAAAAATGGCACCAGTGCTCACTTGGTAAGCTCTGAACATTGTTCGATCCTGGATGGATTGTGGAGCTGTAACCTAGCAGTATATTGGTCTACGCAGTATTTCATGATCAACAGATATCTCATCTTGCCTTATATGTGTCCGGGCTGGATCTGTGACAAGGAATGAGTATCCGATATAAATCCTGACATAACTATCACTCCTCTAGCTGGGTCAATTCTGCTGTCAAACCCCATATTTCTGCAATATGTTGTCCATTAAGCAATTGCCCAAGCAAAACGCGAACATCTATCCCTCTGTTATGGAGCAGAGCAGAACCCCTCAAAGTACATGGAGACGGTATTCTCGGCCCGAATGTTTTCTTATCGTAAAGGTAAATGTCAGGTGCTGTGTTTCAGCTACAATTTAATTGGTCAAAATATATAACAGTAAGCAAAACACAATCTATTCAAGCACAGTACACAAAATATAACGAACATAAGTGAATCTTGGAATAACTTAATTCTTTTGGAAATTTAAACAGAATAATAGGTTATTTAACTAACAGTAACTGATCCAATATGGTAACGGGGGAAAAAGTGAGGACTGCAGATGCTGGAGATCAGAGCTGAAAAACGTGTTGCTGGAAAAGCGCAGCAGGTCAGGCAGCATCCAAGGAGCAGGAGAATCGACGTTTCGGGCATAAGCCCTTCTTCAGGAAGAAGGGCTTATGCCTGAAACGTCAATTGTCCTGCTCCTTGGATGCTGCCTGACCTGCTGCGCTTTTCCAGCAACACATTTTTCACCAACCAATATGGTAACATCCCAGAAACACAAATTTGTCCAAAACCAAATCCAGGAAGTTAATTGTCTCACATACAGTTCTCCAACCCAGGCGGAAAGAACATCAAGAAACAATCAAAAGAGAAATCTCAGAGAGAGAGAGTGTAGCAGCCGGGAGAGATTTCCTGCCTTCCAACCCTGCTGAGAACCCCAGAATAACTGGCGAGAGGGAAAACTAATAATCCTGGTTCTGGGAGAAAATGACCATCACTCCACAGGACCAGGCCAAGGCTGCAAGGACCACAAGGAATGGACTGTATCTACACCATATATGGCACTGTAGAAGCCTCTCAAAATGCCTAACTCCACTTAAGCCGTTAAATGATGGTCAAATAAATGTCAAAGTTAAACATAAATAAACAAACCGAAAGGATGCCCAGGCCTGGTGATCAGACACAGACGTCGTTAGGTGCCCAGAAATTCCTACCCGGCCAAAACAAAGTACAATTATTGAGCTTTTGAGATAAATCATCATCTCCCTCCCTCACCTCAAAATTAGAGATGTACCATTCACCCAACAGTCAGCGATGTCAATATTCCATCCAATCCAAGTATTGTTGGGGTATGTCAGAGTTGTCATGAAATGAGTTAACTGAAGCTGATTGTTCAGTGACTGTGATTAATATCAGTCTTCCTGGATCTAACTGGGTCACTGCAGGCTTTCCCTCTTCCATAATTATGGCCTTCTTTCTACTTGTAATGCTATAGTACTTGGGGCAGAGTCAACGTCAACAAGATTGGGATCAGCAGATGCAGAGAGAGGGAGAGATCAGAATCTGAGAACATTATACTGGAATGTTCCAACAATGGATCTGAATCTGGGAACAGGAGATTGGAATCTTCCAACAATAGATAAAAATCTGTTAACATTAGATTCGAATGTTCCAACAATGGATCAGAATCTGAGAACATTAGACTGGAATGTTCCAACAATGGATCAGAATCTAAGAACATTAGACTGGAATGTTCCAACAATCGACAGGACTTTATCCTTTGGTCTTTACTGGTTTTCTCTGGATTGGGTATGGTTATAGTTGAAGACTGAAGCCGTACTCATGATTATTCAGTCAGGTTACTATCCCATCCTCGCTATCGTTGGTGTTCCTGGTAAGCCTACCTCTGTCGATTCTATAAATGATGGTGAAGGTTATTGTTACTTTGGTTATTTATATTGAGCAAATGCATAAACTTCCAGTCATAAACTCCACTTCCTTTTTCATGCATTTCAAAATCTTTATGAATATATAAAAAGAAACTAGACTAATTAGAACTTTGAGTCCCCGTTTTACTTTAAACTGTTTTACCATTCTCGATTCTCTCTGTCATTAAAACGGTCAAAATTCACCTCTATAATATCCCCAGTCTCCACTTCTGTGTCAGTGCTGTTGCTGAATGAACTTGTCATCTACCCCTTTGTTAACTTCAGACTTTATGGCTTCACTTCTCTTCTGACCTTCCTTCCCCATTACAAATATTTTGACCACAGACTTTTTCTGGTCTCTACAGTTACTTCGCACCAGGGACACTGTATCAGAGTAAGAATATCACTGACTGTGTACTTCAGAGGCACAGGCTATGACTCTAAAAGCTGGTGACAGAACAGAAATTCGCATGACAAAAATTGGAATGAAACCTAAATTCACTCATGGCAACCATAAGCCACCAGATTTCTTTTTCCTCATTTTGCTGATAACCTTTGGAAAGAACCTTAAGATGTTTGCCCAGTCTGGACGAAGTGTGAATTCAGGCCCACAACATTGTGATTGGCTCCATATTTTCTTGACAAATGGCCTCACAGTCAATAGCAATTAGTGATGGATAACAAATGCTGCCCTTACCAGTAATGCTGGCATCCTGGGAAACAACAACATTAAAAGTGAAATAAACAAATGGATATTGAAGATCTGACATAAAATTCTGCAGCATCTAGAAGTGTTGGAGAATCTCAGTAGGCATGTCTCTCTGTCGGGAGAAACACAGATAATGTTTCGAATGCAGTGATCCTGTCAAAACTTAATGTAACTGGGAAATAATATTTTTTATATCAGGGATAGTTCGAATGGTGAGTGGGTGGTTTGTGTTGAATGGATGGAGAAACTTTCAGAAAAAGAGAGACAGAGCAAGAGAAAGGCAAAACAAACAGAAGGATTGCTGATGATGAACTGGAAGGAAAATAGAATGGGAAATTATTCTAACATTTTGCCTTTTCCGATATTCCTAAATATCATGTCATTTCGGGATGTCCCTGTTTAAAGTTAGTTATGTTCCTTCTATCTCTCGTCTCTGAGTCGGGTGATCAAATCCATCAGCAATACTGGTGCTGCCCGTCTAGTTGCTCAGATGCAGAGAAACCTAATGTTACATTGTCAACTGCTTCTGTAGACAGAGGAACTATCATTGTGGGACTGTGTGGAGACGTAACAGCTTTCTTAGCTAGGAAGAGAAATTGAGGAGAGCGAGGCATTTTCAACACTGAATGGCACCATGGGTGTGTGTAATTGACTTGCTGCTATCATTAGAAATTCAGTGGCGTTTTTTTGGATTGGATTCTCGGGTTTGTACCGTCAGCTGCTGCGTTCATTCAGGAAGACCCGATGCTCTGATGAACCCACTCTGGACAGTGAATTTACAGAGTGTCTGGGTGCATGGGAAACAAATGGAGCTGAGACTCCACAGAAGGGAAGCTCTGTAAACAGGGTGGGGCTGGGCACTGCACATTCCTCCCTTGGATTTCCAGGAACATTTGTCTAAGATGGACCCATTCCAAGTGTGAAGTGCAAAACCAGTTTGCCTCAAAAATGAGGTGGTCACTGAGCTGTGTCCCCTCATTCAGTATAACCTGCAGCTTCGCACCAGGGTGCTGACTCTCACCATGAAGTGAACTGTTACAATTCTGGAACTTTCCAGGCAGGAGTGCGTAATTTATCCACCATCTCGGAAGTGCAGTCCTCCAGAGCTGTATCAAGAGCTGTCAGAAACCATCTGCCTGCAGAGAAGAATACATTGGTTCCATCTCCACAGGGGAAGGTGCAGAAACTAACTTCCAGAAATAGGGAACAAGGGGACTGGTGAAAATAAGAAACTGCAGGAAATTAGAATTAATGAAGACTATGTTTTTTTGAAAATCTAATTGAATTGAAGTATCATAAGTTGCTAAATCTGATGAGCTGCATCCCAGAGTATTCACGAGGTGGCATTAGAGCTCAATAGACAATAGACAATAGGTGCAGGAGTAGGCCATTCTGCACCACCATTCAATATGATCATGGCTGATCATCCTTAATCAGTATCCTGTTCCTGCCTTATCTCCATAACCCTTGATTCCACTATACTTGAGAGCTCGAGCCACTCTTTCTTAAATGAATCCAGAGACTGGGCCTCCACTGCCCTCTGGGGCAGAGCATTCCACACAGCCACCACTCTCTGGGTGAAGAAGTTTCGCCTTATCTCTGTCCTAGATGGTCTACCCCGTATTTTTAAGCTGTGTCCTTTGGTTTGGCACTCACCCATCAGCAGAAACATGTTTCCTGCCTCCAGAATGTCTAATCCTTTAATGCTCTTATATGCCTCAAACAGATCCCGTTTCAGTCTTCTGAACTCAAGGATATACAAGCCCAGTCGCTCCAGTCATTCAGTGTAAGGTAATCCCGCCATTCTAGGAATTGACCTCGTGAATCTACGCTGCACTCCCTCAATAGCCAGAATGACTTTTCTTAAATGTGGTCTCACCCGGGCTGTGTACAGCTGCAAAGGAACCCTTCTGCTTCTATACTCAATCCCACTTGTTATGAATTCCAGCATGCTATTAGCCTTCTTCACTACCTGCTGTACCTGCATGCTTACCTTCATTGATTAGTGTACAAGAACACTCAGAACTCTTTGTACTGCCCCTCTACCTAAATTGATTCCATTTAGGTAGTAATCTGCCTTCCTGTTCTTGCCACCAAAGTGGATAACCCATACAGTTATCCATATTAAACTACATCTGCCATGCATCTGACCAATCGCCTAACCTGTCCAAGTCACCCTGTAATCTCCTCACATCATCTCCCCTTTCACCCTGCCACCCAGCTTAGTATCATCAGCAAATTTGCTAATTAGTTATTACTAATACCATCTTCTATATCATTAAAATATATTGTAAACGCTCGTGGAAGAACTACTGATTATCCTGCAAAGCTGGTTAGATTCTGGAAAGGATCCTGCAGACTGGAAAGCAGCTATTGTAAACGTAAATATTTACAACAGAACATAGAGGGAAAACAGAAAACTAAATAGCTCGCTATCAGCTGTGAGAAAAAGACATTGTAACCTTTTATAATGGATTTGAGAACGAGACACTTGGAGAATAGTGATCTGATTTGGTAGAGTCGGCTTAGATTCTGGAAAGGGAAATGATCTTTGATAAACTTGGTGGAAATTATGGAGATTCTCCGCGGTGACATCGAAAATTGAGAACCAATAGGAATGGAGTATTTATTTTTTTCAGCTGACGTTTGACGTTGTTGAATACAGTTGAGTGGGGAAAGTTAAATTCCATGTGTATGTAGATGTGAAATATATAACACATGGTTTAAAAATTGGATGTTGGAGACAATGAAGGGAGTGGGATTTTTCTCTGGACTGAAGGCTTGTTGGGTATCAGAATAAGCAGTGTTTGGGCAATAGCTGTTCACAAGTTTTAAAAACTGAATCAGATGTGAACAAATATCTTCGTTTACATTTATATTTATTTTTCAATGGTGAGAGATTGGGAAGTGTTGTTGTTTAAAAGGACCTGGATGACCTTGGTCATAAGTCACTAACAGAATTATTACGTTGCAGGAAGTAAGTAATATGTGGCTTTTCATGTAAAATGATTGATGTCCCAGAGTTGGTATATCTTTCCCAATGATAGTGTTTTTTTTTGAGAGAGTATTTGGTGCATTGTGTATAGATTTGGTCTGTTTTATCAATAATGATTTCTTTGTCACTGAGAGAGTCCAAAGGTGTTTTACCAGACTAAACCCTGGCATGATGTTATCACGAGGAGGGAGTGCAGGAAATATGAGTTTAACCTGTAGCTCTGTGAGAGAAAAAGAAGTTGATACTTGTTGGTTACAGACAGACACTCATTACATCCCAAACAGCTGAATAGGGTCAACATTGCGCACAATGCATGGGATATTTGATTCCCAAACGTTTACGTGCCTCTGCAGAGCCTCCATGTCGATTGACAGAAAGGTACAGGCTCTGAATGAACTCTGGGCACTTGAATGCGCAGTTACTGTGTGACACTGTACTAAATGTCACTTTGCACACAAGCCTGTCAGCAGTCACAATACCTTCATTTTGAAAGAGTTAACAATTCTACACCAGCTTCTGACCTCCATAGAGACCATGGGTCTGCTTTCTTGAAGATGGAAGACATCTTGGAAAATGGTTAATAAAGTTTGCTTCATTCCTACTCTAAGAAAACCATGTGAAAGTAGCACATAGATAATATGAGTAATTAGCCGTGTGAACCAGGTTGGAACAGTCCACCTGTTCATCATTGCTCCATTTGTTTGTGATTTAGCAGCATCTCTGACACCTTCCTGTTCCTGTATTAGTGATTTGTGAAGCTGAATGACGTCTTTGTGTTCCTTATGTACGTGACTCCGGGTGTGAAATGGTCTCTTTCTGATCCCATGTAAGTGACATGTGGGAGTAAGTAGATTCCTTCTTTTCCTGTGTAATAGGCAGGAGGGACTGAGTGAGCTACCACACGTCCTGTCCAGTAGTTTGATTGACTAAGTAACTTCCCCATATTCTTGTGAACCCAGATTGTGGTGCAGAATGAGCACCTCTGTTTACTGTGGAAATGTGCAGTGTCTGCCATTGCTGTTACATGAATGTTACCCAGGCTTTAACAGCATGATCTTGAATGGTGTCCAGTTCTAGTTGCACATGGACACTCTCTACTTCAAGAGCTGAGTAGTGACAACTTGTTTTGAACATGATGTAAACTTCTGTGAATATCCCCACTCTTTCTCAGTTTGGACTCAATGGGCTGAATGGCCTCCTCCGACACTGTTGGGATTCTATAATTACCAAATAGAGATACCTGGGCTGAGGGAGCTAGTCCGAGGATCTCCTACAAACGTGTCCCATGGCTGAGATGATTGATGTCTGCCTTGAGTTCAGGGCCAGTCTCTCTTACCTGAGCCCCCGTGTTTACTCTTTTGTTCATATCAATAGGTCATGGTGTAGAAGCAGAGAATGTTTTCCTCAAACAGAGGGTAGTGAATGTCAGGAATTCTCTTGCACAGAGAGTTAAGGGAGGGAGATCACTGAAACGGACAAATGGTGGCCCTCAGGGATGAGTTCTGGGACCTCTGCTGGTTGTGAGTTTATAAATGACTTAGATGAGGAAGTGAAAGGGTGGGTTAGTAAGTTTGCTGATAACATGAAGGTTTGTAGATTGACACATAGTGTGGGAGGCTGTTGTAAGTTGCAACGGGATACTGAAATAATGCCGAGCTGGGCTAAGAAGCAGCAGATGGATTTCAAATTGGAAAAGTGTGAAGTGATTATTTTTATAAGTTTGAATTTGAATATGAATGCAGGGTTATAGGCAGGAGTCTTTCCAGTGTGGAGTAATAGAGGGATCTTGGAGTCCATATCCTTACATCCTTCAAAGCTGCGGCCTAAATTTACTGGGTTGTTAAGAAGGTAAAAACAATGACTGCAGATGCTGAAAACCAAATACTGGATTAGTGGTGCTGGAAGAGCACAGCAGTTCAGGCAGCATCCAACGAACAGCGAAATTGACGTTTTGGGCAAAAGCCCTTCATCGGGTTGTTAAGAAGGCGAATGGTGTTAGCTTTCATTAACAGGGGGATTGAACTTAAGAGCTGTGAGGTTATGCTGCAGCTCTATAGAGCCATGGTTAGATCACACTTGACATATTGAGTTCAGTTTTGGTCACCCAATTAAAGGAAAGATACGGCAAATTTAGAAAGAATGCAGAGGAAATTTACCAGAATGCTGCCTGGACTGGAGGGCATGTCTTATGAAGAAAGGTTGACAGATTTAGGGCTTTTATCATTGGTGTGAAGAAGGATAAGAGGTGACTTGATAGAGATAAACAAGATGGTGAGAGGCATATATATATATATATTTATATATATATACACACACATATATAGATATAGATGTATACACATTGGATAGCCAGAGGCTTTTTTCCTAGTCAGAAATGGTTATCACGATGGGGCATCATTTGAAGTGAGGTTTCGAGGAGATCTCAGAGGTCAAATCCATACACAGAGAGTGGTGGGTGCGTGAATTGCACTGCCAGCAGTGGTATTTTGTCAGGTATATTAGGGACATGTAAGTGACTCTTGCATAGGCACGTGGGAGGATAGTACAATGTAGTGTATGTAGGCTAGTCTGATCTGAGAATAGGAAAAAAGGTCGGTGGAACATCGAGGGCAGATGGGCCTGTACTGTGCTGTACTGTTCTATGTTCTATCTTGTATGAAACTATTTAAAGGGGGGTAGATGGATTTTGACCCTTAAGAGAGGTGAGGGTTTTGAGGAATCGAGCATTAAAGCGGATTTGAGACCTCGAGCTGATCAACAATGATCTTAGTAGAGCAAGGCAGGATTGGGGTTAAAACAATGTGTTCCTGTTTCTGATGTTCTCACATTCTGTTATTGAAAAGTTATTGAGTCTGATTTTCCTGGAAAGTCTGTTATTGAATATTGCAGTTAGGGACACCAGAGGACTCTGTGAGCAATCACTAGGTGAGGTCTGGGGTATGTATTCACAGTGAATCTGGGTCTACAACATGAACAAGAAATGGTGCACAAGTTGCTGAGGGGGGAAGCTCTGTATAGAGAGATGCGGTGCCTCTTTCATACTCAACCTGGATTTTCCAATTATATTTTCTAAATATCCTCAACCGTGTGGGACCGACTTAAGGGGCTGAACAGTCTCCCCTGTTTCTGTGCACCATGTTATAGTAGTAAGCAGCTTCCAACTGCTCCTGTCTAGCAGGTTTAAGGGGCTGAAAGGAACACAGGAACATGGGACTGAGGAGCAGGAGTGGGTCATTGGACACTTCGACCCTTCACCACCAGGCACCTACTGTGGTTGATCAGGTTGTGGTCGCAGCCCCACTTTCCTGTCTGTATCCCATTCTCTGTGACTCACTGCTCTGCCAAATATTTAACTAACGCAGCTTTGAATAAACATAAACAAAGAGGAATGTCAAACATCTAGGGAAGAGAATTCCCACTTTAAAGGCCCTTTTAGAATTTTCTCCACCCTCTTATAGAATCAGAGAGTCATACAGCATGGAAACAGACCCTTTATTCCAGTTTTCCCACATCGGCCAGATGTCCCAATCTGGTCTAGTCCCATCTGCCATCATATGCCCAATATCCCGCTGAACCATTCCTATTTATGTACCTATTTCGATATATTTTAAATGTGTAATTGTACCCGCTTTCAACATATTCTCTGACAGCATTTTCTGTACACGCATCACCTTTGACAAAAAAATGTAACTCCTAAGGTCCGCTCTAAATCTTTCCCCCAGACCTTCAGCCTATACCGTCAATAACTGCACTCCCCTAACCCTGGGGAAAAGACCTTGACCATTCAGGCTATCCATGCCCCTCAAGATTTTATAAGCCACTTTCATGTCACCATTCACCCTCCTTCAGTCCAGGGGAAAAGCCTCAACCTGTTCATCTTCTCCCTGAATCTCAACTCCCCCGCTCCCCCCAACCCCCCACCCCCAGTATCGAAAAATCCTTGTAAATCATTTCAGCGTCCTCTCAACATCGTCCCATCAGCAGAGCCAACATGGTGCACAGTATTCTTAACGTGGCCTCACCTGCGTCCTGTACAGGGGTAACATGCCACATCAACTCCTATGCTCAATGTTTTGACCGATTAAGCCAAGCATGTCAAATGTGTTCTTCACCATCCTATCTACCTGTGACACCACTTTCAAGGAACTGTCAACCTGCACCTGTAGGTCTCTTTGTTTAGTAACATTCCCGAGGGCACGACCCTGCTTTAATTTACCAAAATGTAAAACCTCACAAATATCTAAATTAAACTTATCTGCCAGTCCTTGGCCCTATGATGGTCAAGGATGCCTCTGTACTCTAAGATAATCTTCTTCACTGTCCGCTACACCACTCTGTTGATGTTATCTGCAAAATTACTAACCATGCCTCTGATATTCACATCCAAGTTATTTATCTGCATGATGAAAAACAGTGAGCTCAGCAGTGATTCTTTCAGGACACCCCTGGCCAATTTCCTTCAGTCTGGAAAACAATCCGTTGCCTTCAAGACATTTTTGTATCTAATTGGTTAACGTTCCCTGAATTCCATGTGACCTAACCTTAGTAATCTGTTAGAATGAGTAACCTCATTAAATGCCTAGCTGTAGCCAGTGAAAACAATGTACATCAGACGACCTTCGTCAACCTTCTTTGTCACGTCTTCAAAATACTCAATCACATTAATAATACTTAATTTACATGGCACAAAGCCATGTTAACTACCCCAAACCAGTCCTTGTCTTTCTAAATGCATGTAAAACATATCCCTCAAAACCCGCTCCAACAACCTACATTACACTGACGTTAGGCTCACTGAGTTAATAGTTAACTGTGTTTTTAGATCACTGTTTCTTTTTCTAGTCCCACTCTTCCACTGGTTCCAAAAATTTCCACTATTACTAGATTAATGAAATGGCCAATGATACAGGTCTCAGAGTGTGTCAGGGTCAGTGTTAGGAAGAAGTCAGGCAGATTTCTTTCATCTGCTAAGACAAGACGTTTATGACTAAAACAATGTTACTCAAACTATGATGGAAAGAAGAATGATGAGTGGGTATTGAAAACATGTACATTAATAATTCCCTTTGAAAAATACTGAGGAACACACACACACACACACACACACACACACACACACACACACACACACACACACACACACACACACACACACACACACACACACACACACACACACACACACACACGCACACATACGTTTGATGAAAAAACAACCTGGAAACCAAAATCTCTGCGATGTTAGCTTGAAAGAGCGTTGTCCAATTATTATTGGAACTCATGACAAAAGGAAAAATGAGAGCTTGGCCCAAATGTTATTCCACTTGTAGAGTCAGAGAGTCCTACAGCATGAGGACTCAATGCTTTGACCCAAATTAGTCTATGTTGACCTTATTGCCGATCCCCGCTAAACCCATTTCCCTGCACTTGGCCCATATGTTTCTGAACCTTTCCTCTCCATGTTCTTGTCCAAGTGCCTTTTAAATATTGTTAATGTAAATGCCTCAACCACTGAAAGCTCATTCCATATGCATATCACCCTCTGTGAAATATATCCCCTTCTTGGTCTCTTTTATTATTTCCCCTCTAACCTTTAGCTGATGCACTCTCGTCCTCGATTCCAAAACTCCGGGAAAAAAAGACTGTGTTCATTCACCATATCCGTGCCTCCCATTATCTTGTACCTGTCCCCACCATCAGTCCCCCTCAGTCTCCTATGCTCTAAAGAAAAATGTCATTGCTTCTCCAACCTCTCCCTGTAATTCAGACTGTTGGGTCATGTGAACATCCTTGTAAATTTCGTCTGCAATCTTTCCAATTCAATAACATCCTTCTGATCGCAATGTGACCAAAACTGAACAAAACAATGCAAGTGCAGCCTCAGCAACATCCTGAAACGTGCAACAGAACTTCCCAACTTCTACACTCAATGCCCTGACTGATAAATGCCAGTGTGCAAAAAAAATTTCACTCACATGTCTGCCTGTGACTTTACTTTCAGAGAACCATGCACCTGTACTCCAATGTTCCTCTGTTCCACTACACCATTTAACTCCCTGCCATTCACCACGAAATTTCTGCCTTGATTTGACTTCACAAAATGCAAAATTCACATTTGAATATATTAAACTACAATTTCCTACTTTTCGGCCCACTTCCCCAGCTAATCAAGGTCCTGCTGCAATTTCTGAAAACTTCCCTCACTGTCATCAGCAAATTCTGTTAGACTTACTGGTCTATAGTGCCCAGTTATTTCTTTCCTTCCCTTCTTGAATAAGGGAACAACATTCGCTACCCTCCAGTCTTCTGGGACCCCACCTGTAGCTACCGATGATGCAAAAATATTAGCCAGAGTCCCTGTAGATTCTTCTCTAGCCTCCTGCTGTGTTCTTTGACGTATATGATCAGACCCAGGAGATTTATCCACCTTTCTACATTCTAATACCTGTATATCCAACACCTCCACTACTTTGATGATTGTCCCCAAAGATATCACCACGAATTCCATAAACTCCCACATCAAGTCTTCATGTATTTATCTATGATAAATACAGAGGAGAAACATTAATTAAGAACCTTCAGAATTTTCTGCAGTTCTGCATACACATATCCACTTTGGTCCTTGAGGGGTCGTATTCTCACCGTAGTTATTCTCTTTTCTTTAATGTATGTAAACAACCTCTTTGGATTCATCCTAATCTTCTCAGCCAAGGTTATCTCGTGCCCCCTTCTCACCCTCCTGATTTCCTTCTTCAGAAAACTCCTGTATTCCCTGTATATGTCCAGGGATTCCTTTGATCCCATCTGCCTGCACCTCACCCACGCCTCCTCCTTTTCTTTTGGTTAAAGTCTCAATATCTCTTGTCATCCAGTGTTCCCTCTTCATGCCAACTTTGCCTGTCACCCTCACAGGAGCATATAGACCTTGAACTCTTGCTATCTCATTTCTAAATGCCGCCCCCCCCACCAGTTGCTGGAGGTCTGTTTGCCTGCAAACAAACTACTCCGATCAGCCCATGCAAGTTTCTGTCTAATTCTATCAAAATTCACCTTGCCTCAAGTTAGATCTTGCAGCTGTGGACCAGTTTGTCCCTCTCCATAACTATTATAAAATTAATAGAACTATGGTAACTGGTCTCAAAGTGCTCCCCCACTGTCACCTCAGTCACCTGTCCTGCTCTATTTCCCAAGAGTAGGTCGAGTTTCGCCCCTCACCAAGTAGGCTTCTCTACATACTGCTGGGGGATACTTCCCTGAACACACTTAATACGTCCACCCAGTCGAAGACCTTAATTCTGTGTCAGTCCCAGTCTATGTTCGGAAAGTTAAAATCTCCTGCAATGACAATCTTATTGACCTTGCAAGTCTCCCCAGTCACTCCACATATTTTTCTTCCTCGAATTCCCATTGACTATTTGGGGGCCTATAGTACAACCCCAATAATGTCACCATTCCATTCTTAATTCTTAGTTCCACCCACAAAGCTTCACTGGATGATCCTTCAGTTATTTTATATCTGGTCACTGCTGTGATGCTCACCTTAATCAAAAATGCAACTCCTCCTCTGCTCCTTACATCACCACTATCCTGCCTAAAGTAGCTGTACCCTGCTACATTAAGCTGCCATTCCTGTCACGCCCTTTGCCCTGTTTGTGTAATGGCTACGACATCCCAGTCCCACGTACCTCTCCCCGCCCTGAGTTTCTCAGCCTTAGCTGTCAGCCATCTTGCATTGAAACAGATGCAATTTAATCCAACAGACATTCCTTTGCCCTCTGTCGTGTTCCAGCCTGACCTGTCTCTTCACTTTACTGTTTCTGATTACTGTATCTCCTTCCATCCTCGCACTTTTCTCCCTGCTGTTGAGGATCCCACTCTCAATAGCCTCCCAGCCCCAGTCAATCAAGTTTAAACCCTCCCTTGTAGCACCAGCAAATTTGCCTGACAACATATTGGACACCCTTTAGTTCAGGTATAACCAGTCCATCTTGAACAGGTTACCTTTGCCCCACCAATGATCTAAAAATCTGAATTTCTGCCTGCTGCACCAATTCTTTAGCCACACATTCATCTGCTATGTCCTCCTGTTCTTACCGTCACTAGCATGTAGCACTGGAAGTAAACCAGATATTACCAATGTCATGGGCATGGCTTTTATCTATTTTTCCTAGTTTTCCACAATCACTCTGCAGGACCGCATCCCTATTTCTACCTCTGTCATTTGTACTAACGTGCACAATGACTTCTGGCTGCTGCCCCTCCCCCTTGAGAACGATTTGCACCCGCTCTGAGACATTCTCGACCCTGGCATTTGTGAGGTTACACACAATCCTGGATTCCCGTTTGCAGCCACAGAATCTCTTGACTGTCACTCACCCCCCCCCCCCCCACCCCCACCAAAACCACCATCACCACCAAACTATCGAGTCTTAACAATTATTTCTGAAATTATTCTGCTCACACAAGCTTCTGAAAACGTCATTCCTTCCCGGAGCAGATGAAATTGGCTGAATTCCCTTTCCTTCAAGCAGTGGGGAGATTTCAATGAATCCTCATCCGGACTCCTCTGTGAGAGATAAAACCGACTATGTTTTTGTTTTTGCTCGCACACATTGCTGTGATGAGGGACAGGGAAATAGAAAGGGAGGAACAAGCTGTTTCTTCTAAGATGGGTTACATTTTTCCATCTCTAAATTGATTCAGAGATGTTGTCAGTACGCAAACTGGACTATATGAGCTCTCCTTGAACATTGTTTGAATGATATGACTCCATCACATTCCCTGCTCCATGCAGGTGCATCTATGGTGCTGTCATACACAGAATCATTTCATTAACAAATAATTACCCTACTTGATCTGAAGATGTGTTTGTATGTGCCTGCGTAATATAAAAATAAAACGTTTAAAATCTTCACAATATCTGCGTTAAAATGAATATGTTTTATTCTTAAAGAAATACAGAGATTGCTGGAAATGCTCAGCACGTCAGGCAGCATGTCTGAAGAGAAATGAGAGTTAACCTTTCTGGTCCAGTGACCCTGCCTCACAATCTGTCTTATTCTTAAATTACATCCCCACTTTTATTCTCCCACACAAGAGGAAATATCTATCAGGTATTCACCAGCTGTTCGCACCTCATGATTGTATATGGTCAATAAGAACATCTCTCGTTCTCAGGCCTAAACTGGTAATCCTTCATAACATAATGCATTCATCCCAAGGCCGAGTAAAGATAAGCATCTTTGTAATGTTTGAAAACAATTTCGCTTTTTTTTCAGTTGTGGGGATCATAACTTCAAACTTTACGTCAGATGTGGTCTCCGCAATGCCTTTTACCGATTCAGGGAAATATCGCTAAAGTCAAACCCGATACCCATTGCACAAAACAGCATCATTCCGTTTCCCTTCCAAATCAATTGATGCATCTTCACAGTAACTTGATGTGATTCATCTACTAAGACACACAAATTCCTGTATGCCACCAAGTTCTGCATTCTCTCTCCATTTAAATTATTTACTGCTGTTTTGTTCTTTCCCCAAAACACAAAGTTCCAGTCACCCACATTGTACTGCTTTGATTTTGCTGCAGGTTTACTCACTGCCTTCCCCTGTCTGTATCCCATTGCAGAAGCTCTGCCTCCACTTGACACCTTATTGACTGTTTGTCCTGGTGTACGAACAAACTGAGCTCCAGTTCATTCAGCCCCTTCATCCAAGGCATTAATCAGGATTGTAATCTGTCGATAAACTCACACTGATCCCTGAGGAATTCAACTCGTTCCAGCTTTCCAAGCTGAAATTTATCTCTACTCTGTATTTCTAGCTAGTTAGCCAGGGCTTCCCTGTTCCTGTGTAGCTGCCCAGAAAGGTTGTATTGCCTCTTCCTGTGCAATGTAACTTAGTCAATGGGTTGAATGAATATATTCTATTCCTGTATAACTCCATTGAGAGGCAGAATGGTCTCCTCCTCTGTCATTATAATGCATTTGACTGGCTGAAAGGGGCCTACCTCTCTCTCTCTCTAACAGCTTCGAGGGGAGAATGGGAGGGCCACATGTGGGATAAGAGCAGCAGTTGGTCAATCGGCCCCTCCAGCCTGCTGCTCAATTTAGAAACATCATGGCTGGCCTGACTGTAGCTGAACACCCCTTTCCTGTCTGTTCTCAATAAACATTGATTCTGCGTCCCTGATCAGTCAAGATCAGCCTTGAGTATTTTCAATGACCCCGTCTTCACTGTTCCCTGAGGATGACAGCGCCACAGATCGCACAGTCTGAAGGAGAATAGAACAACGTTATCTCAAATGTTAATGGGAGACTCTTTAATTTTAAAGTGTGTTAAACTCACAGAAAGTCGCCCCCTATTCTGAGAAATAGCAGCACAACAAATGTGAACAGACGTAGACCAATCAGCTCCTCAAACCTATCCCATAATCGCTTTGACTGTTCAGTAAAGTATTTATCAAGCTCAGCCTCCATTGCACACTCCAAAAAATAGTCCGTTCATCTGAAGGCCACACAGCAAAGGAAATTGAAATAAGATCATTTGGCCCATCAGCTCTACTTTGCTGTTCGGACCTGCCTGACATGTTTCTCAACACAATTCCCCTGCATCGTCAATGTAACTCTGGACCCATGTTTTCATCAAAAATTATATATCTCTCTATTAAAGACATGACTGTACCTGTGTCTCAATATGGGTGTCTGTGTGTGTCTGTTTCTGTGTTTATCTGTTTAATAGCAGGATACAGGGTGGTGGAGGAGGGTTATGTGTATGTGTTCCTGTGTATAACTGTTGGTGACAAGTTTATGGTGGAGGGTTTGTGTGTGTTTTATTGTGCAAATCAGTTTAGTGGCAGGAGACAGGGTAGTGGTGGAGGGTTGTGTGTGTGTGTGTGTGTGTGTGTGTGTGTGTGTGTGTGTGTGTGTGTGTGTGTGTGTGTGTGTGTGTGTGTGTGTGTGTGTGTGTGTGTGTTTCAGTGTATGTCTGCTTTATGGTAGGAGACATGGTGGAGGTGGAGGGTTGTGTGTGTGTGTGTGTTTCGGTGTATGTCTGCCTTATGGCAGGAGACATGGTGGAGGTGGAGGGTTGTTTTCAAACTGGAAACCTTGGACCAGATGTGATTCAGAAGAAAAAGTGTTGGATCCTCTTTTGTTTGACATTTATATCAATAACTTGGATGAGAATTGTAGAAGACATGATTAGCAAATTTACAGATGACATCAAGATTGGTTATATCGTGGACAATGTTGACTTAACGATTTACAGTCAGTGATTATAACGATACCTTGATCAATTGAATATATGAATCGTGGACCTGTACAGCAGGGAAACAGTCCTTCTGACTCATCCAAATCGGCCAGATATTCTGGATTAATCTTGTCCCATTTTCCAACATTTGTCCCACATCCCTCTGAACCATTCCTATTCAAATACCCATGCCTTTTAAATGTGGTAATTGCACCATCCTCCACAACTTCCTCTGGCAACTCATTCCATACATACACTACGCTTTGCGTGAAAAAGTTCACTCTAGGTCTCTCTTCAATCGTTCTCTTCCCACCTTAAACCTATGCCCATTAGTTTTGGTCTTCCTATCTCTGGGAGATAGACCGAGACTATTTACCCTTCCCATGATTGTATAAACCTCTAGAAGGTATAAATGCAACTCCAATCAACACGAATGATTGTGTTTTCAGTCATCCTGGACCTAAATTCTGAAATTCAATAATGACACCTCTTCTTTATCCATCAAGTCACAATACAAAAATCATTTTAATCCAACTTGTTCAGACATATAATGAAAGATCTCTGTCGGATTTGAACCTAGAGCCTCAGAGGTAGGGGCACTACCACTACTCAACAATAGCCTCGAAAGCTGCAACATGATTGTCCTGCGTGCTTGTTCATCAGCCTGTTCTGACATGCTGTGACACACCTTCACAACAGGTAGGACATGAATCTAGATCATCTGATCCAGAGATTGTGACATTAAAACAGGTTCATGGTCTGAAATCAAATCCAGAACTCTGGCATAAGGCCAGGGGCATTTCCCACCACACAAGACTTAAACCATGCCCAGAATTTGGATCATATTTTAAGCGTCAGCTTTCAGCTCTGCATGCATTTTTAAAGTTCTGATTAACTTGACTGAAAGTTACAGGCAACAGTTCTCATTGTTAAACAAATAAAAGGTATTAGACTCAACTACAGGATGATAATTCATGCTCTCTGCTATCGAGATAAACTATGAACATCTTGAATTGCTTGGCTATGATTTTCAGCTTAAATGGTGATTATCTGTAGTCTGCAATATTATGGAAAGAAATTGTGCAGGCACGCTCTGAAGTACCTCAAATAGATATCAATACCGAACACCAGAGATGAGGAAAGAGCCCAATTTCATAGAGTCATAGAGTCATAGAGATGTACAGCATGGAAACAAACACTTTGATCCAACTTGTCCATGCCGACCAGATATCCCAACCCAATCGAGTCCCAAATGCCAGCAGCCGGCCCATACCCCTCCATACACTTTCTATACATATACCCATCCAAATGCCTCTTAAATGTTGCAATTATACCAGCCTCCACCACTTCCTCTGGCAGCTCATTCCATACACGTACCACCCTCTGCGTGAAAAGGTTGCCCCTTAGGTCTCTTTTATATCTTTCCACTCTCACCCTAAACCTATGCCCTCTAGTGCTGGACCCCCCGACCCCAGGGAAAAGACTTTGTCTATTTATCCTATCCATGCCCCTCATAATTTTGTAAACCTCTATGAGATCTCCCCTCAGCCTCCGACTCTCCAGGGAAAACTGCCCCAGCCTGTTCAGCCTCTCTCTGTCGCTCAGATCCTCCAACCCTGGCAACATCCTTGTAAATCTCTGTAACAGCCTTGAAAGTGGATAGAGAAAACAACAGATGGGGTAGAGGCAACAGTATATCCCTGTAACAGCATCGAGGGTGGATTGACCGAACAACAGATGGGGTAGAGGCAACAGAATATCCCTGTAACAGCCTCGAGGGTGGATGGAGAGAACAACAGATGGGGTCGGGGCAGCGATATATCTCTGCAACAGCATCGAGGGTGGATTGAGAGAACAACAGATGGGGTAGGGGCAGCGGTATATCTCTGTAACAGACCCGAGGTGGATTGAGAGAACAACAGATGGATTAGGGGCAGCGGTATATCTCTGTAACAGCCTCGAGAGGTGGATTGAGCGAACAATACATGGGGTAGGGGCAGCAGATGGTCATTCAGCTGCACCATTCAGAATGCTCATGGCTGATCAGATTGTGTCTGACCATCCATCACCTGTCTCTTCCCAATAAACATTGACTCTCCTATCCGGCAAAGATCAGTCGAGCTCAACCTTGAATATCTTCAATAACCAAGTCGTTACTGCTCCCTGAGGCTGAGGACACCACAGAGAGCACAATACTATTTCATTGCGAGACCCGTTATTCTAAACTGTGTTAACCCAACAACAAATCACCACCACTTTACAGCTAAAAAGGTACAGTAATTAGGAATAGACAGACGCCATTCCACACTCCAAACCTGTCCCACATTCCCACTGTCTCTTTCCGATCAAATACTTATCAAATCCAGCCTCTGCTGCTGTCTCAGAAAGAGAATACCTAATAGCATCACACCACATGAGAATTAGAAAAGGAGCAGAACTAGGCCATTAGACCCATCGTGTCTGATATTCCGTTCATTAATTTCTTATTTGTTCCTCAACATCATTCTTCTGCCTTTTGCCTAGAATTGTTGATCCCTTATAAATCAAAAAACTTATCTATTTGTGTCTTAATGAGACAAGTGTCTGTGTGTGTGTCCATCTGCTTGTTATATGAGTATTTGTTTGCGTCCGTCTGTCTGTGTATCCGCCTGTGTATTTCACTCCGTGTTTGTTTCTATTGTGTGTGACTGGATATGTTTTTGTGTGCTTGTATGGGTGTGTATGCTTTTCTCCTTGTACACATTGTACATGTTAGTATATTGGGGTATTTATCAATATTTCTATGTAATTCTATGCCTGCATCTCTGTGCAGTGAGGTATTTCTTTTTCTTTGAGAGAGAGCTGACACTGGAACTACCAGTGGGTTTAAAGTGAGAATTGCCCTTCGCTGATCTTTGCTCCTTACTCGGTTGGTAGACGTAGATATTTCAGAATCTCCACACAAGTCATCCCGGTCCTCTTTGGCTCCTACCAAGATCTTCCCCACATAGCGTGGGGAGGGGAGAGGGAACAGATTTCAGGCACCCCACCCAGGGATCGCCTTTTTCTGTCCTATTCCAGGCTGATTCTCCTGGATTGGGAGAAAGGGAAGGAGGGTGTGAGGGTGGCCCTGCTGTTAGAGCTTGTACGGGTGGGTGCCATGGTGAGGAGTCCTGAGTGAGTCAGTTTACAGTGTTATATCCACGTCGTGTTATTAGTGTGGAGGCTATTGCATAAGTGGCGGAGAAAGTGAGTGAAGGAAGTTGCTGAATTCAATAGTGAGAGTGTTAGTGCCTGAGCTTATTTGGAGTTAGAGCTTGACCCTTGTTCGGGGGTAGGTGCTATAACAGGTATACAGTGAGTGTGAGGGAGCAGACAGAATACAGTGACACTTATCCTGGCAGAGCGGGGTAGGTTATTGATGCTTATGCTTTATTGTTGGACATTTATTCAGATCATCCCAGCGTCGAGATGAGCCTTGTCGAATGTCTTGTCCATGTCTATCAATAATGACACACACCATGTCCCTCAGCATTCACGGAATCAGTTTAGGTAGAGCTTACAAATAGCAAGGAGAACCAAACATTGATGTTTTATGTATCTAAACCAAAACGGTAGCAGAAAATCTGAACATCATGTGCTCTGGAAATTACACATGCAAGTATTGTGAATACTGCAGTCTTATTGGATGGTCTCAAGTTGTATCTAAACTGTGTTAACTAAATGATTACTAATGCTGTGAAAAATAAATTCCATAAGTGTATATCAGATGGGTTGAAGTGTATGTTGTGAACCAAACTAGATAGCAGGTTTTTTCGGAGTTGGTGTTGTGTGGTAAGAAATACTAATTACTAACCTTACTCTGAAGCAGCTTTTGAGGAATAGTGACGTTAATGAGGTGCATTTTACACGGCGTCCGCATGCAATATCAAATGTGTGAATATTCTGGTCAAATATCATGGAGGCCTGGAGGGTAGAGGGTCAAGCTCGCTCCAGTAAATTGGGTAAGTACAATATAACATTCAGTGGGAGACAAGCAATGGTTGTTCGAGTCATAGAGTACTAGAGCACGGACACAGGTCCTTCAGCTCAAAGTGGACCATTCTGAACAAAATGTCCACTCACACCAACCCATTTCCCTGCCATTGCCCTGTATCCTTCTAATCCTTTCCTATCCATGTATTTGTACAAATGCTTTTTACGTGTTGTTAATGTATCCAGCTCAACCACTTCCCCGGCAGCTCATTCCATATGCATACCAAGTTGTGTGAAAAGATCATAGCTTGTGAGTTTCCCTTTTATTCTTACATTCTGACCTTAGACTTATGCCCTATAGTCCGTGATTGCTGTCCTGGGTAGAAAAGACTGGGTGCATTCACTCCATCCATGCCTCCTGTGATCTTTTAAGCATCTATAAGATACCACTCAGTCTCATATACTCTAAAGTAAAAAGTTCTAGCTTGTCCAATCTCTCACTATAACTCAGACCATTGAGTCTTGGCAACATCCTTTTAAATTTCTTCTGCACTCTTTCCAGTTTAATAACATCCTTCCTATAGCAAAGTGAACAAAACTGAACATGACGCTTCAAATAATGCCTTACCAGCGTCCTGTATAACTGCAATGTAACTCCTCAACTTCAATACTCAGTGCTCTGACTGATGAAGGCCAGTGTATTAAAGCCTTCTTCACTGCCCTGTCTACCTGTGAATCAACTTTCAGAGCCCCGTGCACCTGAACTCCAAGGTCCCTCTGCTTCACTACACTCCTGAAGGCCCAACCACTCACCATGAAACTCCAACCTTGACTCGACTTTCTAAAATGCAAGTTCTTACACCGATCTGTATTAAACTGCATTTTCCATTTCTCAGTCTACTTCTCCAGCTGTTCAAGGTACTGCTGAAATTTCTGAAATTCCTAATAACCTTCCTCACTCTCCATGATGTTGCCCATTTTAGTGTCATCATTAAACTTGCAAATCATGCCTGTGCATTCCCATCTAGATCATAGATCTATGTCATAGGTAAATTCTATATATATAGATATAAAACATATTACATACATCTATGATCTAGATGAGAGAACACAAATATAATATACACACAAATATATAGAAATAAACGATGTCCCCAGCACCAACCCCTGAGGTATTCCACTATTCACAGGCCTCCAGTCCAACAAGCATCTTTCCTATATTAGCCTCTGCTTCCTACCACCAAGTCAACTGTGTATCTAATTTACCAGCTCCCCCTGGATTCCAGGCGATCAAACATTCCAGAGGAGCTGATCTTCTGTAACCTTGTCAAAGGCTTTACTGAAATCTATGTAGGCTATGTATACCATTCTGCCCTCATCACTGTTCCTTGTCACTTCATCAAAGCACTGTAACAAGTTTGAGAGCCATGATCTCTCATGCACAAAAGCCTTGCTGACAGCTACTAATCAAACCCTGTCTTTCAAGTGCATGTACAGAGGAACCACGACTGTCCAAATATTAATTATCCGAAATTTGGATGATCCAAAGAGGACCTCAAGGTCTCAATAGAAACATTATGTCTTTCAACCCTGATTGCGTCTTTTGTTTGTAGGTACAATGACTTTTTTTAAAAAAAACTTGTCTTACTAAAATGCTGCCAAGAACAGTCCAGGCACCGTCTCGAAAAGACCTTCTCCCTCTCTCTCTCTCATCCCACACTTTCCCTGGAGTTCTACACAGAGGTTTACCCTAAACCCCCCTTCCCCAGATATCTGCGCCAACATTGTCCTGTAAACAGCAAAGGTGGAACTTTTCAAAACGCGCGTGCACGTGTGTGTGTGTGTGTGTGTGTGTGCTATTTGAAGACTTACCCCACAAAGACAGCAGCAACAGCAGTCCTGTTGGTGTACAGTCGCCTGCCCTGGGGGAGGCGGTTGGGGGTGCGGACGGGAGTTCGAAGATGAGTGAGGATGGTTGGGGGTGTGGGGTTTGGGAGTGCGGGGTTGGGGCCGCAGGGATACAGGTGTGCAGGGGTGTAGATGGGGTTTGGACGATGGGTGGGGATGTTTGGGTGTGTGGGGTTAGGGGACCGATGTTGGTGTTGCAGGGTTAGGAACGGGCATGGACAGACGGGTGTGGCGTTGGACAGGGTTCTGGGCTGATGGGGGGCAGGATTGGTGTGGGAGCAGTCAGGGTTGGGGTGGGCGTGGGCAGGTGGTGGCGCGGAGTGGGAGCGGATTAGGATGTTGGCGGGCAGGTGGGGGTGTGGGATCAGGCGGTTTGGGTGTGCGTGGTGGCAGACAGGGACGTGGGGCGGGCGTGGACAGGGTTTGAGGTGGGCGGGGCACATATGGGGCAAGGTGGGAGCGGCTAGGGTGGGGTGGGAGCAGACGTGGCGTGGGGTCTCGTGCGCCGATTGCTTTTGCCTTGTCTTCTGAACGGGGAGCAGACTTCACAGTAAACTCCAAGTCCCAGAGTAGATCAATTAACCAAATAATCAATTATCTGAATGAAATAGTGCTCCATCCATCTCAATTGGATAATCGAGGTTACTCTGTATATCTTATCTCAGTATCTTCTCAAGTAATTACCTACTACAGATGTTAATTCTACAAGTCTATAGCTCCCGGGTTTATCTTTGTAGTCCTCCTTGAATAAAGGCACAGCATTCGCTATCCTCCAGTCCACCGGGACCTCACCAGTTGGCCAGCAAAGTTAGAAAAGTACCAACCAGGGGTCCCGTAATTTCTTCTCTGTCCTCCTGCAGAGTTCCTGAATAGATCTGGACAGGATTAGGAGATTTATAGAAGTACTGCAAAGTCGGAAAATGCGTCTCTTTCTTGAACTTAAAAACACCACAGAGTGAGCAAGTGATTTAATGATGGTTAACATAACAAATGAAAGATTATATTAATCAAAGGAAGTGACTTCAGAAGAATTCCAGAAATTGTGGAAACCTGAGAATTCTCAGAAATTGATGATCCAGAAAAGGAGGGCCATGAAACTGATAAGGAAATCTAAAAGCAAACATACATGCTAACAAACAGGAACACAAAGTCTGCATCAATCTACGATCTATATTTCAAGGGAAACAAAATAAAAGCAATGTCAAATGTGGAAATTTGTAATCGGGAGAGGAGAGTTTATTGTGGAGAACAAGGAAATGGCCAAGAAAATAACCAGTTACTTTGCATCTGTCTTCATGGAGGAAGATCCAGAAAATCACCCAGAAAACCAAGTGATCAGATGGAGCTTATGGAACTAAAGACATAAAGTCAATTTATATCAGTGACAGGGTAGTACTTGACAATGTAACTAAATTGAGCATTGCTAAGTCTGACAAAACAGATTTACTTTGCATCAAAATGTCAGAAATAAGGCACCAATGTAAGTATTAAATATGTTCCAAGCGTGAGATGAATGGAGGGATCCAAGAAAATATTTGTGATTCGGACGAGCTGGTGTTGGATTGGGGTCAACAAAGTTAAAAATCACACAACTCTAGGTTATAGTCCAACAGGTTTAATTGGAGGCACAAGCTTTCAAAGTGCACAACCACCTGATGAAGAAGCAGCACTTCGAAACCTAATACTAGCGAATAAACCTTTTGGACTGTAAGCTGGTTTTGTGTGATTTTTAACTTTATCATTTATGGTTACCATAGATGATGGAGATGAGAGTGTGGAGGAAAGAGTTGGCCGGGTGATTGGCAGTGAGGAGGAAGGCCTTTTGTTGCAGGAAGATACAGACGGAATGGTCAGAAGTGCAGATCGATGGCAGATGGAATGTAACGCTGATAAAGATGAGTTGATGCAATTTGGAAGCAGGAACCAGACAGGGGAGGACTCAATGAATGGCAACACACTAGGAATCTCAGAGGGTGCTTTTCCTCACATCCCTGAATGTAAGTGGACAAGTTAATAGTCGAGCTAAAAAGGCTTAGGAGTCGTAGACATAGATTATAAGAGTTATACGGTGGCTTGTTTCGGACAAGATGGTATGCAGTGTGCAGTTCTGGATACCACATCATGAAAGGATGTCATTACACTGAGGGGGTGGGGTTTGATGGGGATTCCCCAGAATGTTCCCTGGGTTGGAGCGTATCAGCTATGGAGAGAGGCTGGATAAGCTCGTGTTGTTTACTTTGGAGCAGAGGAGGCTGAAGGGACGTGATTCAGAAGGATAAGGTAACGAGGGGCATGGACAGATGGATAGACAGCAACTGTTCCTTTTAGTCAAGAACAAAGGAACAAGTGAAGTGCTTGAGGTTTAGAGAGAATTTAAAGATATCTTGTCAACCAGAAGATGTTGGGGTCCAGAAGAGATAGAATGGTTGTCACGGGTAACTCCAGAACAATGCAAAGTACTTGGAGGAGTTTTTGCAGTGTCATAACATGCCTGGTTCTGGGCCTCATGTCAGAAAGTGGGACTAATGTAGATCATGCTGTATTTAGAACGATTTGGAGTCTGTGTTTCTGTGATTGTATGATTGTGGAATGCTCATCATTAAACTGTTTAAGACAGAAATTGATGCTTTTCCGATGAGTATATCAATGAGAGTTATACGAGTGAACTGTAATCGCTTCTAAAGATATGCCAGTGTGAAAGGTAAGATAAAGCAATTGCAGCTCAGTACAGGCTGAAACCAGAGAATGGAGAATGGAGAACAGGGAAATGGCAGAACTATGAAGCAACTACTTCATTCTGTCTTCGCAGACATACCACGGCAAAAAAAAAGCTTCCCAGCAATACCATGAAACTTTAGTCTGGTGAGAAAAAGAGAATAAAATGAAATTAGCAACTAAACAGTTCAAGAGAAAGTATTCTAGCATAGACAAAGTCAACATAGATTTATGAAATGGGAATCATATTTGAGAAAGTGAATTTTAGCAAAATTATGGAGAAGCTATCAATGCATTATGATTAGATTTTCAGAAAGATTTTTAATAAAGCCGCAAGCCTGTTGTGTAAATTTGAATCCTATGGGACTGGGGCTAATATATGGTCATGGTTATAGAATGGGAGAGCTGGCCGGGGACAGTGAGTAGGAATAAAACTTTTTTTTAGAGTGGAAGGCTTGGCGGATATAGCAAGGATCGAGGTTTGGGACCAGCTATTCCCAATACACATCATATCTTTGATTGAGGGGATCAAATGCAATATTCCCAAGTCTGCTGATGGCATTAAACGATGTTGGATTGTGAGTGGGTGAGCAGGATGTCAAAAAGCTCCAAGGTGATTGAGACAACTGGAGTGACTGGGCAACTACGTGGCAGATGGAGAGCAATGGGGGGAGATGTGACGTTGTGCACTTTGTTGGGAACTATAGAATGCCAGCCGATCAATTGAAAATGGATTGATTGAAAAATGTTGATCTATAAAGGAAATTAAGCTGCATTTTTGTTTCCTTCTGCGCCGACCTGTGAAGGCCATGCAGGGCTGTGAGTTCTGAAACCAGAAGTCAATACTGGGAATGGCACTGACACACTGACCAGTGTACACAGACCCACCAAGTGGGTAGCTGTAACATTGAAAAGGATTTGGATCTTCTTGATCACCAGTAACTGAAAGCAATATTGCAGGAACAGAAAGCAGTTTGTAAGATAAATAGCCCATTGACCTTCATTTCAGGTGTATTTGAGTATAGGAGTAAGGGTGTCTTACTGCAGCTGTACAGGCCCTTGGTGAGACCCCTTCTCGAACATTGTGCAGTATTTTGTGCGGTTTTGCTCTCCTTACAAATCTGACATTGACGGAGAGCAGTGAAAGATGACCGGACTTATCTCTGGGAAGACAGGCTTGTTGTGCGAACAGAATTTGAGGTGACTGGGCCAGTATTCCATGGGGTTTAGGAAAATGAGTGGTGATCTCAGTGAAATATACAAAACTCTGACAGGGTGAGACAGATTGGAAGCAGGGATAATAATTCCCCTCACTGGGACGTCAAAGAACAAGGAGCCACAACATGAGGTACAGACAGGCCACTCTGCATTGAGATTAGAATAAATATCTTCACTCAGAGACTGCTGAACTTGGTCAATTTTCTGACACATAAGGCTGTGGAAGCCAAGAAACTGAATAGAAATGAGGATTTCTGGAAATTAAAGTTATAGACAGAAAGCAGGAGTATCGTGTGAAGATAGAGGATCAGATATCATTCCATGTTTTTTCTCCAATAACACAGTAGTTGTATTCCTGTGGAACACCGTGTTGTAGAAAATCATGCAATATTAATAATGTGGTCTATGGGAAAAAGTGGGGAAGGGGCAAACCACTCCCCCCAAAAAATAAATCAGTAAAAACCAAAAATTTAAATTAATCTAACACACACGAGCATAGTCTAAGAAACTCTTTAAATCATATATTGTAATGAAACAATGCTGTAAATGTTGCACTTTCACACTAATGTCACTGACTACAGCACTGGACCTTTCACCAAGCTCTTCGCCAGAAAGTGCGTGAACCGGCTGACCACATGATGCTGACATGGAATTCCGGTTTGAAATAAAGGTCCATCTAAATGTAGACGACAATTCCTAGTTTCAGTCTCAGTTTCAAGGCTTGCAGAGGATTACATTCCTGCTTTAGTGAACACACTGTGTGCATTTTACATATAGAGGATCCTGAGGCTGGGTTTTGCTATTCAGCTGGTGCCGGGGATGGAATTGCGTTACAGTGAATGGGAGATCTCTTTATAAAGAGGATGCACAAGTCACGAATTGTGATGCAGACAAGTTGTGTTTAATAAACATGCGCTATCGGAATACTGCCTGTATATTGAAGGGAGGATCAAAATTGATGGACCAAAGCACTACTGCAGTTCCCATTTTATATATCCGGATGTTTAAACATGTTAAATGATATGAACACTGTACGGGGAAAATCGCACTGAGGAGATTTTCTCCACTATCTAGAATGGGGGATGCTCAATGTGTTGAATGACCTCCTCCCTTCCCGATGTTTCTGTGCAGTCTGTGGGATAGCTCTGTAAGTCATGTCACAAGCTCTCAGGCGTTCGAAAGGAGGACTCTGCGGGGACGTTAGGACTGTGTTTCCCATTCCCATTTCCAACAACAAGGCTGAGACTGGGTGTTCTGACCTGGTTTATCCTTTAAGAATGATGAGCAGTTTGATACAATTGGGTGTCTTGTTTGGAAGTTTCAGAGTCCATTGAAGAGTTTATCACATGTCTGTGTATCTGGAGTCACTTTTAGGCAGACCAGGAAAGCACGGGAGATTCACTTCCTGAAACTACACTTGGGAAGGAAAAAAGTAATCACAATTGACATTGGCTTCAAAGTCACTATTCCTGACACCAGATTTTAGAGCTCGATGTCTTATTAATTGTTTTTAACTTCCACCAGCTGCCAGAGCATTAGGCTGGTCTGGATAAGTAATCCAGTGACATTTCCACAACAGCACCATCGCCACATGGGGACCTATCAGAAACCACACTGAGGTGGTTATTCCTGTGCTGCTTGATAAATCTGTCAAAAAGTACTCCCACTAATGTGACGATCATGATCGAACTGAAGGGGTGGTAATTGGACAGATTGTAATTATTCTCCTCTTAGGGGACTGGACATAGCTGAGTAATATTCCACATTCCCAGGGAGATGTCAGAGTTGGAGCTGCAATGAAACAGCTTCCCCAGGGACACGGCTTGTTGTGCAGCCCAAGTCTTCAGTCCTATTGCAGGAATGGTGTCAGGGGCCATTGCCATTGGATCATCCACTCAACACTCCTGGTTGAGGATGGTACAGACACTATATCCTTATCTTTTACACTTTTGTATAGAGCAGTTCCATTATTTAGGATGGAGATACTTGTGGAGTCCTCTCCTCCAGTAAGTTGTTTCGTAGTCCATTGACATTTATAATTGGATGTGGCAGGACTGCAAAACTTAGATCTGATCTGTTGGTCTTTAGATAATTTTGTCCTCTCTATCAGATGTTAATCCTGTTATTTGGAATGTAACTGGTCAAATACCATAGCTTTAATGGTTTGTCATCAGGGTTAGGTTCTGATTCTGGTATGTTCACCCACGCGCCTTACTGAACCATGGATCAGTTTGATGTTAATGGTAGATTGAGAGATTATCCCAGGGAAAAAAGTTACAGATTGTGATTGAACACAATTCTGCTGCTGCTGCTGTGATCCACATCATCACCTGAATGCCCAGTTTGACCTGCAATATCTGTAATTCAATTCTACTGACTGTCCCCCAATTCACACCACGACCCATTCACCCATCTGCACTGTACTCAGTGATCTCACCTGGTTTCTAATGTGGTGGCATTTCCATTTTCATATTTTCATTCTGTTAGGATCTCTCCATGGTGTCACGCTTCCAATTTGTCACATTACTTAAATTCTTTAACATATTCATGTGAATCTTTTTCATTCCCGCAATGACATCTTCCATATTTAAAGTGAATGTGTTCTGCTCTGTTTCTCTCCCTGACCATGATTAAGAGCTCTGCAGTGCCCGTGATGCAGCCTTATGCACGTTCAGAGCCAATGAATCTGTGAACCTGGTGTTACTGTTCACTTCCCTGGTACCCAGTGCTCAGTATTGGACAAGGCTTTTGAGCAACTTTGACAGACATCTGTGGAACGAGTTCAAAAACAGACATAGCTGAAGAAACTAAGTAGGTCTGGCAGCATCTTGTGGAATGAAAACAGAGTTCATCTTTCAGGTCCAGTTTCTCCAGAAATATTTGTGTTTTTATTTTCAGTATCCATAATTATTTGTTTATTTGAAAATTTGTGCTGTGCCTATTCAACCCTGGAGAAACTCAGCAGGTCTGGCAGAATCTGCAGAGACAGAGAAACCGAGTTAGGGTTTCAAGTCCAGTGTGACACTTCTTCAGAACTGAAAAGTATTGTAAAATGTGATTTTTAATCCCTTGACAGAGGTGGGGGAGTGGGTGATGCATAAAAGAGAGTGTGGCAAAAGATAAATAGGCTTTTAACAGTGGTGAACGAGAGGATGGTGTGAAAGATGCGAATTGGGGGAAAGGGGTTCTCTCTATTGAGTGCAAGATAAATAAGTTACAACCACACAACGTCATAGCCAGACTAGGAGAGAGAATGTATGAAAATGGAGAACAGTCATAATGGGGTCAGGCTGTGAAGTTATCGAATTGAATATTAACCTCTACAGGCTGTAACGTACCAAAGTGTAAAGTGAGGTATTATTCGAGCTTGGGTTGTTCTTCACTGGAACATTGCAGCAGCTCAGGACCGAAGCGTTAGCATGAGAGCAAGGTAGGTTATTGAAATTGGAAGCAATGAGGTGGTCAAGGTTATTCTTACAGACAGAGTGGGAGTGTTCCTCAAAACCGTTTCTGTTTTGTCTCCCCGGTGTGAAGGATACTGCATTTTGAGCAGCAATGACAGGATTTTTTAGATTAGATTAGATTCAGCCCAACAAGTCCATACCGACCCTCTGAAGAGTTACCCACCCAGACCCATTTCGCTCTAATGGATCGAACACTATGGGCAATTTAGCGTGGCCAATTCACCTGACCTGCACATCTTTGGACTGTGTGAGGAAAATGGAGCACCCGGAGGAAACCCACGCAGACACAGGGAGAACGTGCAAACTCCACATAGTTGCCCGAGACTCTAAATGAACCCAGGTACCTGGTGCTCTGAGGCAGCAGTGCTAACCACTGAGCCACCGTGCCGACCTCCAACTGTGTGGAGACTGATTTGAAACAGTACAAGTGAATGAGAGTGCAGTGGGGGCGGCAATGTGGGAGATAGGTCAGTCACAGCATAAGGCCTTGTCCATCATAGTTAGGAGATTTCTGGTTTGAAGGAAAAGTGCTCACGTCAGAGGCATCTCACTGGAATATGGCATCATCAATCAGAATCCTAAGAGATGGAGAAACTGGGAGAAAGAAGTCACCCTCCGCTGATCATATGTTCAGCCACATGCAGAAGTTCCCTCTGAATGATTGAAAAGAACCAGACATTAAATGGAGGAGTTCTGACTCACATCTGGTCAGAAGCGTGATGTGAATAGAAACCCAGAGGAAGTTCAGTAGGTATACATGGACAGACGTTCAAGCAGATATCCCATTATGCTCAGCAATTATTTGTTTCTGCTCAAAAAGAAGGACTTGATAAGGAGATGAACCACCCATGGTTGACTAAAGCTCTCAAAGATACTATTCAATCACAAATTGATGAGCATTGATATCGGGCCAGATTTAGGATGTTTATTTCAGGGACAACTGGCAGATGCTAGGCATGAATTTCAGCTGTGCTTCCTGAATTATCCCAGAAACCCCTGCCATTGCTGTTCCATCTACTTCCCTGCTCGTCTCCCCTTCCTAATTCCAGGTTCTCCCTCTCCAATTACAAAGCATATTCTCTCACATTATTGTCCCTACCCACATCACCTTCAGCTCTTTGATCCAGTCTACCTTCCCTGCACTAGCATCAAGGTACATTTTGTGCTGCCGCTTTTCCTCTGGTCTCAGTGTGGCTCGGCCTCTCCATTCACGCTGTTTTACAACTTCCACTCACATCTCACTCTGGAAAGTTTCCTTCTTGGAGTAAACCTTATTGAAAACACCTCTCCCCCTTTGCCCTGAATTCACACAGTGATCCAAATTTCAAAAAGTATACTCAGTCTACATTTCACTCTGCTAAAAGTAACTGCATTCTTACCGTGTGGTATAAGAATTCCCTTCATTACATAGATCTGGCCAGAGTCACGTTTTCACTGTCGAGATCATCACCCCCTTTAGACAAAGGAATTCAGGTGTTTGATGCCTTTTTGGCACTAGTAAGAGTTTCCTGCTGCCTTGGTATTGTCACATGGAGAAAAACAAATCACAGTATGAGGTTTGGGCTGAGTGTTGTTTACATCTCATTTTTAATCTGTATAGGTTAGATGGATTTTTGAAGTTGGCTCTGTGGGTCGACACATCATCGAAGGCCGAGGGCCTATACTGTAGTGTCATGTTCTAGGTAATATTGATGAAAAGGAGGTCATCTGGAAAGTAATTGTACAGGAATATGCATAGAAACTAGAAGCTGATGTGGGCTATTTGGCCCCTCGCGTTCTGACATTCAACAAGATCATGACTGACTCCTTTCCAATTTGTATCCAACATTCTCCTCTACCCTCGAAAATGCTTGATCCCCTTATTAACGGGAATACGAATACATGCACCCCCACACATAAATTTATGCAAATAATCCATCTCCATTATATTTTTATGGTTTGACAAACGTAATGAGGAGGTCAGATGAACAAGATGAAGCAAACGTCTGAGATGAGGAATTGCAAAATCGTCCAATAGAAGAAAGAAAATAAAATTAGCGATGACAGAGTTATATAAAGCATTGCAATCTGCTGCGTGCACTTCTGCTTTATTTGCAAAACGTTTTATGCAGGCAACGTCACAGAATTGTATCAGTTATTGTGTGCAATATTGAATATCAATGTAGATGTTAATGTTTCAGCTGTATCAGGCACTGGGTGTTGGCAAGTTCAGTTGCCGAGATAGCTAGTCTATCAAACAGAATGATACAAATAGCATGTGTTTAATTCCTGCTCTCACTTGATAGTTTAATTGAGTATAACATGTCTGCAGAGTTGCTGAAAGAGAAGCATCTAGGAACTATTTTTGGGATAATGAGCTTTAACCAGTGCAGTGCCACAAGGATCAGTGCTGGGGCCGGAATTATTAACCGCACAATGAGTTGGGTGATAGATATGAAAGTACTACCTCCATATTTGTGAGTAACACAAACAGAAGTGGGAAGGCAAATGGTGAGGATGATGCAAGGAGTTTATCATGAGATAGAAAAAAATAAGGTGAGTGCACCAAAAGTTGGCATCTGACATATAGCGTTGGAAAGCTTGTACTGATTAACTTTGTCAGGTAAAATAGAAGAGTGAATCTAATTTACAAGAGAAAAGATTCAGGAATTTCAGGCCCTCGGCTTGACAGTTAAAAAGTTGGCATGCAATTCAGCAATTATAGGAAATTCGAACGCACTAATAGCAGTTATTTCAAATGTGGTGGCGTATAATTATCATTCTAAACATGTACACGTTTCTATGCAGACTGAACGTACAAAAATGTGAACGGTTCTGGTCTAATTTTCAAAGGAAATATGTAGAGGAGATAACAGACATATTGGTAGCAGATGGGAGAAGCTCCACAGAATTAATCCTGAGAATTGAGGTATTTTCTTATGGAGTGAGCTTCAGTAGCTTCGTCAAAAACTCATTGAAGTTTGGAAGAATGAGAGAAGATCTCAATGAAAACAAAAACAGATTGTCAGTAGGCTTGAAAGGCTCATTGCCAACAAGGTTGGCTCCATTTGTGGGAGAGTCCAGGACCAAAGGGTATAGCCTCAGTCAAAGAGAGCATATATTTATGAGGGAGGTGAGGAGTGCCTTCCCTCTCAGAGGGTTACTGAATGATAGGCCTGTTGAAACCCTGTCGCTAAGTCTAATCGAAGCAGGTAGTGGACAGATTTCTAAGCAGTGAGGGAATCAAGAGCTATGGGGATAAGGCAAGAAGGCGGATTTGAGGATCATCAGTCAACCATGATGGTAATGAATTGTGGAGCAGACTTGATTTGTTGAATAGACTATGTTAGCTTAAGGTCTGATAAACATCCTGTTGGATCCTGACAGATTAGCTGTGGATAGAACACTTCGACTTACGTATAACATGCAAACTTATAGTTCATTTGTTAAACATGAGGGATCACCCATTCAAATCAGCAATTAACTTTCCTTTCTGCAGGTGGTTGTATTTTGGATTACTCTAGCTGAACATTTAGTGGAAGCAGAGACCCTAAACACCTTTCAAGGCAGAAGTAGATAGGTTCTAGGTTAGGAAAGGGTTGAACAGATTTGCAGATTAGTTGGGAATGCAGTTTCAATGCTATAATCAGCTCAGCGTGACCTTATTCAATCAGGGTAAGCACAAGGAGCTGAATGGCTTGCTCCCAGTTCGGCTGCCTCCGTTTGCACATTCTTTGACATAGTGTTTAAAAAATCGTAGACAACTCATCTATGATATCAAAAGATTAATAGGAATGTTAAAAATGTAGGAGGAACCACCAATAATTTACATCCTCATTTTCATATGCACATTGTGAATATTATACAGTACTTTATAAATTCATTCCTCTCTCCTGAGCATACTCATGTAAACAAGGCCAGCTTATCACCTTTCCACAAAAGATAGCCTGAATATCTGAAGTTTCAACTGAGTAAACTTCCTCTGGCAGCATACAAGATATTTGCATACTTACAAAAACGACTGACCAAATCTGCAGATAGGATTCAAGATGTAAACTCACGAATTTCTGCATAACTGTAGTCCAGCATCCTTACTGAAATGTTCAATACCACTCACCCCAACCCCCATCTCTGCACACATACAATGAGGGAGCTGTGCTCTGCATCTTACACAGGCCATGCTTTTGTTTTGGTGATCAATCTTTTAGAGGCTGTAACATTGTTTAAATTGCGAACTACTTATTCTAAGTATCATATCAATGATTGAATTAGTGACATGGTCTATTTTTTATAAATTCATTTCTATTTCTGCCTTCTGTTCCATAGATCATTCCTGCATTAATCAATACTGACTGTTCTGTTATAACACATGAGCCCGTATCATCAAACTCTGCTGTGATCTCCCACATGTACTGACTTTATTCCTCTCCCAGCTTTTACCTGAGCCTGAACAAGTTTGTGTACAATCTCAGTATTCTATTTTAAAGTGGATTGAGTTTCTTCCTAATTTTCCTATCTGTCACCAAAATTTTCCCCATTTCCCAGCTCTATTGAAGCCTCGATATGCATCCCTGCCTTAGACACTTTGCTTCTGAAAACTTCATCCATGTCTCGGTCTGCTCCAGTCTCAACTATTCTAATAATCCTCTCATTGGCGTCTCACTTCATACTCTCCATGAACCTCAGTTTATCCTCAACTCTGCTGCTTGTCCATCAACTCACACGGAGTCTAATTCACTTATCACCCCTATAATCGTTGACCTACAGTGGCTTCTGGTATGATAATATCTCATTTTAAAGTTCTCATTCTTATCAGTGTCTCTCTCTGGCATCACGTCTCCAATTAGTACCATTCCTCAAGTCATTACTCATAGATCCCTCAAATTTGTTTTCCCTTCCAGAATTGTGCTTAAAATGAATGTGTTTCTCTCTGTTTCCCTCCTTGACCATGATTTGAGCCCCTGTACAGTTGATGGTACTGTGTCATTGCTTGTATTTTCATTCACTTCCCAATGCGTCACACGTGAAGCTCCCTGTCAGACAGGGATGTCTTCAACTTTGACTCATTACTTTCACAATTATTCTTTGTCAATCCATTGAATCTCAATGTTATTCATTGTCAGCTGATCATAATTGAATCCACATAGGAAAACCCCTTGGAGGTTTGAGAAGAATCAGGCATGATTTACAGACTTTTGGTCTGCAGGTACAAGAAGTGGTTAGGAAGGCAAATGTAATTTACTCCTTCATGGCTAAAGAGGTTGAGTTTAAAAGCAGAGAGGTAATGTTGCAGCTGTACAAGGTGCTGGTGAGATCACGTCTGCAGTACTAAATGCAGTTTTTGTCTCCGTACATAAGAAAGGATGTACAGACACTGGAGGAGGTGCAGAGGAGGTTGTTTCCAGCGTTGAGGAGGGTTGATTTATGAGGAGTGACTGAGTAGATTGGGATTATATTAGTTAGAATTCAGAATAATGGGGGGATCTTATAGAAACATATAAAATAATGAAGGGAATGGATCAGATAGAAATAGACAGCATGTTTTCACAGACATGTGAAGCTAGGATAAGAGGGCACAGCTGCAAGAGGAAGCAGATTTAGGCCTGAATTGAGATAGAATGTCTTCATCCGGAGGGTTGTTAATCTGTGGAATTCTTTGCCCAGTGAAGTAATTGACGCTATTCAGGAAACTGTTTTAAAGTAAGGTATATGTTTTTCTAAAAATGGAAAAAAAAAATAACGGATACAGTGAGAGGTTGAGGAAGTGGAGCTGAGTCTACAAAAAGATCAGCCATAATCTTATTGAATGATGGAGCAGGGTCAAAGGGCTGGACGGCCTACTCCTGCTCCTAGTCCTTATGTTATAGTCAATAGCGTGAGCACCTGTTGCTAACAATGAGCTGGAAAATAGACTGAAAGGAATTTCAGTTGATAACGTTGGCAGATATTTAATTAACATTTCACAATGACCAAAAATGATGGGGAGACGATGGCCTTGTAGTGTTATCGCTAGATCGTTAATCCATAGACCCCGATAACGTTCTGGGATCCGAGTTCAAATCCTGACACGGCAGATGGTGATAGTTCATTTCAATAAAAACAATCTAGAATTTAGAATCTCATGATGACCATTAATCCATTGTCAATTTTTAGCAAACCTCTCTGGATCACTAAAGCCCTTTAGCAAAGGAATCTGCCATCCTTATCTGGTCTGGCCGGCATGTGACTCTAGTGCCATTGCAATATGGTTGACTCATAACTGCTCTCTGTGCAATTAGGGATCGGCAACTAATGCTGACCTCGCCAATGATTCCCTAATTCCGTGAAAAAATTTAAAAAACATCAAAAAGGAATTGATGAGATGGTAAACTTTGTATGATTAGCAAATATTGTCAGGGTGAGTACCCAATGAAAACAAAGGCGCACAAATGATGAAAACTGCTGTTAGACCAGAGGTTTGGGACAATATTTTTAGAGCCCACAAGCTGAAAGACATAAAGCGAATAAAGTTGGGGATAATTGATTTAGGAAGGTCAATTGTTGCAAACATCAAAAAGGAATTGATGAGATGGTAAACTTTGTATGATTAGCAAATATTGTCAGGGTGAGTACCCAATGAAAACAAAGGCGCACAAATGATGAAAACTGCTGGTAGAGCAGAGGTTTGGGACTACATTTTTAGAGCCCACAAGCTGAAAGACGTAAAGCGAATAAAATTGGGGACAATTGATTTAGGAAGGTCAATTGTAGCAAAGTATAAACAAAAACAGCACGAGGCTGCATGTGGAAATAAAAAAAATAATAAAAATATAGTTAAAACTTTTTTTGGAACATTTGGAAGATGACATCGGAAAATTCCACACAGGAAAAACGGAAACTTTCAAATAACTCAAACAATTATTTTATATTAGTTGTGACACCGTTTCGACAGAGAATATCCTAAAGGATCTCAGGCCTTACTTCAGGACAACCCCTTTGATAAAGGAAATGATTACGGATAAACTATCCACCAAAACCTAGTGGTCTATTTCCTGGATTTCGAAACAATGTACTCCAGACATATTCTTGGCATTTGTTGAAATATCACTGCAGTCCAAGGGGATTTCAGTGGATTCAAAAGTCTGACTGTGATGCCTGTCTTCAAGGAGGGAGAAATGCAGAAACCAGGAAAATAACGGCCAGGTAGCCTTGTCTATTATTAGGAAACTGCTCATGTCCATTATAGTGTGATTTACAATAATTTAATGGAATCAAAGAGACTCAATAGTTTTATCTGAAAAGGAGAAGCAGTGATAATAAAAGTGAACCCTTAGATTGTGTAATTAGATTTGGTAAGCATTTTATAAAGTACCATATAAAGCATATATTGCACAAGTTAGGAACTTGTGGGTTATTGTTCAGAGATTGAACATTTGTGAAGACACAAAGAAGTGAGTCTTGATGAACATGTCTGTGTGAGTTCAGAGAGACATAATAAGTGGAGTGCCACAAATGTCAGCCCTTGGACTCCCAGTTGCTTATTCTCTGTATTAAAGTTATTTTTGTTGGGGGCGGGGGGTGTAGAATGCAATCAATGCATATTGGATGATGGTAAAGATAGGTTGGAGTGCATGGTGTGCTAAGGATATAAGAAATCTGCACTGTGTAATTGGAAGATAGAGTTAATTTTAATAAAGTGCGTGATCAAGCACTTCAGAAGGAATAGCAAAAATAAATGGTTATTTATATGGAGGGAGACTGTGAAAACAAAAGACCAGCGCAGAGAGATTTGGGTGTTGTTGTGCATGCAAGGTCTGAGGAACCATAAGGATTGATCATTTTCCAGGACCGGATCATGTGTATGCCAGGGCATTGTGGAAGGAAAGATATGTAGGTTCGAGAGTTGGGCTGAGAGTTGCAAATGGAGTTCAATCCTGTCAAATGCGAGGTCATGCTTTTTGGAAGATCCAATTCAAGAGCGAATTATACAGTAAGTTGAAATGTCCAGCGGAAAATTAATATACAGAGAGATCTCTGGGTTTCCAAGTTCTTTGATCCCTGAAGGTGGCAATTCAGGTCAATAGATTTGTCAAGAAAACATATGAAATGTTTTCCTTCATCGAACTAGGTATTGAGTACAGGATTTGGCAGGTCATGTTACAGTTCAATTAGACTATGGTTCAGCATTATATCTGGTACATTTCTGGTCGCCCACATTACCAAAACGATGTGGATGATTTGGAGAGAGTACAGAAGGGGTTCACTAGGATATTACCTGATATGGAGGGTGCGTGCTATGAAGAAAAGTTGAGTAGATTAGGATTATTTTCATTAGAAAGACAGAGGTCAGGGAGGGGGAATCAGAATGAGGTCTACAAAATCATGAGCGGTATAGATAGGGTGGATAGCAAGAAGATATTATTTTCCCCAGAGTGGCGTACTGAATTTCTAGTGGCCACGAGTACAACGTGAGATTGGATATGTTGATGGGAGTATTATGTGGTAAATTCATTATGCAGAGGGTGGGGGTGCCTGGAACGCGTTGCCAGTAGTGGTGTTAGTGGTGGACACAATAGCATCATTTAAGATCTATCTAGACAAATATATGAACTGGCAGGGAGCAAAGGGATACAGATCCTTAGAAAATATGCTTTGATAGAAGAACTGGATCAGCACAGGCTTGGAGGGATGAAGGGTCTGTTCCTGTGCTGAAATATTCTTCGTAATTTTTCTTTGCTCTTTGTTCTTTTAAACTATGGGAACCCAGCAGATATAGTTGAATCATTTACACACACAAGTGGAGTACTGGAGGTTGGCGAATGCTGCACCTTTAGAAAGGCCGGAAGGAAAAGCATGGAAACGATAGCATGTGTCTGTCATTGGTGATGAGTAAGTTGTTGGAAGAGATTCTGAAAGATAAGATTTACATGCATGGAGAGAGAAGGGTTGATTTGTGTTGGTCAGAAAGATTTTGTATGAGTGGAATCATGTCTTATAAACATGATTTTAATTTGTTTTAAATGAAGTAAACAGAAAGATTGTAGCAGAATGGTAGATGTTGTTTAAATGAACATTAGCAAAGCCTTTGATAAGGTTCTGCATGGTAGACCAATTAATAAAGCTAGAGCACATGGGATTGCGGGTAAGCTTGACAACTGGTTGTAAATTCAGTTTTACAGAAGGAGACAGAATAGAGGGTTTTGATTTTGCCTGGAAGCTTATAACAAGCAGTGTTCCACTGGGATCAGTACTGGATGGACTTTCGTTTGTCATTGATGTAAAAGGTTAGGATGATAATATCAAAGGCATGGTTGGTACGTTTACAGATGACACTAAAAGTGCGGTTATATTGGGCAGTGAGACCTGTTGTCCGCGATTGCAAAGAGATATTGTACAATTATGTGAATGGATTGAGGAGTGACAGATGGAGATTAGATAAACTAAATGTGAGGTACTGCATTTTGGTAAAATAAACAAGTGCATGACGTAAAACAAATAATTATACGGTCCAAGGCAGTACTTCAGGCCATAGAGATCGAGGGATTTTGGTACATAATTCTTTGAACTTTGTATCACACGTGGAAAAAGTATTTTAGAAGGCATTTAGCACGTTTGCCTTCGTCACTCAGACGTTTCACTATAGGTGTCGGTATTTAATATTGAGGTTGTACAAGACATTGACAAGGCCTCTTTTGGAGTACTTGGTCCAGTTCTGATCACTCAGTCAGGGGAAGGGTATTATTAAGTTTGTTAGAGTTAAAAATTATTTAGCAGAATGTTACTAAGAACGGAGGGATTGGGGTATAAGGAGAGATTGGATTGAATCTTATTTCCTTGGAGAGCAGAAAATCCAAGGGTTACATGATAAAATCATCAGGGATATTGATAAGGTGAATGGCATGTTTCTGTTCCTTCAGACGGAGAAATTCAAAACCAGCGAGAATATTTTAAAGTAAGAAGAGAAAAATTTCAAAAGTACATGCGGGGTAATTTGTTCTTACATAGAGATATTAGTGTGTGTAATGCACTTTCAAAGGAAGTGGCGCGTGCAGGTACAGTTACAACATTTAAAAGATGTTTGGGTAGGTACAAAAATAGGAAAGGTTTGGAGGGATACGGGCCTAACGCAGGCTGGTAGTATTATTTGAACAAAAGGTGTGGTTCCATGATGTTCTATTCTGTGACTATGATCCTTTTTTCTTTTATAAAAAGAAGTTAATGACTTTCTCATATCTGTGTCAAAGTGAATACTTATTCTTAAAATGAATTCCCTACTTTTAGTCTCCCAAACAAGAGGAAATGTCCATCAGGTATTCACCTGATGCACGGTTTTCAAGATCTTGTTTAGTACAATAGCAAGAACACTTCCACTGAGACCTAAAATGCATAGCTTTCATAATACAAAGCCTTTAACTCACAAACAATAAAGTGAAGTATCTTTGGAAGTTTCTAAATGAAATGAATCTATTTTTCCAGAAACCAAAAGCACTTTGGATAACAGATATAAACCGATCCCTGGAGCATTCCACTGGTTTCGGTTTTTCAACCTGAAAATCAATATAAAATTCTACACACAACTTCATGTTGGAAATCAGGAACAAAAACAGAATTTCCTGGAAAATCTCAGCAGATATGGCAACTTCTGTGAAGAGAAATCAAAGTTAACATTTTGGGTCTGAATGGTGCCCTTCCTCAGTTTGAATCTTTCTTTTTGTCAGTTTAGGATTCAAAACATTTTACATTGCATCAGGCGTGATCTCAGCGATGCCCTGTACTAATGTAGTAAAACATTCCTACGATTAAACCCGATACCCTTAGCAGCATCATTCCATTTACATTCCTAATCATTTGCTACACATGGTGACTAACTTTACATGATTCATGCGACAGTACTCACAAATCCTTGTGTGTCACTGAGTTCTGAAATCTCTCACCATTTAAACAGTTAGTGATTTTATATCCTTCTTCCAAAACACCCACTCTCATAATCCACATTAAACAGTTTCTGCTGAAGATTTTCGCACTAAACCACCCCTGTCTGTATCCCATTGCTGACTCCCTGCGTCCAGTTGACGAAGCATTGTATGACTATCTTGATAAATTAGCTCATATAGCTTCAATCCATCGGGTCATCCAAATAACTGTAACTAGTGGAGTAACTCAGAGATTAATATATATCTGTTTTACAACCTGCAAACCAATATTAATCTCGAAGCACTACTTCCTGTTATATTCAGGAGGCTGCTGTGATGGCTCAGCACCGAAGGCAGTTTGTATGGCCTCGTCCTGTGCTGTGTAGTGTGTACTGGATGGCTGAATACCATCACCTCATTTCTGTCTAACTCCTTAGAGGGGCATAATGGTCTCCCGCTGTCTTATTGCCTTCCTGGCTGAATGTGGTCTTTCTCTCCCTCTGTAACAGCATTGAGGAGTGGATTGAGAGAACAACACAGGAGATAGGATCATTAGTTGGCCAATCGCCCCCTCAGGCGTGCTGCAACATTCAGAATGCTCTTGGCTGATATGATTGTGTGTGAGCATCCTTTTCCTGTCTGTTCCCAATAAACACTGACTCTGTTGTCTATCAATGGTCAGTTCAGCTCAGTCTTGAATACTTTCAATAACCCAGTCTTCACTGTTCCCTGGGAATGTGAAAATCGACAAGAAGAAAAAAATATCCTTAACTCAGTCATAATTAGAAGGCGCTTATTTTATAATATATTTGATCAGATTAGTTTAAATTAGAGTAAATTAAACTCCCTACAGTGTGGAAACAGATCCTTTGGCCCAACCAGTCCATACCGACCTTCTGAAGAGTAACCCACCCAGACCCATTTCCCTCTGACGAATGCACCTAACACTATGGGCAATTTAACACAGCCAATTCACTTGACCTGCACATCTTTGGACTGTGGGAGAAACCGGAGCACCCCGAGGAAACCCACGCAGACACAGGGAGAACGTGCAAAATGTGCAAACCTCACAATAAATGCACCACTGCTTTTGAGGAACAGGAAATGACAATAATTAGGAATAGACATAAAACATTCAGCTTCCAAACATGCCCCACTTTACCACTGACTATATTTTGGTTTATTATCTATGAAAGCCAGTCTGCACAGCACCCTCAGAAAGCCATTTCCAGATATCAAAGTATCATAAGAAACGAGAACAGAATTAGCTCCATCGAATCTGCTCTGCTGCTTGATCTCGGATGGTTTGTTTCTCAACCACATACTCCTCACTCCTCCCAATTATCCTTGATTCACTTATTAATCAAAAGTTTACCAAACTCTATCTCAAAGCCGCTACAGTGTTACTGTGTTTGCATGTTTGTTCATATATGAGTGTCTGTATGTGTGTTTGTGCATGTGTCTGTTGTCGATTTAAGGGATTATTTTATCCTGGACTCTTTTAAATTTAAGTTTTCAGGCAGAGTTACCGAGCAATCTTCAAGAGCAACTAGAGTAAATAGTTTGTGGGGCCTTAGTTTTTTACAAGTTGGAACAATAGAAGCAGCCTCAATGAGTACAGTCAAGGTCTCAAAGAAGCAGTGCGTATAGTCGGCAGTTTGCCGCAGTTGTAGCCGGGATCTCACCAGGGTTGAACACTGTACTAAATGTCGCTTGCTGCTACTCTCTCTGAAATTTCCTTTCTGGGTTGCAGGAATTGCATGTCCTGCAGTTTGTTTTTCTGAATTTTATGCCCAGAGTGTGTTTATGAGCTGTTCCCACATTGGAACAGTTACTGTTAGTAGTAAAATGATTTACTGAGTTTCGTTAAGATTTCCAATAGAGTAGAGTTATTCCATATTCATCTTTCTTTCATAATATTTATACTATAGTGTTCAAATAAACTGTGATTTGCGTAACTTCAATTAGTTTGATCAATTGAATTGTATCTGGAACACGGCACCTTATGTTTAAAATAAGAAAACACTAGGGTCCAGGCTAACTTCTTAATCTATTTTGAGAGTTCTGCTCTGTCCTGAAACACTGTGTAATGGGATCTCTCTTGTTTTGGGGACAGGCGATTAATTGAAATGGGGAATAACGCCTTGTTTCCTCGTATGTTTAAAATGATGTAATATAATCCTTTGCTGGTTCACCAACTCCACTTTGCAAGCAGTAGGCTTCATAGAATCCATTCAGTTTGTAATTCATTCCCTCTAGTTCACACTGACCAGCCATAGAGTGTCCCACAATCATTCCCATCCCTTTAACCCTGTGTTTCACATGGCTAATCTGTCTAAGCTGCACACCCCTCAGCATTATGGACTACTTAGCACGGCCAATCTATCTAACCTGCACATCTTTGAACTACATGGGGAATGTAGAGAACTCATCGTTTGCTTGAGAATGCATCAATAACTGTGAATCACCCACATTCATGCTTCAAAGAATAGCCTTGGCAACAGAGAGGAGTTTATCTGATCCCTTGCAATGCTGTCCCTGAGATATTAGAGAAGGAGGTGGAAATGACTAGCATTGACCTGCTGGCACCTTGGGTCATTAAGAATGCTTTCGCACTTATCAGTTGTCAGAGTGTAGAGCAAATAAAATGCAAGTAGCAGAACGTGCAGAACGTGCAATCAAAATATCTCATCTTCTTCCACAATGATTCACTTATAGACGTCTGAAGACAAATGCTGTGGAGCACAGACATTTCTCCATATGATCCTCAGTACAATTGCAATCTCTCCACCCCAGTCGAGAGAGAGAGAGAGACAGAGACAGAGAGACAGAGAGTCTGTGTCTGCGTCTGTGTGTCTGTGACTGGGTCTGTCTGTCTATCAGTGTACTGTTGATGTTGGTCTCAGTTTGTATGATGCTGTGACCTGCTGCCCTCCCTCCTACCAGATGGTTTTCACCCTCCGCCACTGTCTGTGCAATGGAGTGGAAAGGCCAGCAGAGTGTGGAATTCCATCACTTTAACCAACACAGGGACTGCCAGACCATTCCCACACAGAGGTACACCCCCACACACTAAAACACACAGTTACATGCACGAAGATGCAGACATACAAATAAATACACACACACAGATACACTGACATTAGACAAACATGGGATTCAATCGGTATTTCTCTTTCTCTGTGGCAAATTCTCGCTATTTCACCCACTCTGTATGGTGTACATTATTATTTCTATTTCTCTGTTTGCAGCATGTCAGTTTTCTTCTCTGGCTCTTTGGGATGTGTGTTGTCATTTCTGACGCTCCTTAGGTATCAGTGCACACCTTGATCACATCAGTGAGTCTGTCAGTGTTTCAATTGTTCTGTAGGGGAAAGTAAGGACTGCAGATGCTGGAGATCAAAACCGAGAGTGTGGTGCTGGAAAAGCACAGCAGGTCAGGCAGCATCCGAAGACAAGGAGAATTAGCATTGTAGGCATAAGCCCTTCATCAGCCCTGTGCATAATCCCGATTCTGGCCTGATTTACTGTGCTTTTCCAGCACCAACTCTCCGCTTTGATCTCCAGCATCTGCAGTCCTTACTTTCTGACTTGCTGTGTTTTTCCAGCACCACATTCTCTTTCAGTTATTTTGACTGGCGTGTGACACTATGACAACTTCGATGCTTGTTGATGTCAGCAAACTTGGAAGAATTGTGAAGTGTGTGGGGGATGGAGTGCAACAGCAACAGGACAACGCCAATTTGGTGTAGAGTTCAGGTATATTTCATACGACGATCAATGCAAGACAGTGTGATGTGATGAAGTTTGGAAGTAAAACAGGCTGTGCTGTTATAAAGTGGGTGCAGGAGCAGAGCGACCTCGGTGTGTATGAGCACAGATTATTGAAGATGTCAGGACAAGTGGGGAGAGCAGTAACTATCACAGATTAGCTTCAGTATCTGAGTTGTTTACAGGGGGAGGTGTAGGAGGGAGTCTCCGGGCTCCCTTTCTGGGAGGTGGTGGTGACGATGTGTTGTGAGCCCACCCTCCTGCCCACCGCGGGGATTCCATTTGTAGCAGCTAGATTCAAAAGGGAGATGGCATCAGGGTCACGGCTTCGAAGTTGTGCCGGGGGGAAACGGAACTGCCAATGGATTTAACGTGAGAATTTCCCTTCACTGAACTTTTCTGCTTACTCGGTCGGTGGGACGTGGATGCTTCAGAATCTCCACACGAGGCGTCCCGTTCCTGTCCAACTCGTACCAGGGTCCTCCCCACATGGCCGGTGAGGGAACGGATATTGGGCACTCCATCGCCCAGCTTGTCCCTTTCTGTCCTATTCCAGGCTTCTGAAATGGGAGGGAGGGAGGGTGGGGGTTGGGTGGTCCTGCTGTTAGTGCTGGTGTAGGTGTGAGGGGGGAATAAAGAGGTTTTCGGAGGGGCGTCTGTCCACAGTGTTGTATCCATGCAGTGTTGTTAGTGTGGGGGGTATAGTGGAGGTGAGAGAAGCAGAGAGAGAGGGGGAAGATGCTACATGCATCAGTGAGAGTGGTGGAGCATGAGCCTTGTTCGGGGGTCGGTGCTATAACAGATATACAGTGAGACTGAGGGAGCAGAGAGAATACGGTGACCCTTATCCTGACAGAACGGGGAAGGTTATTGATGCTTGTCCTGTGTTGCTGGACATTTCTTCAGACTGCAGACACTGCACTCAGCTGGGTGGTGAGCTCAGATCATGCTTGGTGGGTCTGGTGGTGTGGCCCCTCTGGGAAGAGAATGTTCCCCCTCTGTACTAGCCCATCCACCAGGACCTCCGTGCCCGTGTCGACAAACTGTGGTGTAATTGCCCCTTATTTGCCATGCTCGTGGTAAACTTTGCAGGGCAGTTCCTAATAGAGAAAGGTCAAACATGTGCCCGTTGGCCTTTTAAAGCTGGCCACAGTGCCAGGGATCACGGAATATCCAGGCGTATCCGAGCGATGGTGAGTTCCTCCAGCCATGATGGGTGTTAGAATCAGTCTGGCATTGAATGAGAGGGACAACATGGGGAGGGGTGGTTGTTAATGAGGTGAGGTCGATACGATACCACCAGGAAACTAGCTCAGCCTCGTGTTGACGATCCCTCTATCACATTCAACGAACATGTCACTGAGACAAATTATTGTTAGATTCAGCCCAATGGGTCGAAGTCTGTGCTGACCCTACTCCCAGTTACAATGGCTGCAGAACAAATGTTAATCCAAAATTCTCCTGAACTCACACCAATATCCCATTCACCAATTATTCCTGGAAGCACTGGCTAATGTTACAGGATACTGTACGCAGGACAGTGATCTCATGCAGTGTTACTGAGAAACGTACTGGGGTGGTGGACACAGTTCCACACCATGGTCACATGTCTCATTTGGTTTTATAGATCAATACACTGCTGTGGTCTGCATACTTTTCCACTCTGTGTCGATTGGGGATTTTATTGTACAGTATACCAGTCCGGCCTGCACAGTGTATCATATTGAACACATATCTCACCTGGGTTTATAGATCAATCACTTCAGAGTCTGTACAGTGTTCTACTCTGGACTAATTGCAGGGTTGTGTTCAGCAATACATGAGCATGGTTCTGCACAGTGCTCCATGCTGAACAGATATCTCCTCTGGGTTTATGGTGTCTGGGCTGGTTCTCTGAGGTGGATTGAGAATGTGATAGAACTAATGACTTCTAATGATATGGCAATGCTTTTACTTTTGCTCTCATTCTTGTGGTTGGACCCTCCAAATTCTGACTCCACTGGCCAGACCCATTCTTCAATCTATCACCATCGTTCAGTGACGTGTTGTCCCATGTGTTATTGTCCATTTCAAATGTGAGTAAAACTGTTCTATTTCCCTGGCCTTTGACGTTGCTCACCCTGGAGAATTGGGACACCCACACCAACCAATCGCACCGCACCGAAGCTGAGCACTTTAACTCCCGCTCCCACTCTGCCATGCACATGCACGTCCTGGGCTTCCTCCACCTCCACTCCTTAACCACCCGACGCCTGGAGGAAGAAAGCTTCATCTTCCACCTGGGATCCTACACCACATGTGATCAATGATGATTTCTCCAGTTTTCTCATTTCCCGACCCCCACCTTATCCCAAATCTAACCTTCCAACTCAGCACGGCACTGTTGATGTGTCCTCCCGTCCATTATCCTTCCCACCTATCCCTTTACCCTCCTCTCCGACATACCACCTTCATCGACCTATCATATTCACAGCTACCTTCCCACCAACCTCACCCCATCCCATTTATCTCTTAACACCCTTGGGCCTCCAACCTTTTTTCCTATTGAAGGGTTTACATACAAAATGTTGATTCTCCTGTTCCTCGGATGCTGCCTGACTGGCTGTGCTTTTCCATCACCACTTTCCCGACTCAGATCTTCAGCATCTGCAATCCTCACTTTCTTGTGTCTTTCTTTCCTCACCAGATATCTTATGCAGCTAGTCTGACATTTAAACCCTGTCTCCTTTAATAGACAGAGTGGTACATGAACAATCCTGCAGTGCTCTTACTGTACCCGTACATTCAAGGAAAAATATTTTAAAAATGTACGATTCATAGTCCATCCAGTAACCCTCATCCATTCCATCCAGACTGAGTAAATATTCCCTTTTATTGTGATATAAGATGTGATGTAAGGAAGGGGTTAACTGAACCTGTTTGTTCAGTGATTGTGATTAATGTCAGTCTCCATGGATTCTAAATACCCCGGTGGAGAGTTCCCATCTTTAAATCATAAATGGGTGCCGTTCAATGTGTTATGCCAGAGTATGAGCGGGAGAATTACCAACAGCACTAACAGGGATCAGCAGCTCCAGACAGAAGCGAGGAGAGATGAGAATCTGAGAATAGTAGATTGGAATGTTCCAACAATGGATCAGAATCTGAGAACATTAAACTGAAATGTTCCAACAATGGATCAGAATCTGAGAATTTTAGACTTGAATGTTCCAACAATGGATCAGAATCTGAGAACATTAGACTGGAATGTTCCAACAACGGACAGGAGTTTATCCTATTATATTCGGTATCTTTCTATGTATTATGGTCGGTTGTCAATTTCATGGCGGATCTATTGTGCACTTCGCATTATTCTATATTTTTATTATCCTCTCCTGTCTATCGTTGGTGTACCTGGTAAGTCTCACTGTCCAGATATTTTTTTTCTATAAGCCAGTTACGGCTGAATTTGTATTCTTTCGTGTAGTCTACACTTCTTGCCCCCAATAGTGTTCCTGTTGAGACTTTGAATCCAGTTCAATTCCTGACTCGCTCTTTGCATCTGGCAGTATTACTCATGGGTCTCCATGTTGACCTATTCAATTGCAGATATGAACCATTGTGTCTCTGCCATTGTTATTTAAATATTGGGAGTGTGGGGCTCATTGTCGTCTATTATGTTTACAAACTCCATTTTCTTCCTGGGGCTCCATCCCATCCCTGGCCAATATCTTTTTTCATTCATTTCTGGGTCTTGGGCATCGCTGGCTGTCCAGCATTAATGGCCCATTCCTATTTGCCCATGAAAAGGTGGTGAGCTGCCTTCTTGAATTGCTGCAGTCCACTTGCTATGGTTTACCCACAATGCCAGTAGGGAGGGAATTCCGGAAATTTGACCCACCGATTCTGAAGCAACAGCAGTATATCTCCAAATCATGGTGGGGGGGGGGGGGGGGGGGGTGTGCGTGGGGAGTGGGGGCAGGTTGGTGCGTGTAGGTGAAACATGCAGGTTGTGTTTGGAACAGACGAATCTCATCTTTAGTGATCCTTTTGGCCATAAGCTGATTCCTGACACCATGCCCGGACCATTATTACCTTTAACTACACACTGCTCCAGAAAGTACTTCACTGTCTTAACTCATCTGCTGTGTGAATCTCGAACTGTGAAATACAGACTTAATGATGACAACAATCTTCTGCTGACACTCTCAGATTGAAACCTGCAGAAACAAATCTGATTCGAAAACACACCAAAATTCCATTCATCTGACATTGCTGTGCACGCTGATCTATATCTCTATTGTGTCTGGCAATGTCTTTATTTTACTATTCTTAAGCACTTTAACTCATCTGTTCATGAAACTTTCCTCAGTCTCTCTGTGTCGTTTATCCAAATCCCTGCCAGTGGTTCATATTTAATCTGTTTTCCTTCATGTGTATTTACTCTCTTGCAATGATTTTTGCATTCAACATCCAAATGCATCACACACACGCACCCACCCACACACCCACGTGCATGACGCACATACACACACAGACACAAACACATGCATACTCGCGCACATGCACATGCACACACACACCTTCACTTATACTGGAAATCCTCCCCTTTTAGACAGTAATCTGTTGTGTGTATCATTCCCATATGATAATCAAGTTTTGCAATACTCCCCATGCTGGGCAGATAGTGCAGTTTACTGAGCAATACACGACCATAGTGTGCACAGCTCTCCATGCTGGGCTGTCATCTTGTCCCAGCGTTCGTTGTTTGAAGTGTTCTGTGAATCAGTTTCAGAATTTGATTGAGCAAACCATTTCAATTCACCTGAAAATACCTTTATTCAATGTTCTCATGCTTATAATATTTCTCTAGAAGGATTCACTTCTCCAGTTAGTCCCACTGCTCTGTCTTTTTCCCCATATTTCCACAACAGGTTCTCAGGTAATTAACTATCTGTTTCTGTCTTTAATGTGAATCTCTCCGTCCCTCTGTACCTTTCCCTGACCTTGGTTTCCGGCTCCCTAGTGTATCGACTGCTGGCATGGCGAAGTGCAGAGACAATGAAATGGTGTGTGTCAGGCTGTTGTTCACTTCCCATCCTGTCCCATGTGGTGCTCCATGGACAATGGGGTGTATGTCAGGCTGTTTGTATCCCTATCGGAGGAGGTATCTGTGGAATATAAGGTGAAGAAAGCATATGAGCTTGGTTCAGAAGCCGACAGACAGTGTTTCCGGAATCTAAAAAAGCAAATTAAGTTTGAAAGAATCAAAGTAATTTTGAAAGGTGGGAAAGGGTGTAAAAAGCTGAGCAAACCTATGACACTCTTAGAAAGGTTCTTTTTTCGAAGGAATTCAAAAATTCACTTCCTGCAATAGTGAGAACTCGCGCAGAAGAGGAGAGAGTTACGATGGCAAGATTAGAAGCAGAAATGGCTGATGATTATGAGTTCGTCCACAAATCAAAGTTTGGATACCATGATGGATTGAGAAGAATGTATGATAACTTCTTAAAATATACACCTGTGAGAGTAAGGTTGACTAGCATAGGCCAGGAGTAGCAGGAAAAGACATTACAACATTAAGAGGTACAGAGGCATGTAATTTCTTGATGCTGAGAAATGAGGAGACATGTCATTCAGAAGAACTGTTGGAGAGATGCAAATTGCTCCATTATGTAAGGTGTGGTTGGTGTGTCCGGTGAAATCATCAACAGAAGTATTTCACAACTGGGAAGGAGACTTTGAGCTTGGTGTTGGTGTCACAACATTTCAGCATTTAACTTGCAAATAACTTGCCCAAGACAAATCTATATATGATCATAACACCTAAACGTCTTTAGAGAAATTTAGGAAGAAAACATCTGATCTGTTCAGATATAGGTTTTTCTGTTGCTGCCATTCGATTTGGAAGTTATACAGGTGACAGGACAAGAAACTGTACTTGCTGACAAGTTGTCAAGACTTGAATGAAGAAAGACAAAGGCGTTCTGCGGCAGGAGTATACAGACTGAAATAGAATGGAGTTGTGAATGTTTGCATACGTATTGTCAATGTCGTATATATGTATTGTAGTCCACTAATAGAGTAAGAATAATGGATTTAAAAAGAAGCTGCTGTTGTGTGTTAATGGTTCATTTTGTCAAAGGAGGAGATGTGACAATGCTGTCATTTTGAAAATGTTATTTTCTCTCTTTTTGAAGAGAAGTCTTAAAGGCAGAGATGCCGAACTGCCGACTGAAAACGGCTGAAAAAACTAACTTACGAGGCCTTTAGGTTTTATTAAAACAGTGGTAACAATTGTAGGGCAGTGGCCAGCTCTCCCAGACCAGATCTACTCATTTTGATTTTAGCTGCAGCATTCAGAAGCTGCTCGGTGTCCCAGGTGGGTTGGAAGCTTCAATGCATGATCCCGAGCTGCTCCTCACTCTGAAAACTCTCTTGAAGATACTTCTTCCTGGATTGGAGAACTGCACCTAAGATTCTGTGTTTGAATGTACCTTTGTGTCAAGGAACATGTTTATGGGATGTTCCGGTATTGGCACAGTTAAATAGGAGAAGGCACTGTATCTATTGTTTGAGTAAGTGTTCCAATTGAGAAGCTATCTCAATTTGTTCATCTGTTTGACTGTGTTTTAATTGGAGTGTTTGAATGGATTACATATTACTTAGCGTTGAGTCGGTTGACCAGTTGCAACTTTTGTGGAATGCACAATTCACATCTACAGTTAAAATAAGGAAAAGTTAAGGTCTCGGCTGCCTTTTAAAAACTATTTTGAGGGGTCTGGTCTGTCCATAAGGCTTGTAGCTGTGGGGCTTCTGACTGCCTCCTGTTATTGAAAGGTTAGTGGAGGTGCAGGGGATGGTTTGCTGGAGGTTGTGCTGTGAGCTGCCTCAGACATTCTGAAAGAACTGAGGATTTGGTGACCCAACTCGGGATGGAGCATGGGGACTGTAGTTACAGCATGTGGGTCTGTAACATGCACAACAAATGGAGCAGAGGCTGCAGAGAGCGGAGGCTCTGAAACCATGGAGTGAGTGCCTGTGGGGAAAGGGATCTGCAGTATCTGTTTGTGTTTTCGCCTGGACAAACACACACTCTCACTCTCCCCGTTACATCAACTTATGCACACACGCCCTATCTGCTCCACACACACACACACACACACACACACACTCCCCCATTTCACATGTGCGCATGCACACTATGCTCTGTCACATGCATGCACACCCATACCCACTATATATTCATCCCGCACTCACACACACACTCCCCCTCAGTCTCTCTCACGTACACACATAATCTCTCTCCCCCTCACACAGGCACACCCCCTCACACACACGTACACGCACGCACACATATGCACGTACAAATCTGCAGCGTGAATTTGCATTTGTATTTGCAGATACGCTTTATTTTGTTCCAAAAAACATACAATTTGGAGGCAGTCAGTCAATGTGGCATTTTATAAACTCCTGAACTCGGAACAAACCCAGTCTGACTCCAGATGAAGACACAGACAAACTCCAAACAAGACCTGACCACTGAAATACATTGCCTGATTGGAGGCGTCACCTCCTTTACAGCGATAATGTCTGCGATTTGCATATCAATCAATCAAAACCTCCACCTCGATTCTCAGTGATTAAGGATTTCAGAGCCATCTTAGGTGTGTACCATTCATGTGCATGAGTTGTACAATCCTTTGATCTTTTCCGTATAACTTCTGGGTCGAAGGTCTTCCTCTCTCTCTAACACTTAATGAGGGAGCAGCGCTATGGAAGCTTGTGTTTTCAAATAAACCCGTTGGACTCTAACCGACTGTCATGTGAATTTTGACATTGTCCGACCCAGTCCAAAACCAGCGGCTCCATATCGTACTTATTTATTACTTATCCCATTATCTCTCTTAGTAAATAAATCTTTCCTTTCCCCATGTGGTCTTGTCTTGCATATTAATCTATTGTGAGGCACATTACGCACTGCTGTCTGGCAATCAAGATATAATACATCTAGATGAGCCCCATTACCCATCTCTTAAACGAGGAATCAAGCGGGCTAAAAGTTGTCATGACATAGCTTTAATGAGCAGAATTAAGGAGAATCCCAAAGCATCTTATTCTTATATAAGAAGCAAGCGGGTAACTAGAGAAAGGATTGGTCCACTAAAAGATAATGAAGGAAGTCTGTGTGTCGAACCTGAAAGAATTGGTGAGATTCTGAATGATTACTTTGCATCAGTGCTCACTGAGGAGAGGAACATGACGAATGTTGAGATTAGAGATAGAAATTTGATTAGTCTGCATCATGTTGACATAAGTAAGGAAGATGTGTTGGGTACGCTAGAGGTTATTAAGGTGGACAAGTCCCCAGGACTGGATGGCATCTATCCCAGGTTGCTGAGGGAGGTGAGAGAGGAAATACCTGAGGCCCTGACAGGTATCTTTGTGGCATCCTTGACTACATGTGAGGTGCTGGAGGACTGGAGGGTTGCTCATGTTGTCCCCCTGTACAAGAAGGGTACTAGGCATATTCCGGGTAACTACAGACCATTGAACTTGATATCAGTGGTGGGAAAGTTGCTGGAGAAGGTACTGAGGAATAGGATCCATTCATATTTAGAAAAGAATGGGCTTATCAGTGATAGGCAACATTATTTTGTGCAGGAGACACCGTGCCTTACCAACTTAATAGAGTTCTTCGATGAAGTGACCAAGTTGATCGAGGAAGGAAGGGTTGTTGATGTCATACTCATGGACGTTAGTAAGGCGTTTGATAAGGTTCCCCGTGGTAGACTAATGGAGAAATTGTAGTCAAATGGTGTTCTAGCCAGGATAAAGAACTGGTTGAGAAACAGGAGACCGAGTAGTAGTTGAAGTGAGTTTCTCGAAATGGAGAAAGTTGACCAGTGGTGTACCACAGGGGTCAGTATTGGGGCCACTGTTGTTTGTAATATATATAAATGATCTGGAAGAGGGTACTGTTGGTATGATCAGCAAGTTTGCAGATGATACCAAGATTGGTGGATATTATGCAGAAAGCATAAGGGACTGCCAGAGAATATAGGAGGATATAGATAGACTGGTGAGTTGGGAGGAAAATTGGGAGATGACATTCAATCCAGACAAATGTGAGGTGATGCATGTAGACAAGACTAATTCGAGAGCAAATTATACAATGAACAGAAGAGCCTTGAGAAAAGTTGATGAGCAGAGAGATCTGGGAGTGCTGGTCACTGTACCCTGAAGGTTGCTGCACAGGTGGCTAGAGTGGTCAAAAAGGCATATAGTACACTGGCCCTTATTGGACGAGGTATTGAGTATAAGAGCTGACAAGTCATGTTAACATTGTGCAAGACATTGGTTCAGCCGCATTTAGAATACTGTGTACAGTTCTGGTCGACACATTGCCAAAAGGATGTGGACGCTTTGGAGAGGGTGTATAGAAGGTTTTCGAGGATGTTGCCTGGTATAGAAGGTGCTAGCTATGAAGAAAGGTTGAGTAGGTTAGGTTTATTTTTCATTAGAAAAAAGGAGATTGAGGGGGGACCTGATTGAGGTTTACAAAATCATGAAGGGTATGGACAGGGCGGATAGAGACAAGCTCTTTTTCCCACGGCGAAGGATTCAATAACGACAGGTCAAGCTTTCATGGTGAGAGGTGGAAAGTTTAAGGGGGATACTCGCAGCAAGTACTTCATACATGGGTGGTGGGCGTTGTCAGCAGAGGTGGAAGAAGCAGGCACGGTAGATTCATTTAAGATGCGTCTGGACAGATGCATGAGTAGGTGGGGAGCAGAGGGATACAGAGCTTAGGAATTGACCGATAGGTTTAGACAGTACATTTGGATTGGCTCAGGCTTGTAAGGCCGAAGGGCCTGTTCCTGGGTTGTAAGTTTTCTTTGTTCTTTGTTTGTCGCATTTTTAAGAAAGCTAGTCAAATCATTCAAACATGATTTATTCTTCATAAAACTATGTTGACTGTGCTGGATTTTGCCTTGACTTTGAAAATTTCTTGTTATTAATTCCTTCATAATGGACTCTAACAATTTGTCTTCAATACCAATAGATTTCTCACAACTTTTCATTCCCTAATGAATTTGGTTATTATAATTTCTTTGCTTTCTATAACCTCTACATTTCCTTACACAATTCCTGGGTAACAGGAACAAGGCTGTAAAAGATCTGTGCTAATTGCTGTGTAAGAGACATGAGTAGCTGATTGGGCACATTCTGTTCCTGCTTTATACACTCGCTGGTCTGAATGTCTTCTTGGTATTCCTATATTATAGTGTCGATGGCGTGCATGTCCTGCTCCTGTTCCTGACCAAGCCATTCAAGATCTCAATGCCCTCCTCTTGTCGCTCAATGACAGGTCTGTGTCTAATGGAATCTCCCTGCTCAAATGCCACTTTTCAAGCGCTGAAATATGCAGACAAGTTGTATTGCCCACACTGGGTACCTCAGTGGTTAACACTGCTGCCTCAGAGTACCAGAGATTCGTGTTCAATTACAGTCTCCAATTTCCTCCCACAGTCCCAAGATGCACAGGTTAGGTGGATTGGCCACGCTAAATTTCCCATAATGTCCAGGGATGTGCAGGCTAGACGCATCAGTCATGGAAATGCCAGATTATAAAGATTGGGTGGGGTGAGATATGTTGGGGGGGGGGGGAAATGAGGAAGCTGGACTTGTTCCTAGTGATCATTGAATTAGATCCCTCCAGTCATCATACTGGATCCCGGTGCTAGATCCACTTGATCACAGCACCGGTCCAACTGGATCCCTTCCCTCGCTGGACTTGATCCCAGTGATCATTGAACTCGATACCTCCAGTCATCCTACTGAATCCCTGTGCTAAATCCACTGGATCACTGCGCTGGTCCTAATGGATCCCTTCACTCGCTCTACTTGAGTGATAATTGATCTAGATCTCTCCAGTCATTGTACCGGATCCCTGCACTAAATCCACTTGATAGCTGCACCGGTCCAACTGGATCCCTTGCCTCGCTGGACTTGATCCGAGCAATCATTGGTATGTATATGCTTAATTTTTAAAAATCGTTTGATGTCTTTATAATATCTGTGCTAAAATAATACACTTTATTCTTAAAATGTATTCCATAGTTTTTGTCTCCCTGAGAAGAGAAAATATGCATCCAGCTGACTTTTCTCAAAATTGTATTTGCTTCAAAAGTATTTCTCATCTCAGTCCAAAACTGATAATGTTTCAGAACAAAAGGCCTTCATTCCAGGAAGGTGTGAACAAAACATTGTTGATAAGCTTCTATAACCTTTTTTTACGGTTAAGGGGTCGAAACTGCACATAATGTACCAGATGTGGTCTTAGCAACGCCCTCTACAGATGTAGACTCGTAAAACGTGAAGCTGGAAAACCACAACAGGTCAGCCACACCCAACGAACAGGAGATTCGATGCTTCGGGCATATTCCTGATGAAGGACTTATACCCGTAATGCCAATTTTCTTGCTGCGTGATTGTCTGTGCTTTTTAAGCCTCACACTGTTCAACTCTGATCTCCAGCATCTGCACTCCTCACTTTTACCGGTACAGATGCAGTAAAACATTCCTGATTAAACCTGGGACCCTTTGCCAGAAACACAATCATTCCACTTAGCTTTCAAATCACTTACAGCAAGTGCAGACTAATTACATATGATTCGTGTACCAGGATCATGAATACCGTCTGTATCACAGAGTTCTGCAATCTCTCTCCACTTAAATTGTTTACCGTTATTTTATCCTTTCATCCAAAATAGACAACTCACATTTTGCTATATCTGGATAAGGTTTGCTCACTAACCTCCCTTTACCTATATCACATTGATCACACACGACCTCCATTTGATGACATACTGGATGACCAGCTTGGTGTTTAAACTAATTAGGCTCTGACATATCCTGTCCCTTCCTCCAGATCTTTGATGCAGATATTGATCGTTGATGATCCCATAGTGATCTCTGAGGCACTCCACCTGTTACAGCATTGTAATGTAAAAATAAGCATTAATCTCTATTCTCTATTTCCTGTTAGCAACAGCTTCCTGTGTAGCAGCTCCCGCAGTTTAAATGGCCTCCTGTGCAGTAAAATGTACTCAATGAGCAAAATGATTAGTTATATTTTGCTCTGTAACTCATTAAATAGGCAGAATGGTCTCCTCCAGTCTCATGGTAACGATAATGACTGGCTGAATGAGAAGGCCCCCTATCTCTGTCACAGCGTCGAGGGGTGGATGGAGGGCACTATACATGGGGTAGTGGCAGCAGTATATCCCTGTAACAGCATCGAGGGTGGATTGAGGGAACAACATATTGGGTAGGGCCAGCAGTATATTTCTGTAACCGCATTGAAGGGTGGCTTCAGGGAACGACACATGGGGTAGGGACATCAGTATATCTTTGTAACAGCATTGGCCGTGAATTACGAGAGCAACACATGGCGTAGGGACAGCAGCATGTCTCAGTAACAGCCTCGAGGGTGGATTAAGGGAACAACACATGGGGTAGGGGCAGCAGTTGTCCATTCGGCGCCACCAGTCAGAATGTACATGGCTGATCCGATTGTGCTTGACCATCCGTCTCCTGTCTGTTCTCAATAAATACTGACTGTCCTGTCCAGCGAAGATCAGTCGAGCTCAGCCTTGAATATCTTCAATAACCGAGTCTTCACTGCTCCCTGAGGATGAGGACCCTACCGATAGTACAACACTAAAGTGAAAGGGGCGACCTTATTTCAGTGTGGGACCTGTTACTTTAATCTGTGTTAACCTAACATCAAAGCACCACCTCTTTTGAAACACAAGGACAGAATAATCAGGCATAAACATAAACCATTCAGCCCTCTAAACCTGTCCAATAGTACCACTGATTCTTTTCAGTCAAATATGTATTAAACTCATTCTCTGCTTCTGTCCCAGGAAGAGAATAACTGATAGAATGACACCGCACGAGCATTAAAAACACAGAATTAAGACATTCGGCCCTTCGACTCTGAATGCCATTTAATACTGACTTAGAGATTTCTCAACATCATTCTCCTGATTACTCTCTGTTACTCTTGACATGCTTATTCAGCAAAAACCTATCTATCTCTGTCTTGTCAGCACTAGTGTCTGTGTCTCTGTGTGTCTGTGTGTCCACTTGTGTGTGTTTGTTCATGTGTCTGTGTGTTTATGTATTTATGTGCTGACATAGGTTCATCTGTGTATTAGCCTGTGCGTTTTACTTGTGTCTATTTGTGTGCGACTGTCCATGTCTCTCTATGCCACTTCACGTGTGCGGTTCTATCTCTGTGAGTGTCAGTATATTAGCGTGTTTGCATATGTCTCTGAATATTTTTGTGTCTGTATCACTCTGCAATGAGATATTTATTGTTTTGGGAGGGAGAAATTGTGAGAACAGACAGAATGGTTAAAGTGCGAATTACCCTTCACTGAACATTGTTTTTTCACTCAGTTGGACGGACATGGATGTCACGGACTCTCCAGATGACACGTCCCAGTCCTCTCCAGCTCATACCAGTGTCCTCCCCACATGGAGGAAGAATGGAGGAGGGATCAGATATCGGGTGCTCCACCACCTAGCTTGGCCCTTTCTCTCCTATTACAGTCCGTTTCTCCTGGAATGGGAGAAAGGGGGGGGGGGGGGGAGGGAGTGATGGTGGGAGTGAGTGGCCCTGCTATTAGTGCTGGTGTAGGTGGAGGGGGAGGGGGAATGCTGAGGTGTCCGGAGGGAGTCATTCCACAGTGTTGTATCCATGCAGGGTTATTAGTGTTGGGAGTATAGTGAAGGGAGAGATCGCGCAGGGGTGGGGGTGGGGGTTGTGCGGAAGGTGCTGAATTCAATAGTGAGAATGGTAGGTGTGAGACTTGTTAGGGGGTAGGTGCTATAACAGGTAATGTGTGTGAGGGAGCAGAGAGAGTACGGTAACAGTTAACCTGACAGAGTGGGGAGAATATTGATGCTTGTCCTGTGATACTGGTCATTTCTTCAGATCATGTCAGAGTCGAGGTGACAGTCCCCGAATGTCTTTACCAAGTCTATCACTAATAACGCCACAGACTCTGTCCCTCAGATTCCACAGAATCAGTTTGGGTGGATCTTACAGATAGGAAGGAGAAGCAAACATTGGTGTATCATGTATCTAAACCAATGGTCTCGTACAAATTCTGTGCATTACATGCTCCGAAAATTAGAGATGTAAATATTGTGGGTGCTGCAGTATTACTGCATAATCTGAAATTGCATCAAAACTGCGTTAACTAAATGACTGCTAATGTTGTGAAAAATAAGTTCCATAAGTGTATAACAGGTCGGTTGAAGAGTTATGTTGTGACTCAAACAAGAGAGCAAGTTATTTTGGATTTGGTATTGTGTAGTCAGAAGGATTCATTATTAACCTTGGTCTGAGAACTAGAGACGTTAATATGTTATATTTTACACGGCACCAGCATACAATATAGAATGTGTGAACATGAAGTAGTAGACACGCCATGGCTGTTAGAGGCATAGAATCATGGAGCCCTGCAGCATGAATTCAGGCCCTTTGGATCAAACTGGTCCGTGCCGACCAAAATGTCCATCCTGCTAATTCCAGTTCCCGCCCTTGCCCCTTATTCTTCTAAATCTTTCTGATCCGCGTATTTGTCAAAAAAACCTTTTGAACGTTGTTAATGTACCTGCCTCAACCAAATTAGCTGTCTGCTAATTCCATATGCGCGCCAACCTCTGTGTAAAAATGTTGCCGTTCAGATCCTTTTTATTCTTTCACCTCTAACCTGATGTCCTCTAGTCCTTGATTCCCAAAACTGGGAAAAAGAATGAGTGCATTCACCTTATCCACGCATCTCGTGATCTTATACAATTCCATATGATTTCGCCTCAGTTTCTTGCAGTCAAAGGAAAATGTTCTGGTTGGTCCAAACTCTCCCTACAACTCAGCCCATTGAGTGCTGGCAACATCCTTGTACATTTCTTCTGTCCTCTTTCCAGTTTAATCACATTCTTCCTATGGCAAAGTGAACACAACCGAACACAATACTCCAAGTGCATGCCTTACCAGCGTCCTGTCCAACTGCAATATAACTCGCCAACTTCTCGACTCAGTGCCCTTACTGATGAAGGCCTGTGTGCCAATAGACGTTTTCACTGCCCTGTCTACGTGCAACTACTTTCAGAGAACCACGGACCGAAACTCCAAGGTCCCTCTGTCTCTCTACACTCCTTCAGGGTCTAACATTCACCACGAAACTCCGACCTGGATTTGACTTTCCAAAATGCAACAACCCACACATATCTATATTAATCTCCATTTTCCATTTCTCGGCCCACTTCCCCAGCTGAAAACATGTCCTGCTGCAATTTCTGATATCCTTTCTCCCTGTTCACAGTACTGCCGATTTTATTGTCATCAGCCTAATTACCAATCATGCCTTCTACATCCTCATCCAAATCATTGATATAGATAACAAACAGTAATAGGCCCAGCACCGACCCCTGAGACACTTCACTAGTCACAGGCCTCAAGTCCAACAAGCATCGTTCCAGTATTAGCCTCTGCTTTCTACCATCAAGGACATTGTGTATCCAATTTGCCAGACCCCCCCGAATTCCATACTATCGAACGTTTGAAAGCAGCCTTATCAAAGGATCCTTATCAAAGGCCTTTCTGAAACCTAGATAGACTACATCTACCACCGTACTCTCATCAACATTCCAGGTCACTTCCTCAAAAGAACGCTAAAGAATTGTGAGCCATGATATCCTATGCACAAGGCAGTGCTGACTGCTCCTTATAAAACTGTATCTTTTCAAATGCATGTATATGTTGTCTCTCAGAACCTTCTCAAGGAATATACATGTCACAGTTGGTAAGCTAACTGGTCTATAGTTCACAGGTTCTTCTTCACAAACACTACTTGAACAAGGGCACAATATTCACTACCCTCCAGTCTTCCGTGACCTTCCCCGTGGACAGCGATGATACAAAAAGATCTGCCAGGGCCCCCGCAATATCTTCCCTAGCCTCTTGCTGTGTTCTTTGATACACCTGATCAGGACCAGGAGATCTACAGAAATACTGCAATGTCTGAAAATATGTCTGTTTCTTTAAGATAGAATCACCAAAGAAAGGGCAAGTGACTTAATGAAGGCTAACATAATAAATTAAAGATTATATTAATCATAGGAAGTGAGTTCAGAAGAATTCTAGACATTGTGGAAACCGGAGAATTCTCAGAAATTTGTTTGTGTGGAGTTCGCATATTCTTCCCGTGTCTGCGTGGGTTTCCTCCAGGTGCTCCGGTCTCCTCCCACAGTCCAAAGATTTACAGGTGAGGTGAATTGGCCATGCTTATTTGCCCAAAGTGTTCAGGGATGTGTAGATTAGGTGCATACGTCGCAAAGTGTAGAATCAGAGGGGAATGGGTCTGAGCGGTTACTCTTCAGAGAGGCGGGGTGGACCTGTTGGGCCCAAGGGCCTTTTCCACACTGTGACATTTAATGATTCTGTGAAAGAAGAACACAAAGACGGTATAAACCTACAATCTGTATTGCAAAGAAAACAAAATAAAAGCGAAATCAAAATAAAAGCGAGGAATTTTATAATCGGGAGAGGAGCGGTTATTGTGGAGAACAGGGAAATGGCCAAGAAAGTAACCAGGTACTTTACATCTGTCATCACGGAGGAAGATCCAGAAAATCGCTGAGAAATACCAAATGATCACATGGAACCTGTGGAACTAAAGACATAAAGTCAATTCATATCAATAACAAGGTAGTAGCTGAAGGTTAGCATAGAAGTATTGTAGCTGGATTGAGCATTGCTAAGTCTGAAGAGCCAGTTGTACTTCGTATCAAAATATTAGAAATAAATCAGCAATAGACGCATTAATGGTGCTGTCGATGACTGTTTTTTTCCCTGTCCATTCTGCAGAGGCTGGAAGTTAGTCAATGTGTTCCAAGCATTGTAGATGGATGGGAGGAATTCAAACATCAGCAAAGGGAAGAAGAGATAGTGTGGAGAACTGCAGACCGATTAACTTCATATCTGTAGGGAAACTGATGGAATCTATTATATAGGATCAGATATTGGATATTTAGAAGTTAACAGCAACATTGGAGAGAATCAGTATACACTGACAGAGTCTGACAGAGTCTTCATCCTTGAAAAGCTTTAGAATGATTTGAACTTGTTTATTACAACATAGAAATGGCATATTTCGATTTTCAGAAGACTTTTTATAAGAACTCATGCAGTGAATTCCTAAATAAAGTAATGTGAAAGGTAATTGGAGGAATATATAGAAGTGGAAAGTTAAAGTCAAGTTCGCCTTCATTTAAGAGAATCAGCACATAGTTGGAAGGTCATGCTGAAGCAGTTTCACAGCTTGCTAATGAGACTGTACATAGAGTATTGACACAATCTGAGAAAGAATACACTAACCACCGAGGATGTGCAATGGACATTCTCCAAATTAATCCCTCAAATGGCGAGATTGCCTGATGTGGAAACTCGGCCTGTGTTCTTTAGAGTTTCGAAGAATGAGAGATGATCATCGTGAAATTTAGAAAAGTCACTAAACAAATGACAAGGTGGAAATAAACAGGATTTTTCTCTGGTTGTCTACTCTACATTTAAGGCAAATAATGGCAGGTAAATAATAGACCATTTCAGACTGCAAGAAGAAGGCAGTTCTTCATTTGAAGGGGACTGACTAACACAGCTACTTGGAAACCTGCTGTCAGGACAAGACTAGGGAGAATCCCCAGATATTCTACAGGTACGTCAAGTGGAAACAGAATAACCCGGGAACAGGTAGGACTCATTAGTGACTTGTCAAGTTGCATTCAAATCAACTTAGTGGTAGGAGACAGAAGGCCTGCTGGTAGAAGTCTGTTTGTTTGACTGGAGACCAGTATCCAATCGTGTACCACAGGGATCAGTTCTGTGTCCCAAATTATTTGTGGTTCGGAGATGCCAGTGCTGGACTGGCTTGGGCAAAGTTTAAAAATTACAGAACACTAGATGATAGTCCAACAGTTTATTTGGAGACACGACCTTTCGAAGAGCATAATCACGTGATGAAGAAGCAGCGCTGTGAAAGCTAGTGCGTGCGAATATAACTGTTGGATTATAACTTGGTGTTGTGTGATTTTTAAACTTATTATTTGTAGTATTCATAAATGATGCAGCTGTGATTATGGAGGTGTTGGGGTGAGTGATAAATCATTTTGAGTTTGACATAAAGTTTGGCTTGTTGGTTGGCAGTGAGGAGGAAGGCCTTATATTATAGGAAGATACAGATGGAATGATCAAATGGGTGTATCAATGGCTGATGGAATGTAACCCTGATAAATATGAGGTGATGTACTTTGGAAGAAAGAACCAGACAGGGGAGGACTCAATGAATAGCACCACACTAGGAAGCTCAGAGGGTGCTGCGCCACATATCCCTGAATGTGATTAAACAGGTTATTACACAAGTTGACAAAGCATAGCGACCATAAACATAGCCTCTATTCATGGAAGCACAGATTATAAGAGCTATGTGGAACTTTGATTAGGCCAAATGTACACTTCTGTACAGTTATGTACAGTTCTGGGAGTCCCATTACAGGAAGAATGTGATTGCACTGGAGAGGGTGCAGTGGAGATTCACCAGGATGTTCCCTTAGATGGAGTAGATCAGCTCGGGTTGTTTACTTTGAGGCAGAGAAGGCTGAGAGGGACATGCGTCAGAAGGATAAGATTACCAAGGACATGAACAGGATGGATAGACAGCAGCTGCTCCTTTCAGTCAAAGGGCGAAGAAGAAGGGAGTACCATTTTAAAGTGAAGGGTTTGATGTTAAGTGAGGATTTGAGGATTGGTTTTCATCCAGAGGTTGTTGGGTTCAGGAATGTACTTCCTGAGAGGGCAGCTGGCACAGGTAACCTCACAACCGTTAATAAATATATGGTCGTGCCATTGAAGTGTCATAACATATATGGTTATGGGCCTGTTATCGGATAGTGGGACTAATGTAGATTGTGCTGTATTTCTGACAGTACAGAGTCAGTGCTTCTGTAATTGTATGGGTTGGACGGTCAATCATTGAGCAGCATCAGACAGGAATTAATGAGTGTCTGAAGAATGCATTAACTAGGGTTATAAAAGTGAACTTGTCTCCATAAGCTAGAACAGGGAAAACTAAAAGTGTCTAATGCTCTGCTCCCTTCCTGATGTTTCTGTGCAGTGTGCGGGAAAGCTCTGTCATTGGTGTCACAAGCTCTTAAACATTAGGAAGGCAGCATCTGTCTAGTTGACAGGACTGTGTTTGCCGTTTCCTTTCCCAAAGCTCGTTGCCAGTGTTCTGTCTGGTTTTATCCTTTAAGAACTCAGAGCAATTTTGTACCATAGAGTGTCTTGCCTGGCCCTTCCATAGACCATTGCAGAGTTTATCACATGTCTATTTGTCAGGAGACACTTGTAGACCAGACGAGGAAGCACGGGAGATTCACTTCCTGTAAATACATTGGGGAAGGGACAGATGTTTACAATGGACATTAGATTCAAGGTCAATATTACTGGCACCAGATTTTATGTCTCGATATTTTGTTAATTGTTTTTAACTTCCACATCTGCCAGAGTATTATCCTGGTCTGGATCAGTAATCCAGTGACATTTGCACAACAACACCATCTCCACATGGGGACCTATCAGAAACCACACTGAGCACATTATTTTTGTGCTGTATGACAGCTCAGTCAAAACTAATTCCCACCAATGTAATAATCGCGACGGGACTGAGGGCGTGGTAAATGATCAGACTGTATTCATTCCCTTGTTATGGGACTGGATATAGTTGGTGAAACTTTCCATGTGGCCAGGCAGATGTCAGAGTTGGAACTGGATTTAAACAGCTTCCCCAGCGACACAGCTTATTGTGCAGTAAAATCTTCAGTCCTATTGCAGGAATGGTGTCTGGGTCCATTGTCGTTATCATATCTACTGTGTTCAGCTGTTTCTTCATGTCACGTGCAGCGAATCGAATTGGTTTCAGACTGGCATCTGTGATTCTGTGGGCATCATGAGGAGGGTGAGGTGGATTATCGACTCAACACTTCTAGCTGAGGATAGTGCAGATAGTATTTATCCTTGTCTTTTACACTGATATACAGAGCTGGGGATATTTGTGGAGTTATCTCCTACTGTAAGTTGTTTATTAATCCATCGACAATGATGACTGGATGTGGCTTGACTGCAGAGTTTCAATCATATCTGTTTGTCTTAGGATCATTTCCCCTTCTCCAGCAGATGGTAGTTCTGCTGTTTGGAATGTTACCAGTCAAGTGCAGTAGCTTTAATAGGTTGTCATCAGGTTTAGATACACATAGTTCTGACTCTGGCATGTTCACCCAAACTCGTCACTGAACCATCACTCGGCTTGATGATAATGGTAGAGTCATGGATTATCCTGGGGAAAAGTTATGGATTGTGATTGAATGCAATTCTGCTGCGGCTGCTGCTGTGATCTACAGCATCACATGATAACCCAGTTTGATCTGCAATATCTGCAAATCAATTCGACAGACATTCCCCCAGCTCACACCGAGACCCATTCACCCATCAGACCTGCACTCAGTGACCTAACCTGGTTTCTGATGTGCGAACACTTCCAGTTTCATATTCTCATTCTGCTGACGGTCTCTCCCTGATGTAATGCATCCAATTTGTTACATTTGTAACATATTAATCTGAATCATTTTCTTTCCCGTCACAATATCGTCTGCGTTTGAAATGAATGTTTTTCGAGTGTTTTTCTCCCTGACCATGATTAAGTCCTCAGTCGTGTCAGTGATGCCAGACTTATGTCGTTTCAGAGACAATGAACTTGTGCACTTTGCATTTTTGTTCAAATCCCAATGTACAGCACTCTCTGCTGGACAGGGCGTTTGAGCAGATTCAACACACGTCTTTGGATAATGTTCCAAATGCAGAAATTGCTGAAGGAACTAAACTGTTTTCGCTGCATCTTGTGAAGTGAAAGCTAAGTTCATCTTTCGGGTCCAGTGACCTTTCGACAAAGCTCCCAGTTTTCACAGCAATTTGTGCATTTTTGTTTCAAGTATTCATAGTTATTTGTTTAATTGAAAATTTGTGCTGTGCCTATTTATTTCTGGAGAAACTCAGCAGGTCTGGCAGCATCTGCAGAGACAGAGAAACAGAGTAAGCTTTTCAAGTCCAGTATGACACTTCTTCAGAACTGAAAAGGATTGGAAACTGGGCATTTTAGTTCCTTTCCAGAGGTGGGGGGTAGGTGGCGGGAAAAGAGGGTGTGGCAAAAGATAACCAGGCTTTTAGCAGTAAACGAGAAGATGATACAAAATGAGTTTAAATTAAGATGTGAATGGGGGAAATGGGTTCTCTCTATTGACTGCAACATAAAGAAGACACCACCACATAAGGCCATAGGGAGCCAGGAGGGAGAATGTTGAACATGTGGTATTATATAGATCTGGCCAGAGATACATTTTCACTGTAGAGATCACCGCTATCAGACAAAGGAATTAAGTCACTTGACGGCTTATTGGCACTAGTAAGATTTTCATGCTGCTTTAGTATTGTAACATAAAGAAGAAAACAAATCACCGTATGAAGATTGGTCTGAGTGCTGTTTACCTATCGCTTTTAACATTGTTTCAAATTTGCAGTGCTGATCTTTAAATGCTTGTTCTTGAAGTTAGTATCAGATGGAGTGTAGGAGGTTGAGGGGTGGCATTATAGAAATTTACAAAATCAGGGGAGGCATGGACCAGATGAAAAGCCGAGGTCTTTTCCACTGGTTTATGGAATGAGCTGCCAGGGGAACAGTTCCAACGTTTAAAATACATTTGGACGAACACGTAAATGAGGGCCGTTTAGAGGCATATGGGCCAAATGCAAGAAGATGGGAATAGTTTAGTTTGTATAACCTGGCCGGCATGGACAAGTTGGACCAAAGATTGTGTTTGTATGCGATATGATTGTATGAATATAGAAAGCGAAATAAATGAAAGAAAAGATGTGATGTAAGCAAATTGGCAAGAAATATATTAACAAGCAGCACGAGCTTTTCCATTTATATAAGAAGAATTCAAGAGGTGTGTGTGATCTTTGGTAGAAAGAAAGTCAGGAAGGTTTTTTGCGACATTTGGAGGGTGTGACTGGGGAACTGGATACAGGAAATAGACAGATAATTTACACCAGTATTTTACACGATCCTCACGGGTGAAGGTGTTGTAAATATTTCAATGGTATAAACAAAATGGTAATGGGGGGAAGATCTTGAGCTGTGTCTAACAGAAGGAACAAGGCATTTCTCAAACAGATAAGACCAAGGGTAAACAGGTCATCAGCAATTCATAGCTGGTTTTAAAAGAAGTGGTCACAGAGTGGCTGGTGGCTCTGTGTGAAATATTCCATAGCTCTCTGGATTAAAGGAGTGATCCAGTGAAACTGGAGACCCTCCAATGTGGCGCCTGTCTTCAAGAAACGAGCGAGACTGAAAGCAGGAAACACTTAGCCTCACCATTACTGCTGGGAATCTGCGAGAGTCTGTTATTAAGGAAGAGACTGCAGAGCATTTAGAAAAGCTTCACACAGAGTCAGCATGGTCTTGTTAAAGGCAAAATACATTTTGCCTGTAAAATCATGCAAAGTTTTTCTGGAAATCCATGAGAATGTAACAAGTGGCCTTGACAAAGGGGGACTGGCAATCATGAGTCTTTACCGAAATTTTCCACAAGGTTTCACAAAATAAAGGTTCTTACGCAAGACAGAAGCTCATAGTATGATGGATATAGCATTAGCATGGGATGACACTTGGTAAACACATAGAAATCGGAGAGTCAGGATTCATTCATCTTTATGAACGAAATGGAGTACCGCAAATATCAGTCTGATGGCAACAGCTGCTTACAAGAGCTGCACTCAGCTCCTGACGGCAGGAGCTGAGTGCATATACATTCGAGTTTGAGGATGACACTGACAACCAAAAGGCAGGCTGTTATTAAATGGAGAGGACTCCCAAAAAAAGAAGCAGTACAACGTAGTGACGTGTTCTCTGCATGAAACATAACGTCAGCATGTTGATGCAGAAATGTTGGTTCATTAGACTGGTTCATGGGATGAAAGGATTAAATTATTGAATACATCAAAAATGCTGAGGCGATTACTCATTGTGATTTAAATGAATGAGGGTGTCATTACTGAAACGGACAAAATGCAGAGGAGGCTTGACAAGGTCGGTGTTGAGGATGTGGTTCCACACCAGGCAGAGCCTCGAAGTCAGATATGTAGATACAGAATAAGGAATATCGATTTCAAACTGAGATGTAAAGAAATGTCTTCTTTCAGAAGGTAGTGAATGGCTGGAATTTCCAAACCCCGAGAGTTGTGGAGGTTGGGTCACTGATTGTATTTACAGATGGGTGGATTGGTTTGTTACATTTCAGCGAGTTGAGGGATGCAAGGGGTAAGCAGGAAATTGGAGTTGAGCCGTGGAGTTGATCAGCCATGCTCTTACTGAATGACAGCGCAGGTTCCTATTTCTTACGTTCCTATTTATGTTTTTGGAAAATAATTGAATATTTTCATGGAAGTCATAATGTAAAATGTTGCATTCAGAGACAGCAGAGGATTTGTCTGAGTTGACCTTGTGTGGAGCATGGGGGCTGTATTCAATGCGAATCTGGGCCTGTAACATGACCAACATCAGGAGCAGAACTTACAGAGAGGGGAAGCCTGAAAAGAGGGATGGGGGAGGGGGGGTCACTGCCTGACCTAGCCTGGATTTTCCAATACATTTGCCAAACTACACCAAACCATCAGAGTGGCCTCAATCTGCTCCTGCACAGCAGGACCGAAGGGCTGAATGGAACATCAGAACATAGGGCTAACGGACACGACTGGTCCATTCGGCACTTTGACACTATTGCAGCAGTCAATAAGGTCATTGATCATCTCATTGTGTTCCCAGCTGCACTTTTCTCTGATTTCACAATGATCCCTGATTCACCTGTCTATGGAAAATCAGACAAAGTCAGCCTCGATATAATATGAAGATTCAGCCCTCCCAATCTTCTGGGTGAGAGAATTCCCACTTGAATGAATTCCCACTTTGTGAATTTCTCCTCACTGCGAGTCTGACTGAGGTTGGAGGGTGTCACTGTTTCCATTTCTAGTCCCACTCATCCACTGCTCACAACAAATTTTGAATGTAACCTGGTTGGCGATATGGCCGATGATAAAGGTCTAATACTGGGTCAGGTTCAGTTATCAGAAGAGTCCAGTTGGATTTCTTCAGTCAGCTACGAGTAATTAACAGAACTAACTGAGGACTATGATGGATATGTGGTTAGCACTGCGGCCACACATCACCAAGAAGCTGGGTTCAATTCCAACCTCAAGTGAGTTTGAACATTCTCCACCTATCTGTGTGGGTTCTCTCCCAATGTTCCAGTTTCCTCCCAGAGTACAAAGATGTGCAGCTTAGAGTGGATTGGCCATGCACGATTGCCCATTGTTGAGAGAGTGTCCCCTTCATGGCAACCTCTGTCAGTGTGGGGGAATTGAACCTGCACTGCTGGGCTCCCTCTGCATCACAAACCAGCCGTCCAGCCAACTGATTGGAAGACAGTGTAACTGTGACAGACAGAAACAGGCACGGGCAAAGGGCAAGAGAAACTTTCATAACAAGGAAAAAGATACAATTCAGATAACAGTCAAGATAACAGTTGAGGAAAAAAGTTCTCTGCTCAAAATTGCATTTCGTAACGGGACAAGTGTTTAGAAGCAGTGTTTGGCTGAATACAATAAGGTGAGACAAAGTGAAATAGCCAGAATTACTAATTGTGATTGGATATAAAATAAGTGCATATTTTTGCAGGACCTCACGGTGTTGAATGACTGAAAGTTCCTGTACCTGAAAATGGGAATTCTTTGGAACACTATCTGGTATTTTCCATATTCAAAGTGTGTGTGTGTGTGTGTGTGTGTGTGTGAGAGAGAGAGAGAGAGAGAGAGAGAGAGAGAGAGAGAGAGAGAGAGAGAGAGACCACAGATACTGCACTGAGCTGGGTGGTGAGCTCCGACCATGCTCAGGCCTCCTCTGGGAAGAGAATGGACCCCCTGTTCTAGCCCATCCACGAGGACCTCTGTGCCCCTGTTGAAATGTCGTGGTGTTCGTTCCCCCTATCTGCCATGCTCGGTGTCAACTGTGCAGGGTGGCTTCAAACTGAGGAATTACAACAGTGTGCTCATTGGCCTTTTAAAGCTGGCATCAGTGTCAGTGATCATTGAATAGTCAGGGAAATCAGTGCGATGGTGAGTCCCTCCAGCCATGTTGGGTTGGAGAATCGGGATGGCATTGAATGCGAGGAACACGATGAGATTGAGTGGGTAGTTAATGAGATGAGTTCGATAAGATAGCACCATGAAACTAGTTCAGTCTCGTACAGACAATCCCTCTGTCACACTCAATGACAATGTTACTGAGACAAACTATTGTTAGATTCAGCCCAATGAGTCGAAGACTCTGCTGACCCCACACTTAGTTACAAAGTTGCAGAACAAATGTTCATCTAAAACTCTCCCTCATCTTTATTGAAGCCAGTATCCCCTTCACCTATCATTCCTAGGAATACTGGCTCATGTTGCAGGATGCTGTCGAAATGTCTTCATTTCAGCATTCCGAAAACTGTGATATTACTGGAAATTACCTCTCAATCTCTCTTTCTCTTTTTTACCCAAAATTATTTTGATTGTTGGTAGTTAAACTGATTTAACCGCCATTCCTCTCTGGCAGGAACTAGGGAATACGGACGAGGCAATGAGGACTCTGTATCAGAGTGATCATGTAACTAGAAGCATAATTCAAAGGCACGGGTTGTGACTCCAAGGCAGTGTTTAAAACCCTACCACAGCCGATGACAGAGCTTAAATTCCAATGACAAAAATTGGAATAAAACCTAATTTCATTCGTGGAAACCAGAAACCATTAAGAATTATTTTTATTATTTCACCGATTGTCTTTGCTAAAGAAGCTTAACAATATTACTCAGTCTGAGCTCAGTGTGAATTCAGACCCACAACAACATTGTTGGCTCCATTTTGTCTTGACAAATGGCCACGTTGTCAAGGACAATTAGTGATGGACAACAAATTCTGCCCTTGCCCATGATGCTGGCATCCCGTGAAACAACAACATTAAAGGTGAAATAAACCAAGGGACGGTGGTTGTTACAGATCGAAAATAAAATTCTCCAGCGTATGAAAGTGTTGGAGAATCTCGCAGGTATGGAAGCCTCTGTCAGGAGAAATGCAGATAACGGTTTGAGTCCAGTGACCCTGCTTCACAACTGAAAGCAAACTGGGAAATAATATTATTTATCCTGGTATCATGGACGGTTGGGTTGGAGAGAGAGATGGGGGCAAGGTTTAAATTGAATGGATGGAGAAATGGCAAGAAAAAGAGGAAATGAAATGAAAAGTGAGCAAAGGGGCTGCTGATGATGAACTGAAAGGAAAACAAAATGGCAAGTTATCCTCACATTTCCCCATTTTCCCATATTCCTGAATTTCGCGTCCATTTAGATTTGTCCCTGTTTAAAGTGAGTTAGGTTCCCTGTATCTCTCTTCTCTGAGTGTGATGATTAAATCCATTCGCAATGCTGGTGCTGCCCTTATAGTTGCTGAGATATAGAGAAAGGTAATGTTACATTGTCAACTGCTTCTTTGGAGAGAGAAACTGTTACTGTGGGAGTGTGTAGAGATGTAACGGCTTTCTCATCCAGGAAGAGAAACTGAGGAGCAGAAATAATTTTCAACACTGAGCCCGTGCACGTTCCGTGTGGGGAATTGACTTGTTCCTGTCATTGGAAAATCAGTGGAGTGACTGTGGATGCTTATCTCTGGTTTGTATAGTCAGCTGCGGGGTCTGGTGACCCCACTTTATACACTGCATTTACAGAGTGTCTGGGTCCATGGTAAACAAATGGAGATGAGGCTCCACGGAAGGAAAGCTCTATAAATAGGGAGGTGCAGGACAGTGCATTATCTTCACTGGGACTTCCCGGGACATTTGTCTAAGCTGGACCAGGTGTCAGGTATGAAACCAGTTTGTTTCAAAATTGAGGTGGTCACTGAGCTGTATCCCCTCCTTCAGTATACTGTGTAGCCTCACACCAGTGACAGGACTGTGCTGATGCTCATCATGAATTAAACTGGATTAATTCTGGAAATTTCCAGGCAGGAGTGAGTAACATATCCATCACCACCGGAGTGCAGTCCTCTGATATATTCACTGGCTGACAGAAACCATCTGTCCGCTGAGAACAATATGTTGTGTCCATCCCCCTGAGGAAAATACGGAACGAAACTTTCAGAAATAAAAGGGAACAGAGTGATTGGTTAAAATGGGGAACAGCAGGACATTAGAATTAATAAAAGGTACATTTTTTAAAATCTCATTGAATTTAAGGTTGGTATATTGCTGTATCTGATGAGCTCGTCCCAGAGTATTGAGGAGGTGGCAGTAGAGCTAGTGAAAGAATGACTGATTATTCTTCGAAGCTGGTTAGATTCTGGAGAGGATCCCACCAGTTTCTGACGTCCATACAGAAAACTAGCCTGTCTTCTCTGTCACAAACAAATCCTTCTTTCTTGCTAAAAGCTGTTCATTGCTTCAAGTAGACTCTGTCCTTGATGTTTTTCAGAGGGTCAATAAAACGTGGCCAGGCTGCGATCAGTCTGGTGAGATACAGACGCGAAACGGATTTTCAGAGGCCTTTTATTTTTATGTAAACAGATTAAACTACATGGCAAAGTTGTCATGCTTTAGAAGTGACCTGTATAATGAACGGGTTGTTGTCAGCTCTTTTAGCCGAGCTTGCTGAGTTGAGCGGAGCTGAGCAGTTTTCAGTTGAGTCTTGAACTGGGTAGTTCAACTGGGAGCTGTGTGGAAACTCTCTCTCTTTTCTGCCCTTCAGCTTCTACCTGCAAGCATGCATTCCATTATAAAGTTTTTACAAGGGAGTCTGATTATTATGACTATTCTGTGTATTTGGAATAGCACAACTAAGTCTTGCTGGACAGGTTGAATTCTGTAGGGGCTCTGTATTCTGTTCTTTGTGTTTCATTGTGTAACTTTGTGAATAACGTTTTTGTCTGATTTAAAATCTAGTAGTCAACCTAGCTAAATTACTCCGGGTAATTTTCATTGGATAATTACCAAAACAAACTGCAAAGTTATTCTCTGGGCTGCTTGCTTAAGAATGTTTTGAGTGTTCGCGCCTCATCCATAACAGATTGTAAGCTCATTGCTGGATTTTTAACAGCGAGTGGGAGATGCTAGTGTCTTTATTTCGGGTATTAGTTTGATTGGGCTGACAAAGCTTAGAATAGTAATGGCTAATTCAGTTGCCAAAAGTTTCCTGAGTGTGCATGCAGTGACTTTGGAAATTTTACGAAAAGTGACTAAGACCAAGTTGCAAGAATTAGCAGAGAAGCTGGAATTGGAACTGACTGCTTCTGTGAGGAAAGGAGAGATAATTACAGCAGTAGCTAGTCAATTAAACTTGCTGGAGAAACCATCAGAGTCAGAGATGGCAAGAATTCAGTTGCAAATGAAACATCTTGAGTTAACATCGAGAGGTAGGGAAAGGGCAGCAAAATGAAACATTTGACTTTTGATAAAATGCAGAAGAGGGGGAAAAGAGAGAGCAGCAGAACAGAAAGTAAAAAGAAAGAATGGCAAAAGAGAGAGCAACAGGGGAGAGAGAAAGAGAGAGCTTTTGCATAGCAAAAACTGACTCATAAAAAGGGAAGTCAGTGTAAAAGGCTGGAGATAACGGCTGAGTATGTGCTTAGTAAGGATGAGAGTGACGATGAGCGAGCCCCTGGTAGTCAGAAGCCTAGTGAGAATTTGTTTGAGTATGTTCAAGCATTGCCTCAATTTGATGAGAAGAATGTGATGCCCTTTTCATCTCATTTGAAAAGTTTGCGAAACAAATGCAGTGGCCAGAGGCAATATGGGTTTTGTTGATCCAAACGAAACTTGTAGGTAGGACTGGTGAGGTATTCACATCCCTATCAGAGGAAGTATCTGGGGAGTATGAGCAGGTTACAGAAAACTTTTTGTCGGTATAGGCGACCTTTCAGGAATCTAATGAGGGATCCTGGTCAAACCACTGAGTTTTTAAGGATCACACAGACTAATTTCGATAGTTGGATATGAGCATTAAAATTCAAGCAAAGCAATCATGCTCTGAGAGAGGTTAGTACTTGCAGGAATTCAAAAATTCACTACCTGAAGTAGTGCAAACTCAGGTTGAAGAGCAGAGAGTGTAAACAGCAAGGTTAGCTGCTGAAATGGCTGATGATTATGAACTGGTACATAAACTTGGTTTGGCTTCCAGAACCAGTTCTAGTCCCTGAGGGACAGAAATTGGAGCAAAGAGATATCCTCACATGCAAAGGGAAAGGTAGATCACAGTGCAGATTATAAGGATAACTTACGACAGTAATAAAGAAAACCTTGAAGGGGACAAAGAAGTTAAAATACTATGGTGTTTTCATTGTAATAAAGTGGGCCACACAAAAACACAGTGTTGATGGGCTGGGAGAAAACCAGCTGTAGGATAACAGACAAGCCTGGAAGTCTTGTTGGACTCGGAACATAAAGCATAGTGGGAGTTAGGCAACTGCCTCAGTGTGTACAAGATGATCAGTGGATGTGTCAAATCTGCATAAAAACTTACATGAAAGGGAAGAATTTATTCACATAGGCCAGGAGTAATTGGTAAGGAGGTTCCGATATTAATTGACACAGGATCTTTTTAGTCTGTAATGCTGTGGGGTGAGGCTTTATGCACTCTTGAGACACTATTGTCAGAAAATGTGCTAGTAACAGGAATTCATAGTGAGGCAAAAAGTGCTCAGTTGTGTAAAGTGAGGCTGGAGAGTCCAGAGAAGAGTGGAGAATGTGTGGTCGGAGTACTGGACCCCTAACTCTCAGCTCCAGGAATATAATTTGTCCTTGCAAATAATATAGCTGATTTGGTAGTCGTGCTGCCTATTCTAGTTGAAAAGCCAGCGGAGATGCAGGCAACTAAAGACGTGGAGAATGTTTGTCCAGAAATTTCCCCCTGATTGCATGACCAGAAGATCACAGATGCACAGGTCTAAGCAGGATAAATGCACAGATAAGGAAGCTGACGTAGAGTTATCCGAAAGTTTCTTTTTGATCAGATAAGTGGAACAGAGAAGGAGCAAGTAGGAAAATATGAGCGTATTCTTAGCTCTGATAAGCTGATTGAGTTACAGCTGAAAAATGAGGAGTTACAAAATTTATATCAAACGATATTTAGTAAGAAAGAGAATGAATGCATTCCTGTGTGTTATTACTTAACAAATGATGTCTTAATGCGGATATGGAGATCAGCACACATTTAAGCAGATCAGACGTCGACAGAAATTCATCAAATTGTTTTGCCTGTTGTGTATAGAAAGGAGGTGCTGCGAGTGGCACATGAACTACCACTTGGAGATCATTTCGGGGTGAGGACATTACAGGCTGAAATACAAAGATATTTTCACTGGCCTAGACTTCACAAAGATGTAGTTGAAAGTTGCCAGAACATCTCAAATATGTCACACGGGCATTAATAAAACCTACAACTTGAATACCTATTCCAGAACTTGAGGAACCTTACACAAGAGTCTTGACAGATTTTATAGGTCCCCTATCTCAAATAAAAAGTTGGAATAAGTATTTATTAACAATAATGGATGTGTCGACTAGATTTCCAGAGGCAGACCCATTGTGCAGCATCACAGCTAAAACAGTTGTAGAAAATAAAACTTATTTTTAACTAGGTACGGACTACCAATAGAGATCCAGACAGATCAAACCTCACATCCGAGCTATTCAAGCAGGTGATTGATTACTTGGGAATAAAGCAATTCAAATCTACTATGTAGTATTCGGAATCACAGTGAGCATGAGCATCAAACAATGAAGACCATGTTGAGGGTTTATGGTCAGGATAATCCAGATGATTGCGATAAGGAAATTCCTTTTGAACTATTTGTGATCAGAGACGCACGAAATGAATCGACCAAATTCAGACTATTTGAATTAATTTGTGGGCAAGAAGTATAAGGACCATTACCATTAGTTAAGGAAAAAATAATAAGTCAGAATTCAGAGACCACAGAATTGGACGATGTGTCAAACTTTAGGGAACGATTAAATAGACAATAGACAATAGACAATAGTGCAGGAGTAGGCCATTCTGCCGTTAAACCTGCACCGCCATTCAATATGATCATGGCTGATCATTCCTAATCAGTATCCTCTTCCTGGCTTATCTCCATAACCCTTGATTCCACTATCTTTGAGAGCTCTATCGAACTCTTTCTGAAATGAATCCAGAAACTGAGCCTCCACCGCCATCTGGGGCAGAGCATTCCACACAGCCACCACTCTCTGGCTGAAGAAGTTTCTCCTCATCTCTGTCCTGAATGGTCTACCCTGTATTTTTAAACTGTGTCCTCTGGTTCGGCACTCACCCATTAGCGGAAACATGTTTCCTGCTGCCAGAGTGTCCAATCCTTTCATAATCCTGGTGAACCTACGCTGCACTCCCTCAATAGCCAGAATGTCTTTCCTCAAATTTGGAGACCAGAACTGCACACAGTACACCAGGGGTGGTCTCACCAGGGCCCTGTACAGCTGCAGAAGCACCTCTTTGCTTCGATACTCAATCACTCTTGTTATGAAGGCCAGCATGCTATTAGCCTTCTTCACTACCTGCTGTACCTGCATGCTTACCTTCATTGACTGGTGTAAAAAACACGCAGATCTCTCTGAATTGCCCCTTTACCTAAATTGATTCCATTGATGTAGTAATCTGCCTTCCTGTTTTGCCACCAAAGTTGATAACCATACATTTATCCACATTAAACTGCATCTGCCATGCATCTGCCCACTCTCCTAACTTGCCCAGGTCACCCTGTCATCTCCTAACATCCTCATCACATTTCACTCTGCCACCCAGCTTTGTATCATCAGCAAATTTGCTAATGTTATTGCTGATACCATCTTCTATATCATTAACATATATTGTAAAAAGCAGCGGTCCCAGCACGGATCCCTGTGGTACCCCACTGGACACTGCCTGCCATTCCGAAACGCAGCTAAAATAGTGCTGGAGAGTTGGGTAGACAGCATTTAAAAGTTTGGCAGCATACAATGAAACAGGAAGTGGATCATAAATCACAAATTTGCAATTTTGCAATTGGGAATACGGTATTGCTGTTACTTCCAGTAACAGTTGAGCCTGTAGAAGCAAGGTTTAGTGTCCCTTATCAAATTGGGAAGAAATTGAATGAAGTGAACTACTTGGTACGGACTCCAGACAGGCAGAAATCTCACAGAGTGTGCCATGTGAATATACTCAACAGGTATTTTGATAGGGAACGAAAGCAAGAGGAGAAGGTGTTAATGATTACAGCACGGAAAGAAGAACCAAGTTCGGAGGATTCTGAATGGGACATTTCTCAAATCAAATTGAACAAAGAGAAAATTGTCAAAAATTGGGATAAATTATTGAGTTACCTTCCTCAAGAAAAGCATAGTAACCTGAAAGAAGTATTGCAATACCGTGGAGATATATGCTAAAATAAACTGGGAAGTACGAACATAATTATGCATGATGTAGACACAGGAGATGTTGTTCTGATTAAGCAACATCCTTAAAGGCATTACCCTCTAAAGTTGGTACAGGTTCAGACGAAGATAGAGCACACGCTCCACGATGGCATAATCGAAGTGACTTACAGTGATTGGAGCTCATATATAGTCATGGTGCCAAAGCCAGATGTTACCCAGCGGTCATGTGTGGACTTTCACAAAGTCAACTTCGTTACAAAGACTGATGCATGTCCAATTCCATGTTTGGAGAACTGTGTCGAAAAAGTGGGAGAAGCTACTTATCGTTCTATGTTGAACTTGCTCAGAGGCTCCTGGCAAGGACCTCTGACAGAGAAAGCAAAGGCAATTTCGGCTTTCATAACGCCAAATGGACTATATCAGTTCAAAGTTGTTGCATTTGGTATGTAAAATGACCCAGCCACATTTCAGACACTGATAATAAGGTCATTGCCGTATTACCCAAACATGTGATGTACATTGATGACCTAGTGATTTTTAGTCACTCATGGAAAGAACATTTACAACATTTATCGGACTTGTTTGATTGGCTTCAGAAGGAAGGCTTGGTGGTAAACCTAACTAAAAGCGAATTTGAAAAAGCCCAAGTCACGTTCCTGGGTCACGGTATTGGACATGGACCAATGGCCCCATGAGATACAAAAACTATAGTAGTTGGGGAATGTTCCACACCGTCGACAAGAAGAAATAAGCAATACTACGGTTCCTGGGATTGACTGGATTTTACTGAAAATTTGTGCCAAACTTTAAGCAGTGTGGCTGCTCCACTCACCGAATTGTCCAGGGCAAGAACTCTCAGTGGACAGAGGACTGTCAAAGAGCATTTTGCAGCCTAAAAACTGTGTTAGCCACTGCCCCCAGTATTAGCTACACTGTATTACATGAAGCCTTTCAAGGTGGCTATCATTGCCAGTGATGTGGGTGTCGGTCCGGTGTTGGCGCAGGAGGATGATGAGGGAATTGAAAGACCCATCGGGTATTTTTCTGGGAAGTCGAACATTCATCAACAGAAATCTTCAACGGTGGAGAAAATGACTTTAAATTTGTTGTTGGCATTACACCAGTACTGTGTTTCTATGACCAGCAATGCATCTGAGACAGTTGTATACACTGATCACAACCCATTGACATTTGTGGAAAAATTAAAGACAAAAATGCCAGAGTGTTTACATGGAGCTTGTTGTTGCAGCCATTCGATCTGACAATTGTGTTTGTGGTAGGTCACGAAAACGTGAAAGCTGATAAGTTATTGAGACTCGAATGAGATACGGAAGTGTTCGGTAGTGGGTATACTGCGGCCTGAATTTGCATGGGTTTGTGCATGTTTGAAAGTTTACAATTAGTACAGTGTATCTGTCAGTTTTGAGACTACTAACTGGGTTTGGAAGGGTTAAAAATGCAGCCACCTTTTAGTATTGGTGGTTCTTTTTTTTAAGGGGTGGGAGAGACATGTCACAAAGCAAGTCCATTTTTTGTCTAAAAGCTGTTCCTTGGCTCAAGGAGACTTTGTCCTTGATTTTTTTCAGAGGTACAATAAAACGGGGCCAAGCTCTGATCAGTCTGGTTTGGTACAGAGATGAAAAGTATTTTCAGAGGCCTTTTGTTTACTTGGAAACAGATGAGACTTCAGGCCAAAGTGGTCATGCTTTATCAGTGACCAGTATAATGAACGGAGAGTGGTAAGCTATTTTAGTTGAACTAGCTTACCTGAGCAGTTTTCAGTTGAGTCTTGAACTGGGAAGTTCAACTGAGAGCTGTGTGGAAATTCTCTCTCTTTTCTGAACTTCAACTTCAATCTGGAAGTTTGTGTTCCATTTATACTGGCTTTTATTGGGAGTTTGCCTATTGGGACAGTTGTGTATATCCGGAATAGCATAATTAAGTCTACCTGAATAGGTTGAAATCTGTCGTGATTCTTTTTTCTGTTCTTTGTGTTTCATTGTGTAATTTTATGAATAAAGTTTATGTTTGTTTTAAAATCTAGTAGTCAACCTATCTAAATTACTCCGGGTAATTTTCATTGTACACTTACCGAAACAAATTGCAAAGGCATGCGCTGGGCTGCATGCTTAAAAGTGTTTTGAGTGGTCTAGCCTGGTCCATAACATCTCGGAGATAGAAGATGCATCCTTGGTACTTGGCACAAACCAATCACTTTCCATCCTCATGATCGGCAAACCACGTTAACATAGCACGTGTGTACCATTAGCAATGGAGCCAGGAGGAACAACATGGAGCAGTCTGTCTGTGCAGTCTGTGCCTCATTGGTTTGTCGTGTTGCAGCAACAATGACATCCTCCTATTTAAGTCTAACAGTTTGGAGGGGCTGAATGGCCTCTTCTGTTCATGTGTCAGTGTCTCAAGGAACTGAATATCTTCCTCCTGGCCCGAAGACAGAGGTTCAAAGACTTCAGTGAGCAACCCATGGTTTCTGCCTACCAGCACGCTGTGCTGACTAGACTCTTATCTTCCTGGGTTATAGGAGACAAACAGAAGGCAGGAAGAACACAGCAAGCCAGGCAGCACCATGAGCTGGGAAAGTCAACATTTCAGGTATAAACCATTCTTCAGAACTGGGTTGGGGGGTAGGGGGAGCTGCAGATAAAGAGGGAAGGGAGTGGTTTGGGGTGGCGAGATCAGGGGGATGGTAAGTTACGGCTATGTGGACACAAGTGGTGGGTACAAAATGGTTGGGCGATGGGGGGATGAATCCCATTGGGAGCTGAAAGTTAGGGTCGTTAGGTGGAATGGAAGACCTCCCAGTCACGTCCTATTTCAATTCTCTTTCCCAATCCCTTTCCAACATGGCCATCCTTGGCCTCCTCCATTGCCACAATGAACCAAACCATAATCTGGTGGAACAAGATCTCACCTGTCACCTGTGCAGCCTATACCCCGGAGACGCAACATTGAATTCTCCAATTTCAATTAACCTCCCTTTCAATCTCCCGACTCCCTTCCCAAGCCCTCCCCTGCCTTCCATTCCTCTGAGCAACCATTTGCCCAGCTACCAACTGGATTCAGCGCTCCCATCAACAACTCGCTGATACCCTTTACCTGTGTTCACTTATCCCCACCTCGCCACTCTGCCTCCTCCTCCCTCACCCGCCACTTTATCTATATACCCCCTTACTCCCATCCACAGTCCTGACGAAGGGTTATATCCAAGGCGTTCGCTTCTCAAAGTCTTGATGCTGCCTTGCTTATTCTGTTCTTCCAGCTTCCTGCGTGTGTATTTTGGATTCCAACATCTGCTTTTATTTTAAATTGTCTTCTTGTGTAATAGGCAGGAGTGAGTGAACCCATTGCGCCTCTTGTTATCCAATAGATCTGATGGGCTGAATGGCTTTCTTATATTACTGGGAAACCAGCTAGAGTTGCTGAAGGGGTTCCTCTTTCATTTAACCGTGGAAATGTTTAGTGCCCAGCAGAGCTTTTGATTCATGTTACCTATACATTAACAGCACAAGCTTGAATGTTGTCCAGATTTGATACTTTAGTACCTTAGGCGTTTACTTATTGTTCTGAACATTATATAATCTTCAAAGGACATCCCCATTTCTGATTGTGTGACAGAGCGAAAGACATTGAGGAAGCAGCTGAAGATGTTTGTGCCGAAGAAGCTACCCTGAGGATTGCCCACAGAGATATCCAGGGACTGAGGATTGATGTCCACCAGCCCCATTGTGCTCTGAATGATTCAACCAGTGGGGAGTTTACAACTTATTCTCATCAAGTTCAATTTTGTTCAGTCTCTTTGACATCTCGCTCAATCAAATACTGCCGTGTTATCAGGGCCAGTCATTTTACGCTGTGTTCATATCTTCTATCCATGTCAGTAGGCCAAGGTATATGTGTGGGGAGTGTTTCCTTCTCTCAGGGAGTAGTGATGGTTGGGACCAGACAGTTAGGGGAGGCGACATCACTGAAATGTTTGGGGGGTGCGAGTGGGTGTCAATGGGTTTTGACCCGAGAGAGAGTCGAGGGCTACAAAGAATTGGGCATTAAAGAGAAATTGCGGCCGAGTGCAAATCAGCCCTGACTTACTGAATGGAAGGGCAGGTCTGAGCGGCTATATGGCCTGGTTTTATTCCAGCATACCCCATAGTCCAGTCACTTTGTGGCCTCTTCCATTTCCTGTGTTACTGATTCAAGTAGCTGAATAGATTGATCCTGTGCAACTGGATACTGGTGCTGCATGATCTGGTTACAGTTTTATAGGCCCTAGGGGCTTATTTGCCTCCTCCTGTAATTGTATATCAGGCTCCAGGGGCTGAAAAGCCTCATTCTTTTCTGGTGTAATTGAAATCCATATTGACTAAATCTACCGTCCATGGAGAAAGTGAGCACGACAGTTGTTGGAGATCAGTATCGAAAAGTGTGGCACTGGAAAAACACGGCAGGTCAGGCAGCATCAGAGGAACAGGGGAATCGATGGTTTGGACGTTCCTGATGAATACTGCCTGACCTGCTGTGCTTTTTCAACACCACATGTTTTGAAGTCTACTGCCCCACTTAAGTCAATTTTCCTAGTCACATCATCCAATTACTTTAAGAGAATTGTCAGGTACAAACTTCCTCACACAAAGCCACACTTACTATTCCTAATCAAAGCCTGTCTTTCAAAATGCAAGTAAATCTTATCCCTCAGAACTTTACTGGTCTTTAGTTCCAAGGTTTTTTGTGTTCAGTTCTTCTTGAATAAGGGCACAACATTTGCTATCCTCCAGTCTTCCGGGACGTCACTGTGGTCAATGATGATCAACATTATAGGCCAGCGTCCCCGCAAACTCTTCTGGAGCCCCTTGAGGTGTTCTTGGATATATCGGGTAAGGACCGTGAGATTTATCCACTTTCAAACATTCCAGTACGTCCAAAATCTCCTCTACTATGATATGGATTGTCCCTAAGATATCACCACTAACTTCCTCAAGTTCTCAAGTGAACATGTCTTTCTCCACGGTAAACATAGAGTAGAAATATTCGTTGAGGACTTCACCCATCTCTTATAGTTCCACACATACTTGTCCACATTGGTCTTCGATGAGTCCTATTTTCTATCCAGTTATTGAGTTTTCTTTTAACATATTTAAAGTAGCTTTTTGGATTCATCTTAATCTTCTCAGCCAAGGCTCTTTCTTGTCCCCTTTTCGCCCTACTGATTTCCTTCTTCAGTAAACTCCGTTATCTCTTATATACCTCCAGGGATTACCTTGATCCCAGCTGCCTGGACCTGAGCCACGCCCCAAGTTCGAACATGAACCTGAGGACCAGTTTTCCCCCTCTACATAACTATTTAAAAATTAATAGAACTACGCTTACTGGTCACAAAGTGCTCCCCCACTGTTAACTCAGTCACTTTTCCTGCCCTATTTCCGAAGAAAATTTCGAGTTTTGCCCCTTCCCGAGTAGGACACTCTGTATACTGCTTGAAGAAACTTTCCTGACGCTTTTATCCGATTCTATCCCATCAAATCCCTTAGCTCTGTCCATTCCAGTCTGTATTTTAAAAATTATATTTCCTATTATGAGAACCCTATTGCTCCTGCAGGTCTCCCCTCTCTTCCTGCATTTTTGTTACTCTCATTCCTGTTGACTATTTCGGGGCCTATAATACATCCCCAATCACGTCATCATTCCCTTCCTATTTCTTAACTCCACCCACAAAGCCTCACTCGGTGATCCATCAGTTATTTTGTCTCTGATTACTGCTGTGGAACTCTCCTTAATCAGAAATGCAACTACCCTCCCCTCCTTCCGCCATCTCTGTCTCACCCAAAGCACGTGTACCCCGGCACATTAAGCTGTCAGTCCTTTCCATCACTTAGCCATATTTCTGTAATGGCTATAATATCCCAGTCCCACCTCCGAATCCACTCCCTGAGTTCATCGGCCTTACCTATAGGCCTTCTTGCATTGACATAGATGCAATTTAATCCAAAAGGCATTTCTCTGTCGTTTTCCAGCCTAATCTTACTATTTCTGATTACTATATCTCCTTCCAGTTTCGCACTTTCCTCCCTGCTCTTGAGGATATCACCCCCTGCCAATCCAGTTTAAACCCACCCTTGTAACACTATCAAAACTGGCCGCCAAGATATTGGTGCCCCCTCTAGTACAAGTCTCTGGTGGTAATCTCCATCTCATGAGATTACCACTGTCAAGGTTTCTTTTTAAATGTTTCTCCTAGCTCTCTGCAATCACGCTGCAGGAACTCGTCCCTGTTGCTACGGGTACCATTTGTGCCAACGTGCATAATGATTTCTGGATGCTCACTCAGCCTGTTGAGAATGTTCTGCAGCCACTTGGAGACATCCTGGACCCGAGCACCTGGGAGGTAACCCACCATCCTGGATTCCCGTTTGTGGCCACAGAATCTCTGATCTGTCTCTCTAACAATCGACCCTCCCATCTTTAACGTCCTGTTTACCTTTCCGCTTTCCCGCTGTGCCCCAGAGCCAGTGGTAGAACCACCAACCTGGCTACTGCTGGTTTCCTCTGAACGGTCATCGCCCCCAACAATCCAAAATGGTCTACTTGTTATCGAGAGGAATGGCCACAGGAGATTTCTGTACTCTCTGCCTACTCCCTTTGTCATTCCTGGTGGTCGCACAGCCACTCTCTACCTAGAATATGACAGGAAGCAAGGTATGCCTGTTGGATTAAAGTGTGTTTATTTAACTACAACAGGACTGACAGGTAAAGCTAATGAACTGAGGGCGATGAACATTGGACTGGAATATTACATAACTGGGGCGACATAACTAGGGGCGTGTCTTGGGCGTGGCCACCACACTAAAACACTTATCTATGAAGTTCTCAGTATCTCAGATGACTCTGAGTGCATCGTAAGTTAGATTACCTACGGCGTGTAAACAGGCCCTTCGGCCCAACAAATCCACACCGACCCACCGAAGAGCAGCCCACCCAGACCCACTACCCTACACCTAACACTACGGGAAAATTTAGCATGACCAATGCACCTAACCTGCACATCTTTGATGACTATGGGAGGAAACACATGCAGACATGGGCAGAACGTGCAAACTCAACGCAGACAGTTGCCTGAGCCAGGATTTGAACCCTGGTCCCTAGTGCTGTGAGGCAGCAGTGCTAACCACTGAGCCACAGTGCCATCCAGCTCCAGCGCCGTAACACGGTCTCCCAGGAGCTGAAGCTGGGTGCACAGACACACGTGTAGCCATCAGGGACAGTAAAAAATCTCCGTGAGCTCCCACATCCCACACGAGGAACGTGAGACTGCCCTAACTGCCATCTCGACTGCTGTAGCAATAAAGTTAAAAGGACTTTATTTCAGTTTCCCTGAACATTTTGCTGAGCTGGAGCTGTCCGAAGCCCTTCATGTCAAAGCCCTACTGCTACAACGGCATGTCTATCTACCCCTCCACACATAGTTTTGGTCAGGGAAGGGAAGGACGGAGACACGATAGTTTCATAGTCTTTAGGCCTTCAGCACTCCTTGACACCTGGCCCCTGACTACCTGTTCTCCAGTGCAGGTCTCTGCTTAGCCTTGGAGGGTGTCTTGCTTAGGTCTTCCTTCTGGTAGTGGTGCCAGTGTCGATGCAAATCCTCATCCCGACAGGCAATCCGTGTTATTGCAGACCTCTCGTACTTTCTGTCTATTAGTATCGCGTTTATGAATTCCTTGAATCCCTCGATTGCATTCCAAACTGAGTCTCACTCCATAGTGAGAGAGGTTGATGTTCTTGTGAATACAGGGCTATTGGAAAAGAACTCCATTAGACAAAGGGGAAACAATATATCTATCCTCTCACTGAGTCTGCTTTTCCTTCGATTAGGTTATATTTATTTTGCTAATCCCCCATTCCACTTTCCTATGATTTCCTGTAACACTTGTATAAAAATCTGTCTGTCTCAGCCTTGAAGATAATTAATGATCCAGCCTTAACAGCCCTCCGAATTTTCTACAATTGTTTCCCCCTCACTGATGTGGGACTTGGTGGTCTTTAATCTGGTTATTTGCCCACTCTATCTTGCATCAACTTCCAATTCTCCCTCAGCACCTCTGTCAATTTGCTCAAGGGTTAAACGGTCAATCTCCCTGAATCCAGAAACAGCTTCTCCAAACTGAAGACCGATTCGTAGAATGTATTTAACATATTCTCTGGCTCTGTGAACAGGCTGTCCTCTTAGACCCTAACACTCTCATTCTTTCCCACATTATCGTCTTCCCCTTAATAAACCAAAAAAAAGACTTTGGATTCTTGCTAATCTTACATGCTAAAGTTTTATCAACCCTTCTTCTGCTCTTCTACTGAGTTTTTAAGTTTAGTCCTCCACTTGCTATATTCTTTTAGGACCGTCATTGGCCCGCTCACTTGGTATCTGCGTTAAGCTTCTCTTTCTTTTTTCATCCTGTTCGGAATTTGCGTCGATATCTGAGGTTCTCTGGGCTTGTTTTCCTAAATTTTATCTTCGGTGTAACATGCGGGGCCGACACTGTCATCAATTCCATTTTAATCAAGTGATCCCTCAACCTTCGCCCCACATTGTTCTGCAACGATTTTACCCAGAATCAACTGCACTTTGCGCAGATCCTGTCATTTTTTTTCATAAAATCTGTATACCCAATCCAAAAAGCTTTTATATTTCAAACAGTTTTGGGGTCTTTTGCTTAGCAAAGTCAAAATGTGCGATATCACGGTCACTGGTCCCATCATGCTCTCCCACATCTGCCTGAAACACCTGAGTGGCTTCGTTCCCCACAGTGAGGCCCAGCAGTGCACTGCCCATTGTTGTATCTGCTCTATGTTGATATAAGAAGTTGTTTGGAATAAATTTCAAAGCACCTGCCCCCGCTTAAGAAGTTATCACTGACCGAATTAATGTTTGGAATTGAAATACCTGAATATAATGATCGTATTATTGTTTTTACACATCTAAATAACTTGGTTATATACCTGCTCCCGTACTTTCCTTTATCTGGGGGTCTACAATATATGCCAAACAGTGTTTCTGTCATGGTTTTGAGACTGAGCTTTAACCACCAAGCCTCATTGGAAGATCCTTTCAAGATATCGTCCCTTCTTACGCCAGTAACTGACTCCATAATTAATAAGGAACCACTACCTCCTCTTTTACCCCCTCTCCTGTCCTGACAAAAGTTCTGGTACCACAGAATATTGAGTTGTTAGCCATGACATCCCTCAAACATATCTCTGTAATGGCAAAAGTGCCACACTTCCACATGTCACCTCGTTTCCTTGTCTTATTCGTCTGCCTGATAATATTAGCAGCATTAAAGTAAAGCACATCCAACATGAAATATATCGCCTAGAATACTCTGTACCTCGGAGTTCTTCAGTCATTCACTGCTCGTTATCAAGCTGTCCAATTCATGAACCAAAACTGAAACTCTGGGACTGAATGAAAATTTGTTGAATTTTAATTTCGTTTTCAGTAAAAGTGTTCGTCAAATGCAGCTTTCCAGAATTGAACAGTCAGTTCTAAATACAACTGGTTTCTGCTGATTAATTGCCTGCTCAGTGTGCAGAGAGGACAGCCCTCAGTAATGGAGAACGTGAGTACTGCAGATCCTGGTGATCAGAGTCGAAAAGTGTGGCGCTGGGAAAGCACAGCCATTCAGGCAGCATCAGAAGAACAGCATGAGTCAAAGTTTTGGCATCTGTCCTTCATGAGAAAGGCATTCCCATGTTTTCCATTACATAATACACAGGATATTGGGAAGCATACTTGCTCAGGAAGGCACCACTGTATAGAGCCCTGAAATGAAAAGCAGTCAATCAGTTGGTTGGACAGGGAGTAAACAAGTTGAGGTGAAATACAGACTAATTGAAGTACAAACATAAGGATAGATAAATCCCTCGGCCAGACAGGAAACACCCTAGGTTACTACAGGAAGAGAGGGAAGAGCTTTCTGTGCTTTTGGCGATGGCCTTTGCGTCTTCACTCTCCATTTGAGTAGCGTCGGTTGATTGGAGGGTGGCAAACGTTACTCCCTTGTTCAGGCAAGGGAACAGGGATGGTCCTGAGAATGACAGACCAGTCAGTCTTGCATCAGTATTGGCCAAAGTATTGGAGAGGATTCTGAAAAATCATGGTTTGATTAAAAATAGTCAGCATGGCATTGTGAGGGGCAGGTTATACCTCACAACTCTTATTGGATTCTTTGAGGATTGGATTAAACGCACTGAAGAAGGTAGAGCAGTGAATGCGGAGTGCATGGATTTTAACAAGGTGTTTGATAAGCTTCCCCGAGGTAGTTTCATTCAGAAAGTAAGGAGGCATGGCATACAGGGAGACCTATCTGTCTGGATACAGAATTGGCAAGCCCATAGAAGACAGAGGGTGGTGGTAAATGGGTAGTATTTAGTGTGGAACTTGGTGACCAGTGGTGTTCTGTAAGGATCGGTTCTGGGACCTCTGCTGTGTGTGATTTTGATAAATGACTTGGATGACGAAGTGGAAGGGTAGGTTAGTAAGTTTCATGATGGAACACCGGTTGGTGGAATTGTGGATAGTGTGGAGGGCTGTTGTAGTTTGCAACAGGACATTGACAAGATGCAGGACTCGGCTGCTAACTGGCAGATTGCGTTCAAGATGGAAAAGCGGAATCCGATTCATTTTGGAAGGTCGAAGTTGAATGCAGAATACAGGGTTAGAGGCAGGATTCTTACATTGTGGAGGAATGGAGGATCATATGGGCCATAGCAAAGCTCCCACAAAGTTTCTACCCAGGTTAATACGGTTGTTAAGAAGGTGTTTGATGTGTTCATTAGCCGAGGGATTGAGTTTAAGAGCTGGAAGGTTATGCTCCAACTATATGGAGTTCTTGTGAGTCCACACTTAGAATATTGTGATCAATTCTGGTTGCCTCGTTATCGAAAAGATGTGGAAGCTTTGATGAGAATGCTGAGGAAATTTATCAAGATGCTGCCTGGACTGAAGGACATGTCGTGCAAAGAAAATGTGAGGGAGCGAGGTTGTTTTCCTCATTGGAACGAAGAAGAATGGAACTTGACTTGACAGTGGTATACAAGATTATGAGAGACATAGATAGAGTGGATAGCCAGAGACTTTCTCCCAGGGTGGAAATGGCTATCTCGATGGGGTATGATTTTAAGGTAATTGGAGGAAGGTTTAGAGGAGATGTCAGAGGTAAGTTCCTTACACAGACAGTCGTGGGTGTGTGCAATGAACAGCCAATAGTTGTAGTAAAATCAGCTATATTATGGATATTTAAATGGATAGGCACATGAATGATAGTATAATAAAAGGTATGTAGTTTAGTTTGATGTTAGAGTAGGATAAAAGGTCGACAGAACGTCAAAGGCCGAAGGGCCTGTACAGTGCTGCACTGTTCTCTGTTTCCAGTTTCACCCAGCTTGTGGATTTTCATCAATTGCTAATGTGTGAGGGAGTGATGTGTGTGAGATCGCGAAGCTTTGGAGAGGTGTAAGGCCAAAACATCCAGTTTTGGTGTGCATTGTCACAGTTACTGAAAGCCAGTATAATATGTGTGGTTACTTAGACCAGACAGAATCCGCCAAGTTCAGTTATTAATGTGATTTGTGGATTGCCGTTTGCTGCTGGTTACTTCACATACATTGTACTGTGTGATCCATGTAGTAACTCTGACCATTCATAGAGATGTACAATTTTACTTTGATACTGGAGAATGTGAAGGTGACATGTATTGAATATGGCTTTAGAGGTTTCTTTGTGAGACACAAGGCACTGCAATAGATTGTCAACTTGTTAACGTCTTCACCCATGCAGTCCGGGGTGCAGAAGTATGGAGTCTGGGAGGCAGGTCAGGTTTCATCACCATAGGTAACTTGAATGGTGTGATTCTGGCTCTCCATGTCAACACGTCTGCTCTCTGGTCCAGGCTCTGACTGAAGATGAATTTCAAAACCTGGTTGCTGGTCAGACATTAGTATTTAACCTGGACAATATTTGTACCTACACTGAGACCAGTGATAGTCTGTTGGCGGGTTCTCCCCCTGCCGAAGGAGGATTCCAAATTATTTGTTTTGAAGTAATGTTTGACTGACTGCCCTGAACCACGTTAGAAGCCCAATGCACAGATTTTGGAACAGGCCACTGAGTCTCTCTGTGCCTCAGGCAGCTGTGAGGTCCAATAACACTGTAAATGATTTCAGATAAATTGGAAGCAATTTTCAGCGTTGCTCATTGCAAGGTGTTGACTTTACTGACCAGAACAATAATCGGATGTTTGCTATATATCATAAATTGGGCCACAATAAGATGTGAACGATAACCATTCAACTGAATTATAATCTCTTCAATCAATTCTATATTTATGGAACTAAAATATAAACTCCTGTCAAGATTTTCTAACACAGAAATAAAGCATGTACATTTTATTTTATCGAAGAAAGAACATAACTCTTGTGGTTATCAAAATTAGATATTCAATGTCAGGATTCAAAGCACTGTTTTGCCACTCCAATATTTTTAAAGTGATTGGCTTCTGAGTGATTGCATATTCAGAGTGAGCAGAAGATTGAACATACAAATAGAATTAGCGTTCTTATACATTTATATATATCAATCAGTTTAATTTCTCACTGAAATGTACGATCTTCAGCTATTTGCCACAATTTTAAAATGGCAATAATTCAACATGGACTGTGAATATTAAACTAATGAAATTATTTGTGTTATCAAATTTCAATGAACAATAACTTGAAAACTTCCAATTTTTAGAATGAATGATATTTAATATGAAATGTGGATAGTGAAAAAAAACAACGAACATAATATCGCGTTAGTGAAAAGTCAAAGCTTTCCAAAGGGTTTTGTGCCAAAGCAATGATATATTTGTTTTAGCAATTGGAATACAACATGTAAAATATTCATGTTCTGGGTAATAATTAGATTTCATAATGAAGCTGACCTTGCAATACTTGCATTTTAAATGCTTATGCTGCACCAAATAATCAGATATTTGCGAGCATTTACACTGTGAAATAATTGGACACTGACTTTTATTCACAGCTGACACATGATAGAGTAAAAAACTTTAAAGTACAGGAGGAGGCCATTGGCCATTATGTATGAATCAGTTCCAAAACTGTCTCCTAAGCACCTCCCATTTGCCAGCCCTCTCTCTGTTGCCCGTTAAATTAATAATTTCCAAATATATACACAGTTCTCTTTTGACTCTTCATCCACAACTTCCCCAGCCAGTCAATTCCAGTTCGTAACAACTCGCTAAATAAAGACGTTTTTCCTTTTTTCACTCCTAACTCTTTTGATGACAACCTTGAAATTAGAATTCTTTGATGCTGTAATGCCAACTAATAGAACATTATTTTTCACTCTGACTGTTTATTCATACTATTGAGCACCACAATAAATTCAAATCTTTCTCCGTTCTGCTCCAGGAACAATAAGCCTTGCAAGAACTGTAACAAACCCTACAACGGAAAAACAAGCAGAAAACTAGTCACCAGGATATATGAACATCAATTAGCCACAAAATACATGACACAAACACTAATTTCTTACGTACTGATGAGGAAGTACGTCACTTTGACTCGTCTGCATATCCATTCTAGGACAGGCCAAACAGAGACAAGCACAAGAATTCCTAGAAGTATGGCATTCTAACCGGAACTCCATCAACAAACAATTCAATTTTGACTCCATCTACCACCCTCTGAGAAAAAGGGCCGGAAATGACATCCACGACACAGAAAATTACATTACCAACGCGAGGAAACCTAAACACTTCAGTAGAAAGTGGGAGATAACACCAGCACTTCACTGGAGGCTCACTTACTGACACAGTCAATGGAACAAACAAGGAACTGCAATTAGCTATTGCTTCAGAATATATCAGTGTTCATGGCTGCCACCACATAGAATCATTGAATGTAAGTGCGAGCCTGCACCACCAATTGCATATCCAAAGGCTTTTTTATTAGTTTGTGAGATTATCTGCTCAATCACCAGCCGAGGGAATGCACTCCAGCCACATGTCACCAGGGGCAGAACGGTGGCTCCGTGGTTAGAACTCCTGCCCTAGAGCGCGGGGACCCAGGATTGATTCCAGCCTTGGATGACTGTCTGTATGCATTTTGCACATTCTCCCCGTGTCTGCGTGGTTTATGCTAGGTATTCCGGTTTCCTCCCACAATCCAAAGATGTGCAGGTTAGGTGAATTGGCCATGCTTAATTCACCCTAGTGTTCAGGGATGTGTAGGTTAGGTGCATTAGTCAGGGGTAAATATAGGAGGAACTTGTTTGTGTGGGTTATTCTTTGGAGTGTCAGTGTGGATTTGTTGAGCCAAAGAGCCTATTTCCACACTGTAGGAATTTTATATTCCATGTCTGTGCCACCCTCTCAGTTCAAAATTTACTCACAAATCCTCTCTCAATCCCCTGCTTTTCACTTTAAGTATGTATCCCTTTGTTTTTGACCCTTTGAGTAAGGTAAACAGCTGCCGTCTGTTCATCCTCTCCACTCCCCTGATGCTTTTGTAGAACTGTACCAGGTTTCCTCCTCAACCTTCCCTGCTGCAATGAAAAAAGGAGCAAATTTAGCCCTCACACTTCACAGTTTGAGTACTCACTTGTCTTGTTAATTCAGATGTGCATCATCTCACATTTATGTGTTAAACTTCATCGGCCAATAATCTGGGTATAGAAATCATCTGTTAATATCGTCCTTAGGCTAACAATTTCCTCCTCATTGTGAACCACCCATTTAATCTTTGTGTCATCCCCAATATTAGTTATCATTCCAGTGCTGTCCATCTTCCACATTCTCACCATCATCATTTATGAATATCACAAACAAACCTTGATTTCCTTCCTGTTCTCCAGATGTTATTCAGAGAAGAGGAATTAAGAATTCCAGTCTCTTGCTTTTGTTATTTTGGGGCATTTACAGAGTGATGTAGTTCACACCTATTATGAGGAGCCTGCAAATAGCATTTTCGACAGAGATTTGAATTCACCTTTTACACTCTACCACTCAGCATGTCTTATTCATAAAGCCTGTACCTAATTTAGGATGAACTAGGGTTTGGCACATTGCACTGGAACCTTTTGTGTGGCACTGTTCTTCGTAACAATAGTCAGTGCTGAAGAAATTTTTCATCTGCAGGATGGACACAGACTCATTGCTTGAAGCAGTAAATGTGATGAGGATGAATACTCAATTAAATTCTACGTTATGGACAAACTGCAGGCGATCAAATCTACTGCTCATGTCTACATTGAATTCGAAGCAAATACATTAGATTAGATTAGATTACTTAGATTAGATTTAGATTAGATTAGATTAGATTAGATTACTTACAGTGTGGAAACAGGCCCTTCGGCCCAACAAGTCCACACCGCCCCGCCGAAGCGTAACCCACTCATACCCCTACATCTACATCTACCCCTTACCTCATACTACGGGCAATTTAGCATGTTAAAAAATTCAAAAATGTTGAGACACCATACCGGCGAAAAAAAAGGCATCCGCAATTGATGGACATACAGAAATACAGAGTGAATGTGCAATCTGAACAAGAATCAGATGCTGGAAAATGAAGTACATCAAATTTTAATTTTCAGTGGAACCAGATCCCAATTTTCCTCAATAGTCATGTTTTTCACCCAATCTCACTTTTGCTAAAGCAAGTTTTTCCCAGTCACTAAATCTTCATTAGCCATTCTTCCTCCGCCTTCCTACTCTTTTTTTACACTCCTACTTCCCTTGCACTACCCTTTCAGCTGCTACATACTCTTCCACTGATGATAGCTCTTCGCATCTTTCTTCTCCCACTCCCACTGTAAGTTACACCAGTTCCCTAGTTACCCCCACTTCCACTGGCCATTCCTTTCCCTGTTTGCTTTCCAACTGGGGTGATGAGAACTGCTGGCTTCTGTGCTGCTATTGGTCATCGTTGAATGATGACATTGAGATGATCAATGTCCAATCGGAACAGACAATTGTGTGTGTGTGTGTGTGTGTGTCACTATCCAATGCACCGTGAACAGGGTGGTTTTGTTCCCCATAGAGAGTGGAACATTTTTCTGTCTCTGTGTCTCAACGCTTAACCAAACAGCCTCATCACAAATAGGACAAACCTCTCCTCAGAATCAGATGTCCATGCATCAGTTTTTCCTTAAACGTTGTGAGGGCAGTGACCACATTGTTCAAATAAGCCGTGTTCTATCATTTTGCTCTTTACCATTTTAACTGATTTTCCAATGTCATTAGAGATGAGATCAGAGTAACTTCCCTTGCATCAAAGTAATATTTGACTCATGTAGCATCATTAACCCTCAGCAAACTGTGGTTAACGGGAATCAGGTGAAATTCTGTGCTGGTAATTTCCTCAATGAACATCTTCCCTACAGTAATTGGGAATGACAACTAAACTCTGCCTTTGCTAGTACCTTCCAAAACTATGGATGGACTTGTCTTATTAATAACATCATTTGTTTTCACCATTTGGTCTAAAGTCTCTGAAAAGTAAGACCTTGCTGGTTGAGTGTCACACCAATGAAATCAGGGCGTTACAATAAGATAACGATTCAGATCATTATCAATCAGTTACTTTATGAGGACTGATCGTGCGATGTCAGTGCCACTGAAATCAACATTTTCTCTGTCCAACAGCATCTCATCACATTGGCTCAAGGCTGCACCATTCCCCAATTCTACTTCATTCTCCATCTCATTCACCGTGATCGCCAGATATATGAGGCCCACAAGATGGAATAACTTCGAGAGGCCTATGAGCCTCTGGCACCTGCCACCCCAACCTGCGCTCTGAGTCCATCCCCTCTCCCAAGCCCACCTCCTGACGTGTATTCACTAGCCCTCCTGAAACTTCCACGCTCTAATACTGAATGTTCTGTACTCAGCAAAGGTCTCAGCGTTATCCCTCTGTGCCCCACTTTATTGAATTTCAGGAATGACATAATGTTGAATTCCTCTTCCACCGTCTTCTCCTCAGTGTCCATTTCTTTGGGCAAGAGTCCATTCCCCATCCCATATACCATTCCCCCAGCTCCCACACTCTCCCTCCACCTAGACCCATTCCTCTGGCGTTTACTCAATCTGTTCTTTGAGAACTTTCAATGTGATACTGGTTGTTTTAATTTCTCTGCATCCCTGTCACCCTATCCAACCTATCGCCCTCTAAGCAGACTGTACGCTGTACGCATGGATCCAACCTTGACTGTGTTATTCAGTCTGTGCCGATAAGGGTAGTGCTGCTGTAGTCTGGTGGACTCACCTCTCATTTCAGAGGCTGAGTGCCAGCTCTCAGATACCTTCACATATCACCCGCTGTTCCATAACCCTGCCATGGCACATCAGGCCATGTCCATGTTATTAACTAAATCTGACAACATTTCATCTGGAGATTCCCACCCACTCGCCCCCACGCAACAGTCCCGAAGCTGATGGCCCTCTGAAAGCAGAGCTCGCTTTTATGTCCTCCTGAAAATCCACAAACAGAACTGCCCAGGCACACCCATTGTTTCAGTCTGCTCCTGCCATACAGAGGGGGTGCATGGATGCACACGTGGGCCCAAGTTATACCTGTTCCTTCATGGGATGCGTAGACCATTCCTTGTTCCAGTTCTATTCCAGCGCCCATCCACAACTGTTTATCCAATACATAGATGATATCATAGCTGCTCCTCCTCTCTCTTGTCCAGAATTGGAAAAGTTCATCGTTTCCAATTTGCATTCCTCCCTCACTTTCACCTGGTCTATCTCTGACTCCTCCCTTTCTTTCCTCGGCACCTCTGTTTCTATTTCTGGCTATAGACGGGTCACTGATATCCACTATTAAAGCACCGACTCCCACAGCTACCTGGAGTATGCACCCTCTCACCCTGTTTCCTGCAAAGACTCCATTTCATTCCCTCAGTTCCACCTTCTCAACCGCATTGCTTCTGATGATGTCAACTTCAAAAATGTTTCCTCTGAAATGTCCACCTTCTTCCTCAACCGAGAATTCCCCAGCACTTTTGTCGACACGGCCCTCAACCAGTTCTGACCCAACTGCTGCGCTTCTACCCTCACCCTCTCTCCTACCTCCTGCAACAGGGTTAGAGTTCTCCCTGTCCTTACCTACCATCCCACCAGCATTCACATGCAGAAGATCATCTGTCTGCATTCCCCCATCTCCAGCGAGATGCCACCACCAGAGACATATTTGCCTCCTCTCCCTTTTCCGCCTTCTGAAGTGACCATTTCCTCCAGGACACCCTGGTCCGCTCGTTATTCATTGCCCACACCTCCCCCCAGCTCCCCCACCCCCCACCACGGGTCCACTACACTTTGTCCTGCCGGAGGTGTAACACTTTCCCATTTATCTCGTCTCTCCTCACTATCCAAGGGCCAAACATACCTCCCAGGTGAAGTAGCATCCTATCAACATTTCCCACAATCCGGTCTACTACATTCGCTGCTCACATTGTGGTCTGCTCTACATTGGGGAAACTAAAGGTAGACTGGGTGAACACTTCACAGTATAGCCAAGCTATAACTATGCAAAAGACCCTGAGTTTCCATTTGCCTGCCAGTTTAATACCCCATCCTGCTCCCTGCCCAATATCTCTGTGTCAGGCTTGCTGCAGTGTTCCAGGACATTTCAACGCAAGCTGGAAGAACAGCACACCATTTTCCGTGGGCGGACCCTGTAGCTCCTCACACTCAAAAAAAAATTCAATAATTTTCGGGACTGAACTCCTCAATGCCGCCTACCCATACCACCAGGCCGAGTAATCACTTAGCCTTTCATTACTCACCCTCTATTGTTAGCTACTATTAGTCTACATTTAAAGCAATTCAGCGTCTTCTGTATAGAAATCAACATTTTAAGGGCTACCATCCGTTCTGAGGACGGGCCACTGAACTAGAAAGTTTAATTCTGATTTCTCTGCACAGAGACATTTAGACTAAAAACGTCAGCTCTTTTCTCTCCTTACAGATGCTGCCAGACCTACTGAGATTTTCCAGCACTTTCTCTTCTGGTTATAAATTACTCGAGATTCAACTCAGATAGCAGCTTTGCTTATATCGTTCAGACCAGTCAATTTGTCACAGTTCAGAACGAAAAAAAATCGATAGAGGGAACCTCAGCAGGGCTGGCACCCTCTGAGCAAAGATACACCGAATTACCCTTTGATTCCAATATGCCTTTTTCAGAACAGTGTCACATCATATTCGATATGTTAACTCTGTTTCTCTCTGCGTTTACTTCCTCATCTGTTGCGCTTCTCCATCATTTTTATTTGTGTTTCATGCTTCCACCTCACTATATTTCATGTTTCTTAATAGGGTTCCATGCTGAATTTGGTTATATATGGACAATGGAGTCCTTTCCTGTTCCTATTATAGTTGGTGTGTCTGTGACACCTGTGTTACGGCCGAAATCTGTTTCTTCTTTAAGATTCAAAGGAAAAAAGAATATTTTTCTGAATATCCTGCAAATGTCAGGAACTCCAGTTTGTTTGAAAAGACATTTCAGAGGCAGCTGAAATTCCATGAGATAACAGGAATAAATTATTGATGGTGGAGCACGACGTGTCCTTCGTTGAACGAGCATGTCTACCCCCCTCTCCAAAGGCTGTGATTACATATCACAGAATTATTTACAGCAAAAGTGTGGGCAACTCAGCCCATTTTCTCTTCCAGCTTGTAACGACTGTCTCTCTACTTTAGTCTGCTGTACTGTCCCCATAGCCTCATATTTTGTTATTAGTATCTGCTTTTAATTTTAAGTATCCTGGCAGATTTGAACAATATAATCAATCTCAAACACAAAAAAAAACTGAACTTAGAGGGCAGGCTCAGCAGGTCTGGCAGGATCTGTGAAGAGAAATCAAAGTTAATGTTCTGGTCCAGTGATCCTAATCGAACTGTATTCCCAATGATTAAATGGTGTGTATATAAAATATAGTTCACCTTATCACATTAAAAATTATCCTGTTTAGTTCACATTGTCATTCAGCATTGCATCTCCCAAATGTTGGCTGTTTCCTTGTTGTGCATGAGATTTAATTCTGTTTGTCAGAAAGAGTGATGATGACTGGGGAATAACATTGCAGTCTCCACAGCCACTATCCCCATTCTGTCCTATCTCCCAGCCAATGTCATGTTCATTCGAACCTGACTCATTAATTCATAAGTCTTAATGAATAGGTTCATTGTAAATATCACTGTTGGTTTTGGACTGAGGCCAAATTGCGTAAAAAAATACGGTTTTACAGCAAATAAAACTGCATTTAGAAGTTTGTCAATTTGTATAAATAAATTACAGAAGCATATTCCCTATGGAAGTTCCAAAGTTGCCTTATTACAGCAGTGAGAGTTACATTTAGAGAAGTCCACACTTCCTGTCTATGTTCAGGGCAACTGTGCCCAATGACAGTCTGTTTGCTAGCGTTTGTTCCCGTGGAGGAGAGATCAGCACAGTAACAACATCCTGATTGTGATTCTTTTGTGGGGGTGGAGGGATTTGGGGAGAGATGGTTACAGCATAGTAAACGGACAACAGAGCAGGATCATCTAGCCTACGAAAAGATAACATCCATCATTCTCCCGCACAACTGACTTCACGAGAGCAATTGGTCATGGGAGATTTGACCAATAGCCAGCGATGTCAACACGTAGTCCATTCGAGTTATATTGTGAACTAAATGTGCTGTATTGAAAGCTGGGATTGGTTGCTCAGTGACTATGATTAATGTCAGTCTCCATGCAATGCAACTGTGTCACTGGAAGGTTTCCCTCTCCTATTGGTGAAAGGCTTCATTCAGTGCGCTATCCCAGTGTAAGAGCAGATGCATCAATTCCAACAGTAACAGGGATCAACAGCTGTGTAGACAGAGAGAGGGCAGATCTGAATCTGAGAATAGTGGACTCGAACATTACAACAATGGAGAGGAGGTTTCTCTTGCGTCTTTATATGATTTCCCCCACTGGGAATTTCTACCATATCAGATATCAGCAGTGCTGATGATTATTCTGGGCGGGGTGGAGGGTGTACTGCTAAATATTCCCGCTATTGTTGGTGTTCTCTACATCTGACCATTCATTAATCCCATAAACAAGTTTGAACCTCGTTGCAATTTCAGTTGTCTATATTTGTCAGAGAAAGAAACTATTGTCTTCAGTTTCGCTTGCAGTCTCCATTCATTATCCGTGAATTGCAGACCACTCACTCACAAACATCTGTGAACAAGACTGTGCACAACCTCGGGATCTCATTTTTGCCCTGAACTGATTTATGTCTCCTGTTATCTCTGTCACCAAACCTGTCCACTACCAGCTCCTAATATCCGCAATCTTCATCTCTGCATCAGTGTTGTTGCTGAACAATCCATTGCCTACACATTGGTAAAATTCAGACTTAATGTTTCAAGCTCTCATCTGACCACTTTTCCGATTACAAATATTTCAAACAGAAAAATGTTCTTGTCTCAGACGTTACTTCATGAATAGCACAATATATGAATATAGGAATGTCGCTGGATGTAATTCAGAAGCAAAGCTTATTAAACGGAAGATATTGTTTCAAGTAATTTGTTTCAGTTCCACCACAGCTGATGACAGAACTTCAATAAAACTGATAAGAATTGGAATAGAAGTGAATTTCACAATGACAACCATAAAAGCAATATTTTGTCTGAAAGCCTTCCTGTTTCACTGATCACCTTCGGTAAAGAAAACTAATGTTATTACCCGGTCTCGGTTAAGTGAGACTTCACACCCATGACAATGTGCTTTACTTTATATTGGCTTGTGGAATGGCCTCAGAGTCAGGGCAATTAGTGATGGTCACCAAATGCTGCCCTTGGCAGAGATGCCAACGTCCCACGAACTAACAAAATTGAAGGTGAAATCAAATAAAGGAGGATGCTGAAAATCTGAAATTATACAAGGCAATGCAAAGAAACGAACAGAAAGTGCTGGGGAACTTTCCTGAACTGAAAGCATCTGGAAAGGAGTGTGATTAATACCATTGACAGGGAAGTTTGCTTTGAAGAGAAGGAGCAAACAATAGAGAAAGAGGGATATAGAAGAAAAAGAGGAAACAAAGAGAATGATGATTAGCTGGGCTGGAAATAAAATGTGAGATTCACCTCATTTATTTTTCGCCATTCCCATCTTCCTGGTTATCATGCCCATGTACATACAGGTATTCCCCGCATTTCAAAAGTTCGCTTTTCGCCACTTCCCGTCCCGAATGACTTACATTAGGGCCTTGTTTCGCTAACCAAAAGAAATCCGAAGAGGATTTTCACTTTTACGAAGAAAGGCGAAGCTTTTCCCATATAAATTAGTGCTACTGCACTTTACACCATATCAGCGAGCCGACGGTTTCTTTCAGATAGCGAGGAAAACCTATATTTGTCTAAGACCATGTTTTAAGCGATCTGATTCCCCTTGTCAGTATTCCCTGAGTGTGGTCATCTTCTTATATTTGTTAACGGGATATGGGTATCTCTGACTGGGCCAGCATTAGTTCACTTTCACAGTTGCCCTTGAGAAGACCTTGAGCCAATGCAGATCACGTGATTGATCTGATTTGATTTGATTTATTTTAGTCAAATGAACAATGGAAAGGTTTGGTTTGAGAGTAGCGCAGGCACATCATAGTAAACAAGAAAACAGAGATCGTGGGGTACTTACACAGAGTGAGGCATACATGTTTACAGCTTCACAAGAGGTGAGCAAAGCAAAATCGAAATTAGCAAGATTAATATTATTTGAAAAGATAGAGATGTCAATTCATCAATCTAATAATAGTAGGGAAGGAAGTGTTCCTGAGCATGCTGGTCCATGTTTTCAAGCCTCTATGTCTCCTCCCTGTTGGAAGAGGTTGTAGGATATCATGACTGGTTTGGGAGAGATCTTTGATGTTGCCAGCCATTCTGCGACAATGACAAGTATAAATAACGGAAGGCGGTCTTCCATGATGAGCTGGGCTGTGCACACAGCCGTCTGTAGTTTCTTATGGTCCTGGGAAGAGCAGTTACCATGTCAGACCATTATGTACGTGACTCGAATGTTTTCAGTTGCCAGTGTACGGAACATTGGGAGACGGGTTGTTCTAAAATAGTTAGATGTAACAATTGACTGTGAAATGGATACCCATGTTCTGGTTGCTGTTTTGACAACAATTGAAATTTAACCGATAATTTAAATTATGTCTTCGATATCAAAACCCAGTTGAGTTTATTATATTGCCAGCATCGAAGCAATGAGCCATCACCGGCATCAAACGAATAGAGAAGGCATCACCATCACAACGAGGGAGAAAGAGACAGATTTGAAGAGAAGAAGAGAGAGATTACAGCGTGGGAACGAGATGGACAGTCAGTCAAAGAGAGAACGGAAACAAAACAAGGAAACAAGGAGTGGGAGCAGGGAAGATAATAAGTTCAGGGAAAGAAACAGAAGGCAGGGAAAAGGAAAACAGAGGGAAACAGACAGTGTGAGAGACTCAGTGAGAGACAAAGGGAACGGGGCGCTGGGGATGGGGTTACAGAGAGCTGGGCTGTATGGGAGAAGCTGGGGGTGAGGACCGGAGAGAGCTGGGAGTGAGCACTGGAGAGAGCTGGGAGAGGGGGCGAGGTGAGGATTTATTTTGACCTGTACCAAGATGTCCCGGCAGATCATAGAAAGCAAGGATGTACAGAACAATGGCTGTAAAACATGTCTGAGAGGCATATAGGTTACGCTGCACAGAGCATGCCCTAGGTGAGATCAACATGAACAAGATCAGTATTATCTGAGATTAGAGAGTCCATTCATCAGTCTCATAACAGTCAGGAAGAAGCCGTTACTGAACCAGCTGATCTGTGTTTTCAAGCTTCTTTATCTTTTAGCCTGATGGAAAAGATTGTGGGAGATCTTTACAGGCATGTGATGGGTCTTTGGTAATGTTAGAACTAAGAAAATTTCAGTACAACAGGCCATTCGTCGGTCAAATTCTGCGCCGATCCATATCCTCTATCTAATTCCGTCGTATATTTTCTCAGGGTCTTTATCTCTTTGCTTCCTGTCCATTCATGCACCTTTCTGGAAACATCTTAAATGGAGCACCACTGGTCACAGTTCTCCATTTTGAGAAACTGCCTTCGTCTACTACGCTCTGTACCCTGTTGCCCAGCCAGTTCTTTATCCATGTCGCTAGCACACCCTGGACACCATGTGACTTCACTTTCTCCATAATCCGATCATGGAAAAACTTACCAAACGCCTTCCTGAAGTCCATGTACATGACATCTACAGTCTCTCCCTCATCAATGAACTTTGTCACTTTCTCAAAAAATTCTATTAAGTTGGTAAGACATGACCTTCCCTGCACATAACCATCTTGTCTATCACTGATAAGACCATTTTCATCCAAATGAGAAAAGACCCTATCCCTCAAAATCTTTTCTAGCAGCTCCCCACCCCCTGATGACAGGCTCACTGGTCTATAATTAAGTGGATTATTCATGCTACCCTTCTTAAACAACAACTTTCCAGTCCTCCGGGACCTCAGTTGTGTTCAAGGATGCTACAAAGATATCTATTAATGCCCCAGCTATTTCCTGTCTCCCTTCCCTCAGTAATCTGCGATAGCGGTGGAGCTTCTCGTCAAAAGGAAGAAGGCAGCTTACATAAGGTGGAGGCAGCTAGGGTCAAGCTCAGCTCTTGAGGATTACAGGCAGGCGAGGAAGGAGCTCAAAAATTGTCTGATGAGAGCCAGGAAGGGGCACGAGAAAGGCTTGGCAGAATGGATTAGGGAGAACACAAAGGCATTTTACACTTCTGTGAGGAATAAGAGAATGGTCAAAGAAAGAGCAGCGCCGATCAGGGATAGCATAGGAAACTTCTGTGTGGAGTCTGAGGAGGTAAGGGAAGCCCTAAATGTGTTTTTTGCCTCTGTCTTTATGAAAGAAACGAACTTTGTAGTGAATGAAACCATTGAAGAGCAGGTGTGTATATTGGAATGGATAGACATAGAGGAAGCTGATGTGCTGAAAATTTGGTCAACCATTAAGATTGACAAGTCGTCAGGCCCAGACCAGATTTGTTTACGGCTGCTTTGGGAAACGAGAAATGCAATTGCTTCGCCACTTGCGAAGATCTTTTCATCCTCGCTCTCCACCAGAGTCGTACCTGAGGACTGGAGAGAGGCAAATGTAATTCCTCTCTTCAAAAAAGGAAATAGGGAAATCCTCTGCAATTGTGTACCAGTAAGTCTCATGTCTGTCTTCTGCAAGGTGTCAGAAAGGAATCTGAGGGATAGGATTTATGACCATCTGGAAGAGCATGGCTTGATTAAATGCAGTCAACACGGCTTTGTGAGGGGCAGGTCATGCCTCACAAACCTTATCGAGTTCTTTGAGGATGTGACTAGAAACTTTGATGTGGGTCGAGCTGTGGATATGGTGTATATCGACTTCAGCAAGGCATTTGATAAGGTTCCCCATGGTCGGCTTATTCAGAAGATCCGGAGGAATGGGATACAGGGGAACTTAGCTGTCTGGATACAGAATTAGCTGGCCAACAGAAGACAGCGAGTGGCAGTAGAATTAAAATATTCTGCCTAGAAGTCAGTGGTGATTGATGTTCCACAGGGCTTTCTCCTTGGGCCGCAACTGTTTGCAATTTTTATTTATGACTTGGATGAGGGGATTGAAGGATTGGTCAGGAAGTTTGCAGATGACACAAAGGTTGGAGGTGTCGTTGACAGTATAATGGGCTGTTGTAGGCTGCAGCGGGACATTGACAGGATGCAGAGATGGGCTGAGAGGTGGCAGATGGAGTTCAACCTGGACAAATGCGAGGCGATGCATTTTGGAAGGTCGAATTTGAAAACTGAGTACAGGATTAAGGATAGGATTCTTGGCCGTGTGTAGGAACAGAGGGATGTTGGTGTGCAGGTATATAGTCCCCTTAACATGGCCACCGAAGTGGACAGAGTTGTTTAGAAAGCATATAGTGTTTTGGCTTTCTTTAACAGGGGGATTGAGTTTAAGAGTCCTGAGATCTTGTTGCAGCTCTATAAACTTTGGTTTGACTGCACTTGGAATACTGCATCCACTTCTGGTCGCCCTATAATAGGAAAGATTTTGGTGCTTTGGAGAGGGTTCAGAGGAGGTTTACCAGGATGCTGCCTGGACTGGAGGGCTTATCTTATGAAGAGAGGTTGACTGAGCTCGACTTTTTTCATTGGAGAAAAGGAGGAGGAGATGGGACCTGACTGATTATACAAGATAATAAGAGGCAAAGATAGAGTCGATAACCAGAGACTATTTCCCAGGGCAGAGATGGCTAACACGAGGGGTCATAGTTTTAAGCTGGTAGGAGGAAACTATAGAGGGGATGTCAGAGGCGGGTCTTTACACAGAGAGTTGTGAGAGCATGGAATGCGTTGCCAGCAACAGTTGTGGAAGCAAGGTCATTGGGGACATTTAAGAGACTGCTGGACATGCATATGGTCACAGAAATTTGAGGGTCCATACATGAGGATCAATGGTCGGCACAACTTCGTGGCCTGAAGGGCCTGTTCTGTGCTGTACTGTTCTATGTTCTTTGTTCTAGATGATGGTAGCCTTTCTGCGGCAACGAGCCGTGTAAATAGAGTCAATGGTTGGGAGATTGGCTGTGAACCTAACCTTTTGTAATTTCCTATGGTCCTGGGCAGAGCGTTGCTGTATGAAGCCGTGACACACCCAGACAGTATGCTCTCAGTGGTGTATCTGTCGAAGTAGTACATGCTGAATTTACTGAGCCTCCTGAGGATGAAGAGGCGTTATTGAACCTTCTTGACTGTCACACCTATGCAAGAAGACCAGGGTAGGTTGTCAGTTATCGTCACTCCAAGGGAGTTGATGCTCTGCACTGCCTCAACCATTGATGTAGATGACGGTGTGTTCCTCTCCTTTCTTTCTGAACTCAATGATCAGTTCCTTACTATTGCCGAATTTGAGAGAGAGGCTATTATCATTACACCATGCCACTAAGCCCTCAATCTCCTTTCTGTATTCTGACTCATCGTTGTTTGATATCCCTCCTGATTTGGTAATGTTATGAGCGAACTTGTAGCTGGCGTTGTTTGGAATTTGACAACACAGCCGCGTGTTTACAGGGCGTACAGTAGGGGGTGAAGACAGAGATATGGGAGTAGAGGGAGTAGGATATGGGGCTGAGGACACAGCCATGGGTGTGCAGGGAGTACAGTTGGGCGCTGAGGACACAGCCAGGTGTGTACAAGGAGTACAGTAGGGGGCTGAGGGCACAGCTGTGGAGATACAGGGAGTACAGTAGGGGGCTGAGAACATTGCTGTGGGTGCACGGAGAGTACAACAGGGGGCTGAGAACTCATCCTCCAGGAGTTCCAGTGTTGAGTTCTATTGTGGAGAATGTGCAGATACCTATCTTCACAGATTGTTGTCTGTGTGTCCAAAACCAGGTTATCCAGTTGCAGAGGGTGGAGCCGTGATCAAGGTCACAGAGTATTGAGATGAGTCTGGAGGGGATAACGATATTGAAGGTGGAGTTGTGGTCAATGACCAGGAGGCTGGTGTAGGCGTTCTTGTGGTCCAGGTGTTCCATGGATGAGGGCAGGACAAGTATATGGCATCTGTTGTGGACCCGTTACAACAGTCGGCACATTATAGGACAGCAGGTCAGGCTTGGAGACTGAAGGTGTTGTGGGCCATAACCAGCGTCTCAAAGCACTTTATGTTGATTGAAGTCAGAGCCACTGTGGGGAAGTCATTAAGGAACGTTGCATGTGATTTCTCAATTACAAGGATGATGGTGGTCTTCTTGAAGTGGGTTGGGATTTCGGCTTCAGGAGGGAGAAGTTGAAGTTGTTTTTAAATACCTCTGTCAGTTGGTCCTCACATGATCTGAGTGCTCAGCCAGCAATACTCTGCAGGCCTGTCATTTTCTTTGATTTGACCTGCAGGAAGACTGATCATGTCTGCTGTGGTGACATTAGGCACAGGTACATCTGATGCTGTCAGAGCAGGTTTCACACTGACAGTCACACATCATTCATCATAGACGTTCCCTCCCCCAGCTCTCTCCATCATCATCAACACACAGTGACATTGGTTGTTGTGAGCAACACACAGTTAGTGTTGAGACAGAGTGATATCATTAGATTGGGATTGTTGCAGCATCAAGTCTTGTGTCACCATAACCGGGTAAATTCATAACAATTCGGGGGCAGGGTGTGCTCCTACTGGGCGTCAGTGGTGTAGGGAGTGAAGATGTTACAGGTATAATTCCAGTCAAGCCACTGCTTTAACCTGAATGTAGTCAACCACCTTGAGTGCTGTGTCTTTTCAATGGTGGGCAGTTCTTAGGGAGTCAGGAAGTTCCATTTACATGAATCACCTGAACAAAGGACCTGAGGGCAGTTTTGCTCAGTTTGGAGATGATACAGTGATCCTTGGATTGGCAGGGGATATTCATAAAGTGGGGAGGCTGCATTAAAGCTTGGAAAGTTTAGGGCTGTGGGCAATCACGTGGCTGATGGAACACAATATAGGATCGTGTGAGATTATGCACTTTGATAGGCGGAATAGAGGCAGACACTGTTCTAATAGGATCCATTGAATCTGAAGCACAAAAGGATTTTGAAGCACTCATCCTCTCTTTTTGGATAATGTGCAGGTTCAGTTGACAGGTAGGAAACCAAATGCAATGTTAGTATTCATTTCAAGGGATCTAGAAAACAAGAGAGGAGACATACGGCTGAGAATGTAATGGGCTATGTTCAGACAGCATTTGGAAGTTGTTTTGGGCGCTATCTCTGGAGGAAGATCTGCTGGTGTTGGACGTGATCCATCCTGGAGAAGGTGATTTGTCATATACATGGCAGTGTGTGTACTCGATGGAATTTAGAAGAATGGGAGGTGAGATATCCGATAGAAACTGATTGATCACTGCAAAGATTGATACAGTCAGTGTGGAGAAGATAGTTCCACTAGCCATACAGACAATGACAAAATGGCAGTTTCCGAGTGAAAGAATAGGCGGAATGGCCTAAATCTATTACTATATCTCATGCTCTTTAGGTAGTAGGGTCTATTATTCAGTGCAGAATTGTAAGTCTGTGACCTGCTTTTGTAAGCCTTGTATTTGTATGGTGATTTTACTTCACGTTCTGTTCAATGGTAACCCCTGTGATATGGATGGTTGGAGTATTCAGTTTCAGCCAGTAGTCCATTAAACGTTGAATATAAACAGTAATCTGTGAGTCTCATCTGGCGGGAGTACATTGTCTCTCCGATGATTGTCATTTTCAGTTTGGTATTTTCGAAGGATTGATCCTGTTACGCCAGTATTGATGAATTAAACAAAACAGATGCAATTTATCACAGCACACAGCAACAATAAGTCATCGAACACTGAACACCCTTCTAATAACAAAAAGTCTACAATGTTCTGTATAAGAAACACTGCTTTCCTTTTCATGTTCAAATCAGATAACCTATCCCATTGAGATGCTCAACTTGGAACTATTTTTTAAAAATCTTTTTTTGGATGCGGGCATTGCTGGATGGGCCCACCATTTCTTGTCCGTCCCTCGTTGCCCCCTTGAGAAAGTGACGCTGAGCTGCCTTCGTGAACCGCTGCAGTCAACCTGCTGTGTGTTGGCCCGCAATGCTATTAAGGAGATTATTCCAGCGTTTTTACATAGCAACAGTGAAGGAACGGCGATATATTTCCACATCAGGATGTTGACTGGTTTGTAGGGAATTTGTAAGTGGCGGTATTCGCATCAGTCTGTAGCCCTTGTCATTCCAGACGAAAGTGTTCGTGGGATTGGAAGATGCTGTCTGAGGATCTTTGGGGAATTTCTGCATTGTGTCTAGTAGATAGTACACACTTCAACTACTGAGAGACGGTGGTGGAGGGAGTGAATGCTTGTGGATGTGATGCCAATCAAATGGACTGTTTTGTCCAGGATGGTGTCAAACTTCTTGGTGCTGATGGGTCTGCACTCATTCAGGCAAGTGAGAGAATTCCATCTCATTCCTGACTTGTGCCTAGTAGATGATGGACAGGCTTTGGTTAGTCAGGAGGTGAGTTACTCGCACAGTATTCCTAGCCTCTCAACTGCTCTTATATTTATGTGGCGAGTCCAGTTGAGTTTCTGGTCAATGATAACCCCCAGGATATTGATAGTGGGGAATTTATTAATGGTAATGCTGCTGAATACCAAGTTGTTATATTGTTTCTTATTGGTGATGGTCATTGTCTGGCTTCTGTGTGGTTTGAATGTTACTTGCCACTTATCAGCCCAAACCTGGAGATGGACCAGATCTTGTTGCATTTGGGCATGGACTACTTCCATATCTGAGCATTTGTGAATGGTGCTGAACATTGTGCAGTCATTGTCAAATATCCCCACGTCTGACCTTATGATGGATGGAAGCGCATTGATGAAGCAGCTGAAGATGCTTGGATCGAGGATTTATCTGAAGTGTCACTGAAGATATCACCTAGTATGGTGATGAAATGTCTGATAATGAACCTTCCAGCTCAGCGAGCAAAACTACATTCACATTATCCTGAGAGACTGCTGCAGAAATGTTCTGGAGCAGAGATGACTGACCTCCAACAACAATGACCATCTCCCTATCTGTCAGGTATGACACCAATAATGGAGTATTTGGCCGCAATGCCCTTTTTGATCGGGTTCCATGATGCCACATTTGAAAGAATGTAGCATGATGGTAAGGGCAGGAATTCAGCTCCTTTTTCTATGTTTGAACCAAGGTTGTAATGAGATGGATAGATAGAGACAAACAGTGGTAAGAAGTTTTATTTAGAAATTCCTCTGGACTGCAAACCCATTGTCTGGGTGTCATACACTGTGAGCAGTGTGCTGATACTGGCTGTCATCCCAGATCACTTATTCCCAATAATGTTACAGAGCTAGGTTACTGACAGCGAACCAAATCCATTCGGCCAATAGATTAGTACCATGGAGAAGGTGGATTTAAAAAAAATAGACTATGCCAAGAACAGCAGGAAATTATAACAACCCCCACTGTGTGAGAGACTGATCCAGGGAATCTCAGTCAGGTGGATCACTGACTGACGTGGAAATTAATCTGACTGGACTCAGATGTGAGCAAGAGCAAAGCTTTATTTTTAACCACTGCAGGGAACCAATACACTTGGCAAACACACCTTGTGTAAGGGCCCTGAACATTATTAACGTATTCCTTTTATGTCCTTCTTATCACACACTCAATGACAAGAGTTGGGAAACATTCGAGTTCTTATTTTCTCATCCCCTTGCCGTGGACATAACTGTCTTTCTGTTTTCCTTAGCTTTTCTGCTGAATTCGCCTGCTCGCCACACCAGGTTGAATGTGTACAAAGTTCAGCAAAGACAAGCTGTCTCTTCGACTGCAGAATTCAGCAAAGTGTTTGCAACGTTCAGAAAAGTTTTAGAATTAGCATAGTATTCTCTTTCAGGTTTTACAGAAAATGTTAAGCTTGTTTCTTTTCTATTACACTGACAGAGGGGAAATCAGGATCTCAGTTGTGGATCAAATAATGATTGATAAATATCACACAACACTTACATAGTCTGTAATCCACATTTCATTTATATAGCTCCATATCAGGAGGACATTTTAACAACCACATCTCTTTGTAGTTTGCATATTTCCGTCTGTACAGAAAATCACTTTTCCCTGTATTTTGTATTGCATAAATGCATTTCATTAATATTGTCTCTGCTAACTCCTCATTGCAGATGTACCCTTGAATCTGTTCTTCATATGAGTTATAAAGAGTAATGTTCCAATGTTAGGAATTGGGGAACATCACTGTCCCTCCGCCCAGACTGAACAGTCATGTCCCCGAGTCCTCGTCATCTTCTCTCTTTTCCCCAATGTCATAATCACAATGTAAATGAAGTCTAGTAAATGATACTTCATCACAGTTCTTTAGCATCGAAAACATCAACAACATAACTCACACCTTCCCTCTCTGATTCTGGAATAACAATCTGAATTGTGTTTGTCATGTACAATTCTGCATTAACATATCCATGCCGTTTGTTTGTGATAAAACCACATTGACTCAGGCACATTTTGCCATCAGATCATGAATGAAAGATGTTCTCTCAATGTGTTACTGATATTGCAATGACTGATCTGTAGTTACAGGATTTGTTTCTCCATGTATGAGCAGAGAAGCATGTTTATGGTCTGTTAAACCTCTGGCATTATTTCCATGTCCAAGGCAGACTGAATGATTACACACAATCAATCTTCCTTCTTCAACATTCCTTCCTTCAGTCACGCTCACATATCACACCCAGAATGCATGAATGTTCAAAGTCATTTTGAATTTTAATGAAATAGTATTGAATTGAAAGGGATTAACTGAGCTGTTTATTCAGCGATTGTGATTATGTCAGTCTCCATGGATCCAATGCGTCCCGAGAGACATTCCCTCTGCTATGAAGAAGGGAATGTTTTCAGTGTTTTATCCCATCGTATGATCAGAAGCAGCACCCACACCAGTAACAGGGATCCGCAGCTTCAAAGAGAGGGTGAGGAGAGATCAGAAACTGATAGCAGTAGACTGGAATATTCCAACAATGGACAGGAGTTTATCCGATGGTCTTTACTAGCTTTCCCATCCTTGGATATCATTAGTATCGTGGATTGAAGATGTACTGATGGTTATTCAAGCTGGTTACTATCCTATCCTTGCTATAGTTGGTACTCCTGGTAAGTCTCTCGAGCTGTCTAGTGAAACGGTCTGAACTGAATTTATGATCATTATATGTACATTTTGGAAAGGTGCAAGTCAACGTTTCCATTTTCAATCAAAGATTGCATTCCTTAGAAATTATAACGAACAAAGTACTCAATACCAGTTGCTCACCAATATGCGAGGATGAAACAGACTGTCCTCAACCTCCTTGATTCATCTTCCCCTGCCCAGTTTACATCTCCATATCTTCCCCTCTCACCAATCCTTTCCAGTACCACCGTTGTGACATCCAGTGTCCTCCTCAGCCTCATGCAATTCTTGAATAAACCTTTGTGCCTTTGTTAATTCCGGATGCAGCTGTTTCACGTCCCTTCTACCACGTGTCCATTGCAAAACAATTGCACTTGACATGTTTAACTTGTTCTCTGCACAGAATCTGAAAGATGGGATGACAGTGTATGGTGGTCACATCATTGGTTCATAATCTTGAGCCACAGAATTATAATCTGTTGTTATCGGCTTGCCTCATACCCATTACATAAAGCAGTGGGTCATCCTTCCCTAGTCAGGTTTCTGTGTGACTGCAAACCCACAGTATTGTGTTTTACTCTTTTATGTCCTGTGGTAAAGCTGCACTAGCCACTCAGTTCAAGGTCGCCATAAGATGCTGGCCTGACCAGGTCTGCACAGATCCCGCAATGGTAGATCAAAAGGAAAGACAGCTCCCTTCCTCTGCATGTATCTCATACTCCAGCAGTACATTTCCATTCAGGTAGGTGGCCATTCACTGTTTTAGATGGATCCTTTGTGATTGAGTCTCTCCCCTAGAGTGATGTCCATCTGAATAGGCACCTACGGTGCTGGCTTTATTGATGCTGACCTACAGATGTAAGGATGTCTTAAATTGCAACTCAGTGACAGTGCATCGTAAATGAATAGTTTCCTATTTCACACAAAAGGAACGGAGCCAGCTAAGTGAGGGAAAGGAATTTTTGCGATCAAACCTGAGAGTGTAGTTGAGGCCGTATTTGGGGCATTATGGATAGATTTTCTCTCCTATATAAGAAGTGATCTTACCAGAGAGAATGTGAAAAGGAGTTACACCAGATTAATCTCTGGGATAATGGCACCATGATGAGTGAGTGAGGGTTGATCTGTAGCGCTGTGAGAGAATTCTAGGTGATTGCATTGAACCCTGGGGGGATGGGCAATCACTCATTATATTCTAAACAAACAACGGGAAGGTGATAGATCCCATGACTGTTGTTTCACTCAGGATGCATAATTCTGGATAGTGTAAGTGTCTCTGAGGACGTTACGCCCTCCCCCACCCCAACTCGCACTCCCCACTGTAATTGACAGAGAAGGAGAGGTCCAGGTTTTGAATAAACTCTCCCCACATTAAATCAGTGCAATTGGTGTGCGATCCTGCACTGAATGTCATATTTTCCACCACCCTGACAGCAGCCACAATGCCTTCATTCTAAAACAGTTAACTATTCCCTCCAGCTTCTGACCTTCATGAAGAACATGAATCCATCTTCTCGGAGATGGAAGCTGCCTCCTTGAGGTTTAAACCATAAGACGATAAGACATAGGAGCAGAAATTAGGCCATTTAGCCCATTGAGTCTGCACCACCATTCAATCATCGCTGATAGGTTTCTCAATCCCATTCTCCGACCTTCTACTTGTAACTCTTGATTCTCTGGATAATCAAAAGCTTATCTGTCTCCGTCCCAAATATACTCAATGACCTGGCCCCCACAGCCTTCTGTGGCAACAAATTTCAAAGGTTCACCATCCTCTAGTTAAAGACATTTCTCCTTATCACTGTTCTAAAAGGTGCCCCCTTTCATCTAAGGCTGTGCTCTCTGTTTCTAGTCTAATGGAAACATCTTACCAACATCCACTCCGTCCAGGTCATTCAGTATTCTGCATGCTTCCATTACAATCCCTCTCATCCTTCTAAACTTTATCATGTATTGACCGAGAGTCCTCAAACATGCCTCATACGATAAGCTTTTCATTCCTACGACCATTCTTGTGAAGATCTTGTGAACATACCCCAGGGCCAGTACATCCTTCCTGAGATATGTGTCTCAAAATTACGCACAATACTCAAAATATGGTCTATTCAGAGCCGAATACAACCGTATTCAATTCCTCTCATAATAAATGCCATCAATAATAAATGCAATTGTACTCCTAACAATTGCCTCAACCTGCAATCTTACCTTGAGAGAACCCTGCACTTGAACTCCCAATTCCCTTTGCACTTCAGATTTCTGAATTTTCTCCCGATTTCAAAAATAGACCATGTCTCTATTCTTCGTGCCAAAATGCATGACCTCACACTTTGCGACGTTGGATTGCAGCTGCCGATCTCTTTACCTGTCCAACTCCTTCTTCAGCCTCTCCACCTCCTCAATATGACCTGTCCATTTGCCTATCTTTGTATCGTCTGCAAACCTAGCCAGAGTGCCCTCAATTCCCAAATCTAGACTGTTAACGTTACGATTAAAAATTATGATTCCAATTCTGAGCCTTATGGAACACCACTTGTCACTGTCTGCCTTCCTGGTAAGGACCATTTCATCCCCACTCTCTGCTTTCTCCCAGACAGCCAAGCTTCTACCAATGCCACTACTTTGCCTCTAACACCATGGACCCTTATCGTACTCAGTCATCTCTTGTGTGAATCATTGTCCAAGAACTTCTTGAAGACAAGGTGGATAACTGTGTTTGGTCGAGCCTGCTAATTTCGTCTTCAAAGGATTCCAACAGATTTATCAAGCATGACCTTCCCTTGATGAAACCGTAGTGACTTTGCCCTATTTTAACAAACACTTCCAAGTATTCAGAAAACTCATCATTCACAATGGTTTCCAGGATCTTACCTACGACCGAGTTTAAGCTATTCATTGTGGATCTTTTGTCTTTTTCCTTACTCCCTCGTTAAAGAGGGGTGTCACGTTAGTGGGTTTCCAGTGATCTGAGATTATTCATTACTCGAGTGATTCCTGAAAGATCACCACGATCGCCTCCCTTCTCTGTTCAGCTATCTCCCTTATAACGCTGGGATGTAGTCCATCTGGTCAAGGTTATTTAACCACCTTCAATGCTTTTCTAGCATGTTCTCCATGATGGTGGCCAACATATCCAGCTCTGGCCTCTCAATCGCTTGAATGTTTAATGTATTTCTCGTGTCTTCATTGGCTAAAGCTGATGCGAAGTAATTCTTCAGTTCCTTGGCCATTTTCTCATTCCCCACTACGATCTCTCCAGTATCATTTTCCAGCAATCCAATGTTCACTTTTGCCGCTCATTTGTCCTTTATATATCGACAGAAACTGTTACAGTCTTCCTTAACATTACCCCAGACTTAATCATCTCCCTCCTTATTTTAGTTTGTTTGCCCTCAGTTTTATCTTGGTAAGCTTCCCAATCCTCAGATTTCCCTCCGCACTTTGCCATATTATATCCTTTCTCTTTTGCTTTTCTGCTATACCTGACTTCCCTAGTCAGCTATGGTTGCCTCATCCTCCCTATACAAGCCTCTTTTTCCTCAGGATAAATCTCTGCTGTATCCTGAATTACTCCAAAAATCTCCTGCCATTGCTGTTGCACTGTCTTTCCTGCTGGGCCCGTCTCCCAGTCAATTCCAACCACTCCTCCCTCATCTCCCTTATTCAGCCTTTATTCAGCTGTAATACCGCTACTACTGATTCTACCTTCTCCATCTGAAACTGCAGAGTAAGTTACATCATATTATGATCACTGCCTGCTAAGAATTCCTTCACCTTAAGCTCCTTCATCTATTTCGCCTGTACAAGCTGCTCCAAAAAGGCATCCCATACACTTTCCACAAATTCCTTTCCTTGCAAACCATGACCAACCTGAATTCCCAGTCCACCTGCATAAATGAAATCCCACATGATCATTGTAACTTTGACTTTCCTACAGAACTTTCTAGCTCCTGGTGTATCTTGCACCCCAGCTCCCTGCACATAACTCTAACTGCATTTTTTCACCTTTTTGATTCCTCAATTCTACCGACACAGATTCTACACGATCTGACCTTACTTCATTTCTTATTATTTATTATTGATTCAATTCTATTCTTAATAATGAAACAACTCTATCTCTCTGCCCACCTGCCTATCTTTTCGACATGATGAATATCCTTGAATATTCAGCTCCTAATCCTGATCCTGTAATGCCCATGTCGTACCTGCCAATTTGTGAATGATTCACAAGCGTGTTTAACTTATTCCTTATGCTGCAAGCATTTCGATATGATAGTTTGGTCCTGTATTATCAGTCGCTCTTTTCACTGTCATTTATTTGTCCAGCCGTTGGTACCTACACAGACCCTGTCCACTGGATCATTCCCCGCCCAATCCAAGTTCTTCTGTAGCCCAGATGATATAACCCAAACCCAAGTACCAGGTATGCAACTCATCATTCTGGACTCTCAATCTCAATCACAGAGAACAGTAGCTATGTCTCTAACTCCAAGTATCCATCATTGGGCGGCACGGTGACACAACACTGCTGCTTCAAAGTGCGAGGGACTCGGGTTCAATTCCAATCTCTGGATCCTGTGAATGTGGACTTTGTAAATTCTTCCCGTGTCTACATTAGGAACATTAACTCTTTCATTTCTCCACAGTATGTCTCGGTGTTTGCTTCGGATTTCTACCATCTACAGTGTTTTTGCTTTGGTTCGACAGAGAGATCTAGCAAATGTGACAGGTTTTCGTAAAAGCAGCCGTGCATCGCGAGTTCCCTGGTTGTTTAGGAGTCTTGCCCGGCCCGTTCCATGTGTGCCGTGTCCCTGGATACCTATTCCATCCCTTTCATTCCCTCAGCCTATCGTCACTACATGCAGCCTTTTCTTGTGCCACCCCTAGGACTCCCCACACCCCATTGCCTGGCACTGGACACTCCCTTCGCAGGACTGTGCACACAACGACACTGGGCACTTTCCGACCCATTGGGGATGCTGGGTAAAGATCCTGCCATTGAAAGGAACAGAATAACTAAAGTCCAATTGAATAGCAAAGCAGAGTAAACAAGCTGCATGACATCCATCTGCTCTGACATTTTCTAGTGTTCTGTTTATCCTCGTCCATCTGCAAATATATGGTTCATATGTATACCTTGGTAAAAAACAATGACTGCAGATGCTGGAAACCAGATTCTGGATTAGTGTTGCTGGAAGAGTACAGCAGTTCAGTGGTGCTCTTCCAGCACCACTAATCCATATGTATACCTTGTCAAACAGGTTTAGTGTCGGGGATAGATATCAGATCCTCTGGGCATTGGACTGATTCAGTGGACTCCACTTTCCTGAGGTCACATTTAAGTTTTTATTATCAAGTTTATCCACTTTAAAGAAAAGGCCTTGCGAGAGTTCTGTTGAAAGGATATTTGAATTTGGAGACACTAGAATATGTCACGTGCGAGTGAGGTTAAGACTAGGAATGTAGCAAAGATAAATACATGGCCAAACAGCTGGCAGGAGAGGCAGCACTTCTGATATGTGGATCATTGGGATTCCCGAGTTGGTAGGACCTAAACAAGAAGGACAGGATGGACCTGAACTTGCAGCAATCTCTGATATGTGGAGAGGGGTATAGCAGGAAAGACAGTGGAACAGCAATGGCAGGTGATTCCAAGATTAATTCAGGAGACACTGCAGAGATTCATGCTGAGGAATAGAGGCATGATACAGGGAGGATAAGGCAAACAGGGCTGACGAAAGAAGTCGGGGATTGCATACAAGCAAAAGTGCAAGCATACAATGTGGTGAAGGGCAGTGGGAAATGGGAGAATTGGAAAACTTATAAAGACCAACAGAGGGCAAAAGAATAAGGAGGGAGAAGATTAAATATAGGGGAGAGCGAACTAGCAATATAGAGGAGACTGTAAGAGGTTCTTTAGATAGATAAAGTGCAAAAGAGAGGTAAAAGTAATATTGGACACTGGAAAATGATGCTGGAGAGACAGTAGTGGGAAACAAAGAAATGAATGAGGAACTTGGCGTCAGTTTTCACGGTGGAAGACATGAATAATTTCACAAAAGTTGAAGAGAGTGAGAGGGCAGAGCTGAGTATGGTGGCCATCATCATGAATAACATGTTACAAAACTGAATGGCCTGAATGTGGATAAATCACCTGGACCATATGGACTACACCCCCAGTCTTGGAAGGGAGATAGCTGAGGAGGTAGTGCAAGTATAAGTCGTAATCTTTCAGGAATGACTAAAATCAGGAAAGGACCAAGAAGCTGGAAATTGCACATGTCACACCCCGTTTAATAAGGGAGTTCAACAGAACATGGAAAATTACAGATGGATTAGCCTTACCTTAATAATGGGTAACAACCTGGAATCCATCGTGAAGGATGGGATTTCTGAATACTTGGAGGTCTTTGGTAAAATAGAACAGAGTCAACATGGTTTCATCAAGAGGAGGTCAGGCTTCACAAACCTGTTAGAATTCACTGAGGCAGTAACGAGCAGATTAGACCAAGAAAAACAATAGATGTTATCCGCTTGCTCAGCAAGAATCTTTTGACAAGGTGCCCCACAAGAGGCTATTGAGAAAGATAAGGGCCCATGGTGTTAGAAGCCATGTACCCATGGATAGTAACATGACTGTCTGACAGAAAGCAGGGAGTTGGGATTAAAGAGTCCTTCTCAGGATGGCCGCCAGGGACCAGTGGTGTTCCATAAGACTCAATGTTGGGACCACAACTTTTCCCTTTATGCATTAATGATTTGCATGAAGGAAGTGAGGGTATTCTGGCTAAGTTTTCAAATGTGCAAAGATAGATAGAGGGATATTGAAGAGGTGGTTCGGCTGCAGAAGGGTGCTCTAGCGAATCTCCTCAACTTCCCGCACCTCCGCACTTGATCACCACCATTCCAAATACAACAAGGAGAGAACCCCTCTGGTGTTCGCCTTCCATCCCTCCAACCACAGGATACAACGCATCATCTTCCGCCATTTCCGTCACCAACAGTCAGACCCCACCACCAGAGGTATAATTCCCTCCCTACCCATATCAGCAGAGACCATTCCCTTCACAACTCCCTCGTGAGGTTCACGCGCTCCCCCAACCCCACCCAGCCACCTTCCACTCCTGACACCTTCTTTGCCACTGCAAGAGGTATGAATCCTATGTCAACATTCTCTCCTCACCTCCATCCAAGGCTTCAAAGGATCCTTCAACATCAGGCAAAGAACATCCTGTGCATCCAAACACCACATCTACTCTGTCCATTGCAACGGATCTCCTCCCCATTGGGGAGACAGGGCATCAATTTGCAGAACGGTTCAGGTAACACAATCGGACACACACACCCAACAACCCCACTTCCCTATCCTTGAATACTTCAACTCTCCCTTCCACTACAACAAAGACATGTAAGTTTTTGGTCTCCTCCATGGCCAATTTCTAGCCACCAGTCGTCTGGAGAAAGAATGCATCATCTTCCACCGAGAGACCCTCCAATCACACGATATCAAAGGCAATTTCACCAATTTCCTTATCTCCCCTCCCACCACCTTATCCCAGATCCAACCCGCTAGTTCAGTACCGCCCTCTTGAACTGTCCAACCTGTCCATCTTCCTTCCCATTTATCCACTCCACCTTCCACTCTGACTTTTCACTCTCACCACTCACCTTCATCTAGCTTCCTCCCAGCCCCAGCCCCTCCCATTTATCTCTCAGCCCCCATCCGCCCAACCCCCTCATTCCTGATGAAGACTTTACGCCTCAAACACCGAATCTCCGGCTCCTCGGCTGCCGCCTGACTCGCTGTGTTTTTCTAGCATCACACTTTTTGACTCTGATCTTCAGCATCTTCTGTCTTTCCTTTCTCCTACAGGTTAGGGGAGTGAGAAAAGATGTGGCAGATGGAGTATAATGTGGGCAAGTGTGACATCATCCACTTTGCCAGGAAGAATACTGGCATGGACTATTTCCTAAAGAGCAAGCAGGTTCAGAAGTCAAAAGTGCAAAAAGCCGAGGGAGTTCCAGTCCAGGAGTCTCGAAAGGTAATCTTGCAGGTTGTCAATAGTTAGGAAGGCAAATACAATGATGGCATTTATTTCAAGAGGGCTTGAATATAAAAGCAGGGATGTACTTCTGAGGCTGTATAAGGCTTTGGTCAGGCGACATTTGGATTATTGTGCACACTTTTGTGTCCCATATCTCAGGAAGGATGTACTGGCCGTGGAGCGTTTTCCAAGGAGATTCACGAGAATGGTCCCAGGAATGAAAAGCTTAACATATGAAGAACATCTGAGGGCTCCGGTTCTATATATGATAGAGTTCAGAACATGTTAGGAGGTCGACTCGAAACTTACAGGATATTGAATGGCCTGGACAGAGTGGATTTTCGGACGATATTTCCAATGGTAGGAGAGACAAGGCCCCGATGGGAAAGAGTAAAGAGAAGACCATCCAGAACAGAGATACGGACGAACCTCTTCAGCCATAGAGTGGTGAATTATAGAATTCACCGCCACAGAAGGCTGTCGAAGCCAGGTCACTGAGTATATTTAAGAGTGAGACAAATAGGTTCTTGATTATAAGGGGGATCAAGGGTTACAGGTAGAAAGCGGGAGAATGCAGTTGAGAAGCTTAACAGCCATCATGGAATGGCGGAGCAGGCTCAAATGCCCTAATGGCCAAATTTCTGCTCCAATGTCTTCTATTTGTATGGTTAATATTGGCTCTCCTCATTCCTCATTGGAATTGTATGCCGGAATTTGATCTTCATATGTTTTAAGAAGAATCAAATTCCAATACTGATAGTTGGGAAATATCATATTCCGTCCCTCCAGTCTCAGCAGCCATGTCCCCAATATCATAATCACACTGCAATAGAAATCCAGTGAAATTTACTTCATCATAGTTGATTGACATCGATAACATGAACAGCATGACCCTCACCTGCCTTCTCCGATCCTCGAATAACTATCTGAATTGTGTGTCACATCATATTCTCTGTTAACATATCCATGCCATTTGTCTGTTATCCTCATGTTGTTGTATGCACATTGTCCTGTCAGAGTCTAGAGTAGAAAAGTTCTCTCCATATTTTACTGACATTATAATCACTGATCAGTAGTTACGGACTATATGTTTCGATTTATCAAAGGAGAAACTTTTTTAAAAGTTCTGACAATCCTTTGACATACTCGCATATCTAAGGCAGATTGAATGATTACATACAATCAATCTACCATCTCAAATATTTCTTCCCTCTGTTCACCCCTCCACCCCCTCCCCACACACACACATCTCCCATGCCAAATGTGTAACTTTCAACGTTTTTTTGAATTTTCATAAAATCAATATTGAATTCAAAGGGGTTAACTGAAGCTATTTGTTCAGTGACTGTGATTAATGTCAATCTCCATGGATCTTAATTATCACAATGGAGAGTTTTCATTGTTGAAAGATAAATGGGCTTTGTTCAATGTGCTATCCCATTGTATGAGGAGGATCATCACTGACAGCACTAACAGGGATCAGCAGATCGAAAGAGCGAAAGAGACGGGGAGGAGAGATCAGAATCTGAGAACATCAGACTGGAATGTTCCAACAATGGACAGGAGCTTATCCTCGGGTCTTTACTGGGTTTCTTGGCCTTGTTTATCATTAGCATGGCGATTCCAGGATATCCTTTGGATTATTCAGGGTGGTTACTATCCCATCCTCGCTATAGTTGGTGCTCCTAGTAAGTCATTATATTTAATAGGAGAAAGTGAGGACTGCAGTTGCTGGAGATCAGAGCTGAAAAATGTGTTGCTGGAAAAGCGCAGCAGGTCAGGCACCATCCAAGGAGCAGGACAATCGACGTTTCGGGCATAAGTTCCTGAAGAAGGGCTTCAGCCCGAAAAGTCGATTCTCCTGCTCCCTGGATGCTGCCTGACCTGCTGCGCTTCTCCAGCAACACATTTTTCAGCTTTCAAGTCATTATATTTGTCGACTAAACCGGGTTGACCTGAATTTCTGCTCATTATATATAAATTTTGGCAAGTGCTAGTCAATGCCTTCAGTTCCAAACAAACATTCCTTTCCTTATATATTATAACTATCAAACTACTCCAAACTACTATTTATAAATTACTCACTTATATGCGAAAAGGAACCAGACTGTTCTCAAACTCCATAATCCATTTTGTCCTTCACAGATTTCTATCTCCATGTCCTCCCTACTCACCAATCCTGTCCAATACCACCATGATGATATCCCAGTCTCGTCCTCAGTCTCAGTGCAACTTCTGAATAAAACATTTGTGCCTTTGTTCAATCCGAATGCAATAGTTTCACGTTCCTTCTAACCACATTTCCATCACTAAATAATTGCTCTTGAAGATGTTTAACTTGTTCTCTGCACATACAGGAAGACAGCTTATGGTGGTCAAGCCATTGACTGATAATTTAGAGCCACAGAATAATGGTCTGTTGGTATCTCATGAAGGAAATTGGGGTGTTTAAAAGCAACCATTATCATTTGTTATAAAAACCAATATGCTTGCCTCAAGACCTTTAGGGAAGTCAATTTGTCATGCTTACTTCGTCAGGTTTCGGTCTGACGTCTGTGATGAACACATGGGTGTACTGTACCATTGAGAGAATTAAAAGCCAGCAATAACTATCTGACAGCACCAAGTGTTCTGAAAAATAGATATAATGTACCATTTGGTCGAACAACCCGATTAGCTCATTGTCTCGAAACAAAAACAAATTCAGCAAAACATTTTAAATTATACCCCAAAATACCCGCTTCCAACCAAGTATGAATTTATTATATTGACAATCTTAAAAGCCAATAATACAATCCCCAATAATTTAGCGGGAAAAGACCATGGGAAAATTGAACAGTTGAGAGGAGAACTGCCAAGCTATCAGCGTTCAAAGACTGCCTGAAAAATAGCTTTCCGATAGGTACCTTTATTGATTAGTAACTGGTGAAGCAGAATACCCAAGAAGAAAAGAAGACAGGAATATGGAGAAGAACCGAAAGCTTCCTGATTTTGAGATAAGAAGGTTTGTTTTGTAAATCTTAATTACGAGTCTTATCGGACTAGTATTGTGGAGGGGGAAGGTAAAAGATAGGTTAGAGGAAGAAGTTATAAATAGTCATTCGTTTATTATTCTCTGTTATACTTTAAGAAATAAAGTTATTAATTTTAACTTTAAATAGATTTGGCCTCGCGAATTATAACAAAATACTGCATGGGATAAATCTTTTCTCTGTTGCTGGTTTAAATTAAGCAGGAAGATATATCCTGTGTTGTAACACTACAAACCCATAGCTATGCGATCTACTCTTTACAGTAAAGTGGAACAGGTGAACCAGCCACTCAGTTCAAGATCTGCATAACATGCTGCCCTGACCAGGGCTTCATACATCCTGTGAGAGAAGAACAGAAGTAAAGATAGCTCCCTTTCTCTGCCTGTTTTCTGTATTGCTACATCTCATTTCCATTCAGGTCCGTGATCATCCCCTATTTTAGGTGTATTCAATCTCAGTGAAATTCTCCCTGAGAGTGATGCAGAGTTCCATATGCAACTCTGGTGCTCGCTTTATTGATGCTGACGTACAGATGTAAGGGACTTATAAATTCCATGTCAGTCGTAGTTCATAGAGAAGGAATGGCTTTTTGTGGCACAGGAAAGAAATGGCAATGTCTAAGTGAGAGAAAAGGTGCTTTGTGATCATCCAGGAGAGTGCTGTTGAGGCAGTATTTGGGGGACTGTGGATAGACTTTCTCCCAAGTTTCACCAGACTCATCCCTGGGATGATGGCACCATGAGCAGTGAGTGAAGCTCAGTGAGAGAATAAGAGGTGATTGCATTGAACCTTAAGGGGGATGGACAATCACTCATGATGTTCTAAACAGACACGGATACGGTGATAACTTCCATGGTTTTTTTCACGCAGATTACATGATTCTCGATAGTTTAAGAGCCTCTGAGAACTTTCCACATAACCACTCCCACTTCCTATTTCGACTGAGAAAGAGAGGAGAAAGGGAGGAGAGAGATGGGGGGGGGGGGGGGTGGGGTAGAGAGAGAGAGAGAAGGAGGTTCAGTTTTTTGAATAAACTGTCCCAACGTTAGTACAGTTCAATTGGTGCGTGATCCTGCAATGAACCTCATGTTATCCATAATCTCGACACAACAACAATGCCATCATTATAAAAGTATGAACTCTTTCCAGCAGTGTAGAGAGAAGGAAAGTCTTTTTACGCGACAGGAAAGATCGGAGATGTCTAAGAGGAAAAAGAGTTATTGTGATCATTGCTGAGAGTGTTGTTGAGGCAGCATTTGGGATATTGTGGACAGACCTTCTCTCCTTTATAAGGAATGATCGCCTTGCCACAGAGAGAGTGCAATGGGGTTCCACCAGACTAATCCCTGGGATGGTGGTGCCATGAGGAGAGAATGATGATTAATCTCCGGCGTTGTGAGAGAATGAGAGGCGATTGCATTGAACCTTGGGGGGAGGGACAGTCACTCACGATGTTCTAAATAGGCACTGATACCGTGAAAAATTCCATGGGTTCTTTTATACTCGGGTTACATGACTGTCAATAGTTTAAGACCCTCTGAGAATATTCCCCTCACTCCACACCCAATCCCCATTTCGCATGAGAGAGACAGCGAATCAGTCTTTGAATAAACCCTCCCCACAGTAATACAGTGCATTCGGTGTGTGGTCCTGCACTGAAATTCTCGTTATTCGCAATCCGTACAGCAGCCACAATACCCTCATGCTAAAACTGTTAACCTTTCCCACCAGATTCTGACCCCCATGGAGAACATGGGTGTGTCTTCTTGGAGATGCAAGTTGCCTCCTTGAGACTTGGCACAAATCATTTGGCTTCCCTCCTCACTGCCAGCAAACATTGTTAAAGTAGCAAACGTTCTACAAACAATGAAACCATGATTAACATCATGGACCCATCTATCAGTGCAGTCTTGGTTTCATTAGTTGTCGTGTTGGAATATAAATGACCCCCTCTTGTTCCTGTATAACTATGGGGATGAATAGCCTCCTCCTGGTCTTATGGAACATGTTTAAGGGTCTGATTGGGCTCTGCCTGTTCGTGTTTAACAGCTCGATGGACTGGACAGACCACTCTTCTTCCTGTGTAACAGGCAGGAGTATTGAATGTGCTGTCACTTTTCCTGTTCCTGAATGCTAGCTCATACCTGTGTGCAACCACCTTGAAATGCTGAATGAGCTCCTCTTTTAACTGCGGAAATTGGCAGTGTCTGGCCGTGCTGTTACATAAATGTTACCGACACTTTAACAGCACAAACCGGAATGCTGTCCGGGTCTTGCTGCACATGGACGCAGAATGGTTCAGGAGCTGATGGGGACAAAATGTTCTGAACATTCTGTGATCTTCAGTCATCATACCCACTTCCGATCTTATGATGCGAAAAGACATTGATGGAGCAACTGAAGATGTTTGTGCTGAGGAGGCTAACGTGAGGATCTCCTGCAGAGATATCCTGGGACTGAGAGGATTGTTGGCGACTGACCTCAAACCTTATTGTGTTCTGAAACACCGCGTCCAGTGGGAAAGTTGCACCTGATTCCCATTCAGCACAAATACATAGGTGGTCCCCTTGCCGTCCTCAGTCAAATACTGTATTGTTATCATAGCCATTCACTCTTTCCTGAGCCTCTGTGTTCGCCTCTTGTTCACATCAATAGGTGACAATGTATGTGTAGGGAGGGCTTTCCTTTCACAGAAGGTAATCACTGTTAGAAATTATCTGGGCTAGAGAGCTAGGGGAGCTACATTACTGAAAGCATTTAAGGAGGAGGTAGATAGATTTTTGACCTGTCAGATAGCTACGAGGTGAAGAATTGGGCATTAAAGAGGAGTTAATTTCAATAGTAGATCAGCCATGATGGTATACAATGGCTTGATCATCCGAATTACCTGATCCTGTTCCGTTTGTCCTCATATTCAGTAATTGCAAAGTTCATGGTTGTAATTTTCCTGAACGTTCTTTTATTGAACTCTGCAATCAGAGACAGTAAAGTATTTTGTGAGTCATCTCTGGTTGAGGTATGAGGACTGTATTCACAGTGAATCTGTGTCTATAATATCACCAACAAATGAATCACAAGTTGCAGAGAGGAAACACTCTGTAATGAGATCAGAGGCGTCTTTTGAACCAAATAACATTTTCCAACCTACACCAAACCATGTGTGACAGTCTTGAGGGACTGAATGAGATCCTGTGTTACTGTTGACCAGGTGTCTGGGACAAGTGGCCTCCATCTGCTCCTTGAAGGAGCGGTGAGGGGTTGAATACAACATAGCAACATAGGACTGAGCAGCAGGAGTGGGTCATTAGATACTTTATCACCGCTCCATGTGCTTTTGGTCTCAGCAGCACGTTTCTGTCTGTATGCCATTTTACTACATACCAAAAACAACTTTGAAAAAACGCAAACATCCAGAAACCACAATCCTCTGGGGAAGGGAATTTCCACTTGAACAGCCCTTTGAGAATTTCTCATTTGTGTTCCAACAAATGTTGGAAGGTCACTGTGTCCTTTTCCAGTCCCACTCCTCCACTGGTTACACCAATCTTAAATGCAACCAGTTTAGTGATGTTGCCAATGATATAGATCTCAGAGTAGGTCATTTTCGAGAAAAATATGAGACACAGAAAGTTGAACTCATAACAAATGGTAAAATGACAGAGTGCCGCAAATATTATTCTGCCTTTGAAGTTACTCTGCTCACACAAGCTACTGCTCGTGGGATTTCTTTCTGGATCATTTGGATTTGGCTGAATTATCTTCGTTTCAGGCAGTAGAGAGATTCCAATGAACCCTCACCAGGAATCCTTCGCATGTTCTACAGATAACTCAGGGATTTTCTGGTCTCACACTTTGCTATCGCGTGGAACAAAGTCAGAGAGAGAAATCAATCGGCTGCTTCTTCTCAGACAGGGAACATTTTACTCCCTCTCTGTGTTGGAACAAACAATTATGTCAACTGAACACCAAACTGGATCATTCTCTGGAAAACCTGATTATGGATTATATGCAGGTGCGTCATTGCTCTTGCTGTACACAATTCCTTCCAATCCCAAAAATGTCCCCACTTTATAATTTGATGACATGCTAACATGTGTCTGTGTAATTTGTAAATATTGGCAGGGGTGTCTTCATAGTATGTGTGTTAATATCAATGTATCTTTTCCTTAAAAGTTATTCTCTAGCTTTAGACTCCCTAACAGGAGATAATATATATCCAGCTGCTACACTTTTCAGAAAGTCATGGATGGTTCAATAAAATTTCTCAGCTAAGATCAAAACTGATAATCCCCCAAAACAAAAGGCTGGCATTCCAGGAATGAGTAAAGGGAAACCTCTTTGAAAATCTTCGAAAAGAATTATATCTTTTTATTTTAGTTTAGGGGATCAAAGCTGCACACAGTGGATTAGGTGTCGTCTCAAAAATGCCCTGTACAGATACAGTAAAACATTCCTGCAATTAAACCTGATGCTTTTTTGGCAAAAAAAGCATTCTTCTACTTACCTTCCAAATCACTTGCTGCATCTGACTTCATATGATTCATGTCGCAAGAACATGGAAACCTCCTGTGTCACAGAGTTGGGCAATCTCTCTCCATTTAAATTGTTTACCATGTTTCACTTTCATGCCAAAATAAATAACTTACCTTGTGTTATTTCTGCTGAAGGTTTACTCACTAACCTTCTCTGCCTGTAACACATTGCAGACTCACTACCTCCATTTGACGACACATTGAATGGCCATCTTGGTGTACGAGCTAATTGAGCTCCAAGATATTCCCTCCCCTTCCTCCAGATCTTTAATAAAGATTATTGATCATTGATGACCCCACAGTGATCTCTGAGGCACTCCATCAGTTACAGCTTTGCAGCCTGAAAATAAACATTTGTCTCTACTCTCTATTTCCTGTTGGTGACAGCTTCCCTGTTCCTGTGTAGTAGCTCAGGTGGGTTGAAGGGCCTCCTCCTAGACTGTGTAGTGTACTGAACGAGCTGAGTTACTTCATTCTATATTCCTGTGTAATTCCTGAGAGGGGCAGAATGGTTTCCTCCTGTCTCATTGTAACGATCCTGTCTGACTTAATGGAGTGGTCACCAACCTTGCAACAGCATCGAGGGGTGGATTGAGGGAACACATGGGGTAGGGGCAGAAGTTACCCATTCGGCTGCACCATTCAGAATGCTCATGGCAGATCCGAGTGTGCCTGACCATCCATTTCCTGTCTGTTCCCAATAAACACTGACCCTTCTGACCAGTAAAGATCTCAGCCTGGAATATCTTCTATAACCGAGTCTTCACTGCTCGCTGAGGATGAGGGCACCACAAGTAGCACAAGACTAAAGTGAAAGGGACGTCCTTATTTCATTGTGGGATAACTGTTATTTTAAAACTGTGTTTACTGAACATCAAATCACCACCTCTTTTCAGACATAAGGACAGAATAATTAGGAATAAAGATTAACCATTCCAGACTCCAAACCTATCCCACATTTCCACTGACACTTTCCAATCAAGTATGTATCACACCCAGTCTCTGCTGCTGTCTGAGGAAGAGAATGCCTGATCACATAATACCGCAGGAGCATGAGGGAAATGAGCAGATTGAGGCCATTCAGCCTATCGAGTCTGAAATTCTGTTCAATAATTTCTTATTAGTACCTCGACCTCATTATTCTGCTTTCTCCCTGGAATCCTTGATCCACTTACATAACAAAAACATTACGATTTGTGTCTTGTGGCTATGCCTCTGTGTGTCTGTATGTGAGTAAGTGTTTGTGCGTGTATCTGTATGTGTGTGTGTGTGTGTGTATCTGTCTGTGCCTGTGTTTTTGTGTGCCTGTATGTGTGTGTGTGCCTGCGTGTGTGTGTGTCTGTGTGCTTGTTATCTTTGTGTTTCTGAGTCTTCAAATGTCTGTCTGTGTTTCAGCCTTTGCTGCTATCTGTATTTATGTCTATTTGTATCTGACTTTATTTGTATTTGTGTGTTTATCCCTGTGTGTATGCCTATCTCCTTCTAAGTATTGTGTGTGTTCGTCTGTGTATTTCTGTGTCTGCGTCTCTGTGCAATGAGGTATCTGTGGGGGTTTTTTTGGAAGTGAAAGGACTGTTGTGACTGTTGTGGGAGCTGCCAGTGGGTTTAAACTGAGAATTGTCTTTCACTGAACATTGCTCCTTAACTGGTCAGTAGGACGTGGATGTTTCAGGTTCTCCACACGAGGCGTCCCGGTCCTCTCCAGCTCTTTAAGAGTCCTCCCCGCATGGTGGGGGGAGGGGAGTGAGGGAACGGATATCGGGCACACCACTACCTGGCTTGCACCTTTCTATCCTATTCCAGGTAGTTTCTCCTGGAATGGGAGAAAGGGATTGAGGGAGAGTGTGAATGGGTGACCCTGCTGTTTGTCCTGGTGTAGGTGGAGGGAGTTGCGAGGTGTCTGGAATGAGTCAGTCGACAGTTTTGAATCCGTATGGTATTATTAGTTGCTGAATTCAATCGTGAGAGTGGTAGTGTCTGAGCTTTATTTGGAGACAGAGCGTGAACCTTGTTCGGGGTTAGGTGCTATAATAGATGTACAGTGAGTGTGAGGGAGCAGAGACTATATGGTAACTCTTATCCTAACAGAGCGAGGAGGATATTGTTGCTTGTCCAGTATTGTGGGACATTTCTTCAGATTATCACAGCGTCGAGGTGAGCCTCCCTGAATGTCTTGTCTAGGTCTATCACTAATAGACCTCAGCTTCCACAGAATTAGTTTAGGGAGAGTTTACAGATAGCAAGGAGAAGCAAATATTGGTGTGTTATATATCGAAACCAAAACGGTAGCAGAATATCGGAGCATCACATGCTCTGGAAATTAGATAGACAAGTATTGTGGATACCGCAGTCGTATTGAATGGTTAACAGCGTTAACTAAGTGACTGCTGAAGCTGTGAAAAATAAGTTCCGTAAATGTATATGAGGTGGGTTGAAGAGTATGTTGTGAAGCAAACTTGAGAGCAGGTTATTTCAGATTTGATGTTGTGTGATCAGAAGGACGAATTATTAACATTGGTCTGAAGCAGCTTTTAAGGAATAATGGCATTAATAAGGTGCAATTTACAAGGTGTCTGCATACAGTTCAGAATGCTTGAATATTCCAGTCAAACATCATGGAAGACTGGAGTCTAGAGTGTCAAGATATCTACAGTGAATTTGGAAAGTACAATATAACATTCAGTGGGAGACAAGCAATGGTTGTTAGAGTCATAGAGGCAGACAGCACGGAAACAGGCCCTTCAGCCCAAACTGGTCCATTGCAAGCAAAATGCCCATCCACGCTAAACCCATTTTCCTGCCATTGTCCCGTATCTTTCTCATCCTTTACTATCCGTGTATTTGTTCAATGCTTTTTAAATATTGTTAATGTATCCGCCTCAACCACTTTTCATTCCATATGCGTAACAGCCCCTGTGTTAAAACGTTGTTCCTCAATTTCCCTTTAGTTCTGTCCCCTCTGATCTTAAACTGATGCCCTCTAATCTGTGATTGCCCAACCCTGGGAAAAAAGACTGGGTGCATTCACTCTTTACATGCCTGTCATGATCTTATAAACTTCAATATGATCCTCCCTCAGCCTCATGCACACAAAAGTAAAAATCCCTAGCTTGTCCAACCTCTTTCTGTAACTCAGACCATTGAGAACTTGGCAATATCATTGTAAATGTTTTCAGCACTCTTTCCAGTTTAATAACATCCTCCCTGTAGCAAAGTGAACATAACTGAACATACCGCTACCAACATGGCCTCACCAGCATCCTGTATACCTGCATCATAACTCTCTAATTTCGATACTCAGTGATATAAACCGATTAAAGCCAGTGTGTCAAAAGCTTTCTTCACTGTCTACACCTGAATCAACTTCCAGAGAATCATGCACCTGAATTCCAAGATCCCTCTGCTCCACTACACTCCTTAGGACCCAACCATTCATCATTAAACTCCAAACTTGATTTGACTTTCTAAAATGCAGGAACTTACACTGATCTATATTAACATCCATTTGCCACTTCTCATCCACTTCTCCAGGTGATCAAGGTACTGCTGTAATTTCTGAAATTTCTGATAACCTTCCTCACTCTCAGTGATGACTCTTGTTTTAGTGCCGTTTTCAAACTTACAAATCATGCCTGTACATTCTCATGTAATATATGTAATATGTCGTGGTGTCAGCATCAACCCCTGAGGCATTCCACTATTCACAGGCCTCCAGTCTGACCAGCATGTTTCCAGTATTAATCTCTCCTTCCTACCATCAAGAAAATTTTGTACCTAATTTGCCAGCTCCCCCTTAATTCCATGCGATCTCACCTTCCAGAGCAACGCACCATGTGGAAACTTACTGAAGGCCTTACTGGAATCAACCTAGACTACGTATACCACCCAGACCACCTCAACGTTGCTGGTCACTTTATTAAAGAACTCCAACAACATTCTGAGTCATGATCCCCCTTGCACAAACTCCTGTGCTGAATTTAATGAATGGCTTTTGCCAGAAACATCGATTTTTTTCTGCTCCTAGGTTGTTGCCTGACCTGCTCTGTTTTTCCAGCACCATTCTAATCTTACTCCGAACCATACCCTGCCTTTCCAAGTGCATGTATATCCAATCTCTCCAAATATTCTACAGTAACCTATCCACTAGATTTTAGGATTACTGGTCTTTAGTTCCCAGGTTTATTTTGTAGCATTTCTTGAACATGGGCTCAGCATTCGCTACATTCCAGTTGTCCAGGACGGCACTCGTTGACCAATGATGATAGAAAAGAGCCAAGCAGTGCTCCCGCAATTTCTTCTCTATCCTCCTATCCTCCTGTGGTGTTCCTGAATATAACTGGTCAGGACCAGGAGTTTTTCGAAATACTGCAAAGTCTGAAACATTCGTCTATTTATTTCAGGTGCAAACACCAAAGAGTGAGAAAGTGACTCAATGATGATTAACATAACAAATCAGAAAATATGTTAATCGTAGGAAGTGACTTCAGTAGAATTCCAGATATTATGGAAACCGGAGAATTCTCAGAAATTAACGATACAAAAAAGGAAGGCCATGAAACTGAAATTGAAATCAAAAAGCGAACATACATGCTCACAAACAGGAAGACAAAGGCTACATCAATCTGCGATCTACATTTCAAAAGAAACAAAATAAAAGCAAGGTCAAATGTGGAAATTTGTAATCAGGAGAGGCGAGGTCCTTGTGGAGAACAGGGAAATGGCCAACAAAATAACCAGTTACTTTGCATCTGTCTTCACGGAGGAAGATTCAGAAAATCACCCAGTAATACCAAGTGATCATATAGGACTCCTGGAGCTAAAGACAAAGTCAATTCATATCAGTAACAAGGTAATACTTGAACATGTAGCTGGATTGAGCATTGCTAAGTCTGATGAAACAGCTGTACTTCATATCAAAATGTCGGAAATTAACCACCAATAGTAGTATTAATTGCAGTGTCGATGACTGTTTTATTTTCCTGGACATTCAGCAGACACTGGAAACTATTGTGGATAAGCTATCGATGAATGGAATGGATCCAAACAGCTACAAAGGGAAAAAGACATATTGTGGAGAACTGTAGACCAGTTAACTTGACATTTGTAGGGAAACTGTTGGTTTCTATTACACAGGGTGACATTTTTGCTATTTGGAAATTAACAGCAACAAAGGAGAGAATCAGCATGCATTTCCGATAGAGAAATCATACTTGATAAACTTTGGAATTGTTTGAAGTTGTTTCTTACAGCATAGAAAATGGGGAAACAGTAGAAGTGGCAAATATTGGATTTTCGGAAGGGTTTCTATAAGATTTCAGTGAGTTCGTAAATGCAATGAATGTGAAGGGTAGTTGGAAGAATATATGTAAGTGGAAAGTTAAAGATGGTTCGCCTTCATATAAGAGAGTCCGAACATTGATGTAAAGACATTTTGAAGCAGTTTCACAGTGCGTTGGTGGGACTGTATCTGGAGTATTGTGTACAGTTTTGGTGACCGAATCTCAGAAAGAATATACTGACCTGAGAGGAAGTGCAGTGGACATTCTCCAGATTAATCCCTCAGATGGTGAGATTGCCTGATGAGAAAACTCGGCCTGTGTTCTCGAGAGTTTCAAAGAATGAGAGGTGGGTCTCAGTGAAATTTAGATAATTCACAAAACATCTGACAAGTTGGAAATTAACAGAACGCTTCCCTCGCTTTCTATTCCACATTCAAGGCAAATAATGGCAGGATCTGGGACAGGCCAGTTAAAACTGCAATAAGGAGGAAATTCATCACTTGGAGGGGACTAACTAATACAGGGGTATAGAAACCGACTGGTAGGCAAAATTCGGGAGAATCTCCAGATATTCTACAAGTGTCTCCAGCGGAACAGAATAACCAGGGAACAGGTAGGACTCATTAGTGACTTGCCAAGTTGCAACCAAATCAACTTTAGTGGTAGCAGACAGAGGGTGGTGGTAGAAGGCTGTTTGTGCAATTGGAGGCTAGTGTCCAATGGTGTACCACGGGGAGCAGTGCTGTGTCTCTTAATATTTGGGATTCGGAGGTGTTGGTGTTGGACTGGGGTGGACAAAGCTAAAAATTTCATAAAACCAGGTTACAGTCCAAAAGGTTTATTCGGTGGCACGAGCTTTCGAAGTGCTTCATCAAAGCGCACAACCACCTGATGAAGAAGCAGCGTTTCGAAAGCTCGTGCCTCCGAATAAACCTGTTGGACTACAAGCTGATGTTTTCTGATTTTAAACCTTATCATAAAGGATGCAGCTGTGAATATGGACGAAGGGTGGGGAGTGTCTTAAGTAAGTTTGTGTTTGATACAAAGATTGGCCAGTTAGATGACAGCGAGGAGGAAGGCCTTATGTTAAAGGAAGATACAGATAGAATGGTCAGATGGGTGGATCAATGGCAGATGGAATGTAACCCTGATAAATATGAGGTCATGCACTTTGGAAGAAGGAAACAGGCAAGCAAGGACTCAATGAATGGCAGCACACTAGGAATCTGAGAGGGTGCTTCTCCACACATCCCTGAATGTGGTTGGACAGGGTAACACACAATTTGAGAAAGCGTACAGGAGCGTAAACATAGCCTTCACATATCGAAGCATAGATTATATGAGCTATGCGGAACTTTCATTAGCCAAGATGGAATATTGTGTGTAATTCTGAGAGCTACATTACAGGAAAGATGTGATTGCACTGGAGGGGGTGCAGAGGAGATTCACCAGGATGTTCCCTGGGCTGGAGCATATCAGCTGTGGAGAGAGGCAGGATTATCTCGGATTGTTTACTTTGGAGCAGAAAAGGCTAAGGGGGACGTGAATCAGGAGGATAAGATTACGAGGGATATGGACCGGGTGGATAGACAGCAGCTGGTCCTTTTAGTCAAAGGAACACACTTTTAAAATGAAGGGTTTGAGGCTTAGTGAGGATTTGAGGACTGTTTTTCAAGCAAAGTGTGTTTGGGTCTGAGAGGGGAATTGTCATGGTAACCTCAAAACTATTAGAAAAGAAATGGTTGTGCACTTGAAATGCCATAAGATTCACAGCGACAGGTATTGTCTTGGAAAGTGGGGCTATTGTAGACCGTGCTGTATTTCAGATAGTACAGTGTCTGTGATTCTGTGATTGTATCGCTGTGGAAGGTCAATCATTCAGTAGCTCAAGATAGGAATTGATGGGTTTCTGAAGAATATCTTATCACAGTGTATATGAGTGAACTTGTAATATCTTCTGAAAATACGCCAATGGCAAAATTAAGAGAAAAAGGTGCAGCTTTCTTACAGTCTGATACCTGATAATTGAGGACAGCGAAATAGCAGATCAATGGAGCAAATACTTCGGTTATGTCTTCACAGAAGAAGAAAAAAAAGCAAAAATAAAGTTTCCTCGCAATACGAGGGAACTTTAGTCTGGTGAGAAAAAGGTAATAGAATGAAATTAGTAACTAAAACGTTTCAGAGAAAATGTTGGACTGAAATTAATGGGCATAGATAAAGTCAACAGAGGTTTATGAAATAGGAATCAGTTTTGAGAAAATGGCTTTTAGCAAAATTATGGAGAAGGTATCAACGCAATACGATTGGATTATCAGAAAGATTTTTGATAAAGCCCCAAGCCTATTGTGCAAATTCGAATCCTTTGGGACGGGGCTAATATATGATCATGGTTTTAGAATGCGAGAGTTGGCAGGAAACAGTGAGTATGAACAAAACCATGTTTTTTGAATGGAAGGCTTGGAGGATATAACAAGGATCGAGATTTGGCTTCCAACTATTCCCAATACACATCATACCTTTGGTTGAGGGGCTCAATTGTAATATTCTCAAGACTGCTGACAGCTCTAAACGATATCAGCTTGTGAGTGGATGAGGAGGATGTAAAAAAGGCTCCAAGTTGATTGAGACAAGTGGAGTGACTGGGCAAATACCTGGCAGATGGAGAGCAATGGCAAAGATGAGAGGTTGTGTACATTGATGGGATCAATTGAATGGTAGCCTATCATTTGAAAAGGGATTGGTTGAAAATTGTTGATCTATAAATGAACTTAAGCTGCATTGTTGGTTATTTCTGCGCAACCTTCCGAGTCCATGTAGGGCAGTGAGTTCTGAACACGGAAGTCAATACTGGGAATGGCATTGGCAAGCTGTATACAGTGTACATAGACTCAACAAGTAGAGAGCTGTAACAATGAAAAGAATCTGGATCTCCCTGTATACCAGTCACTGAAAGCAATATTGCAGGAGCGGAAAGCAGGTGGGAAGATAAATTGTTCATTCACCTTCATTTCGGGGGGATTTAGAATACAGGAGTAAGGGTCATTTACTGCAAATGAACAGGGCCTTGGTGGGACCCCATCTCGAACATTGTGCAGAGTTGTGTGCAGTTTTAGTGTCCTTACCTAATACAGGACAAACCTGACATTGAGGGAGTGCAGTGAAGGATGACAGACTGATCTCTGGGATGACAGTTAGTTGTGGGAGCAGAGTTTGGGGTGACTGGGCCTATATTCCATGGGTTTTAAGAAAATGAGTGGAGATCTCAGTGAGATATATAAAACTCTGACAGGGTGTGACACATTGGAAGCAGGGATGATAGATCACTTTATAGAAAATGGTTCACGAATCGCATTGCAGTCAAATCGCACTGAATAAACTAGCATTATCAGAGAACTCCTTATGTATTGATGAGCCGAAGGCACTATAGTTCATAATGTTTAAGCATATTTTGGGATATGAACATTGTGTGGGGAAAACTGCATTGAGGAGATATTCGGCCATGAAATAGCATGGGGAAAGCTCAATGTGCTGAATAACCTCCTCCTCTCCCGATGTTTCTGTGCAGTCTGTGGGAATGCTCTGTCAATGTTGTCACAAGCTCTCAGATCTTAGGAAGGATGTCTATGCAATGTGTTTCCCATTCCCTTTTCTGATAACGAGGTTGATGCCGGGTGTTCTGTCAGGTTTTATCATTTAAGACCTCACAGTAGTTTGTTACAATTGAGTGTCTCACGTGGCCGATTCAGAGACCATGTCTGTGCGTCTGGAGTCACTTTTAGGCCAGATCAGGAAAGCACGGGAGATTCACTTCCTGAAAGTATATTGGTGAAGGAGATCGATGTTGACAATCAACCACTGGACACAAGATCACTATTACTGACACCAGATTTTAGGTCTCGATACTTTATTAATTATATTTACCTTCCACCAGCTGCCAGAGCATTGGCCTGGTCTGGATTCGTAATCCAATGATATGTCCACTACAGCACCATCTCCACATGGGGACCGATCAGAAACCCACACTGTCCTCATTATTTCGGTGCTACTTGACAGCTCTATCAAAAAGTATTCCCACCAATTTGACTGTTGTGATGGGACTGAGGGTGTGGTAATTGGTCAGATTGTAATTATTCTCCTATTCAGGGACTGGACATAGCTGAGTAATTTTCCTCATTGCCAGGGAGATGTGAGAGTTGGAGATGGAATGAAAGAGCTTCCCAAGGACACGGCCTGTTGTGCAGCACAAGTCTTCAGTCCTGTTGCAGGAATGGTGTCAGGGCCCATTGCCTTTTTTCGTATCTACCGTGTTCAGCTGTTTCCTCATGACTATACAGCAAATTGAATTGCTTGAAGACTGGTATCTGCGATTCTGTGGGAATCATGATGAGTGTGAGGTGCATCATCCACTCAACACGTCCGGCTGAGGATAGTGCAGACACCACATCCTTGACTGTTTTCACTGACGTACAGAACTGTTCCGATATTTAGGATGAGGATATTTGTGGAGTCCTCTCTTCCAGTAAATTGTTTAATAGTCCATCGACCTTTATGTTTGGATTTGGAAGGACAACAGAGCTTAGATCTGATCTGTTAGTCTTGGGATCATTTCCCCTCTCCATCAGACATTAGTTCTGCTGGTCGGAATGTAACCAGTTAAGTGTGGTAGCTTTAATGGGTTGTCAACAGGTTTAGGTCCACGTGATTCCGACCCTGGCATGTTGACCCACACTCATCACTGAACCATGGATCGGCTTGATGGTAATGGTAGACTGATGAATTATCCTCGGGATAATGTTACAGATTGTCGTTGAATACAGATCTGCTTCTGCTGTTGCTGCAGCATCAAATGATAACCCAGTTTCAGTTGCAATATCTACAATTCAATTCTACTGACTGTCCCCCAGTTCACACCGAGACTTTTTCACCCATCAGCCCTGTATTCACTACCTAATCTGGTTTCTGATGCGGTAACACTTGCATTTTCATATTCTCATTCTGCTGAGGGCCTCTCCCTGGTGTCACACCTCTAATTTGTTACTTTAACACAATCCATTTAAAGTAATGATCTAAATCGTTTCTCTTTCCCAATGTCAACTTCTGTATTTGAAGTGAATGTGTTTCCCTTTGTTTTTCTCCCTGACCATGATTAAGAGCTCTGTCGTGTCAGTGATGCCAGACTTATGCAGTTTCAGAGTCAAGGAACTTCTGCACCATGCATTATTGTTCAGTCCCCAGTGTATGGCACTCCATGTTGGACAGGATGTTTGAGCATCTTTGACATACCTCTTTGGAAATTGTCCAAAAACAGAAATTGCTGAAGAAATTGCAGCATCTTCTGGAATGAATGCAGTGTTTATCTTTCAGGTACAGTGACCCTCGACAAAGGTCCCAGTTTCTCAAGCATTTTTAGTATTTTTATTACCAGTATCCATAGTTATTTGTTTTGTGAAAATTTGTTCCATGCCTATTCATTTCTGGAGAAATTCAGCAGGTCTGTCAGCATCTGCAGAGACAGAGAAACAGCATTCGCATTTCAAGCCCAGTGTGACACTTCTTCACAACTGGAAAGGATTGGAACCTGGGATTTTTAATAGCTTTCCAGAGCTGGGAGATAGGTGACAGGGAAAAGAGGGGGTGGCAAAGATAAACCGGCTTTTAGCAGTGGTGAATGAGAAGATGATATAGAATGCGTTAAAATTAAGGTGTGAATGGAGAAAGGGGTTCTCTGTATTGAGTGCAAGATAAAGAAGACACAATCACACAAGTTCATAGGGAGGCCAGGAGGGAGAATGTTGACTATGTGGCATTTTAAAGGTCTGGCCATAAATACGTTTTCACTGTCGAGATCATCGCCCCCTTTAGACAAAGGATATCATGTGCTTGACTTCTTATTGGCACTAGTAAGCGTTTCATGCTGCCTTCGTATTATAATAGGGAGAAAAAAAAAACAAATCACAGTATGAAATTTGGGCTGAGTATTGTTTACCTGTCATGTTTACTATCATTTCAAATTTGCAGTATTTTTCTTCAAATGCTTGTTCTTGAAGTTAGTTTTGGATGGAGTGCAGAAGGTTGAGGGATGACATTATGGCAGTTCCTAAAATCATGAGAGGTATGGATAGGGTGAATAGCCAAGGTCTTTTCCACAGGATGGGGGAGTTCAGCCGTAGAAGGCATAGGTTTAAGGTGAAAGAGGGAAAATTTACAAGGCACGCAGGGGCAATGTTTTTACACAGAGGGTGGTGTGGGTATGGAATGAGCTGCCAGAGGAAGAGTGGGAGATGCATGTACAGCTAAAACATTTAAAATACATTTGGACAAACATATGGATGGGAAACATTTAGAGGCATATGGGCCAAATGAAAGCAGATGGGAGTAGCTTAATTTGGAAAACCTGGCTCACATGGACACGCAGGTTCAGCCTGGTTTTGTGAAAGGGAAGTTATATTTTGCCCTGTAAAATCATGTAAAGTATTTCTGGAGATGCCTGAGAATGTTACAAGTGGACTTGCTAAAGGGGATCAGTTAGACACCAGGCTTTCCAGAGTTTTTCCACAAGGAATTACAAAATAAAAGTTCTTACACAAGACAGAAGCTCCTAGGTTGATGGAGAATATATTAACATGGGATGATGATTGCTTAACATATAGAAATCGGAGAGTCAGGATTAATGGATCTTCATGATAAAGGTATATCTGCTGGAGGACCACAGCTATCAGTCCGATGGCATCAGTTATTTACACTCTATACTGATAGTCTGAAGGAGGGAGCTGACTATACATCCGAGTTCGAGGATGACACTGAGAAGAAAAAGGCAGGCTGTTATTTAATGGAGAGGACTTCCAGAAAACGAATAGTACAAAGGGATTGGAGTGTTCCTGTGTATGAAACATAAAGTCAGCATGCTGATGCAGCAAGTAACTAGGTTGGTTCATTAGCCGGTTTCCAGGGATGAAAGCGTTGTGTTATTGAGAATCTGTAAAATGGAGAGGCGATTATTCATTGGGGTTTAAATGAATGAGGAGTGATACTGCTGAAAAATACAAGACACAGAATGGACTTGAGAAGGAAGATGCTGAGAAGTTGTTACCATTCCTGAGTGGAGTCTCGAACTCGATGGCATAGATACCCAATATGGAACATCGATTTCTATCTGAGATGCAAAGTGATGTCTTCTCTCAGAAGGTAGCGAATGTCTGGGATTCCCTAACCCAGAGAGTTGTGGAGGGATGCAAGGATTTGGCAAGAAAGTGGAGTTAGACCTGGAGTAGATCAGCCATGTTCGTAATAAATGACAGGGCAATCTTGAGGGGCCGAATAGCCTACTCTTGTTCCTATTTATTAATTCCACTTGTCATGCTTTTGCAAAGTAACTGGTTATTTTCTCGGAAGTTGTGTTGTGTAATGCGACATTCGGGTGAGCAGAGGATTTGTTTAAGTTAGCGCTGGGTGGGGTATGGGGTCAGTATTCACAGTAAATCTGGGTCTGTAACACGACCCACATCTGGAGCAGACGTTGCAGAGAGGGGAAGCCTGGAAACAGAGATTGGGGGTGAGTGTCACTTCCTGACCCAGCCTGGATTTTCCAAGTACATTTCCAAAACTGCACCTAACCATCGGAGTGGCCTTGATCTGCCCCTGGGTAGCAGGTCCGAAGGGCTGATTGGAACATCAGAACATAGTGCTGTGGGACACGAGGGGGCCTTTTGTCCCTTTGACATTACTCAACCAGTAAATAAAGTCGTGGCTCATCTCATTGTGGTCCCAGCTGCACTTTTCTCTCCATGCACCATTCTCCCTGATTCACCTGTCAATGGAAAATCAGACGAAGCTAGCCTCGATATAATATAAAGATTCAGCCATCCCAAACTTCTGGGAAAGAGAATTCCCACTTGGATGAATTCCCACTTTATGATTTTTTTCTCACCTCAGTTGTGACTGAGGATGGAGGGTGTCACTCTTTCCTTTTCCATTCCCACTCTTCCACTGCTCACAACAAATTTTAAATTTAACCAGGTTGGTGATATGGCCGATGATAAAGGTCTCAGACTGGGTTAGGTTCAGTGATAAGAACAAGTCAGGCAGATTTCTTTAGTCAGCCACAAGTTACTAACAGAACTAACGGAGGAGTATGGTAGATCTGTTGGTAGCACTGCTTCCTTACATCACCAAGGAGCTGGGTTCAATTCCAACCTCGGGCGTCCCCCTATGTGGAGTTTGAACATTCTCCCCATGCCTGTATGGGTTTCCTCCCAGTGCTCCAGTTTCCTGCCACAGTCCAAAGATGTGCAGTTTAAAGTGGATTGCCCATAGTGCCCAGGGATGTGTAGGTTAGGAGGGTTAGTTATGAGAAATGCCGGGTTACATCGATACGATTGGGGGGCACGTCCAGGTGGGATGCTGTTTGGTGGGTCAGTGTGGACTTAATGGACGGAAGGTCCTGCCTCCACACTGTCGAGATTCTATGACAATGACAATAAATTTGGCCTATACAAACACCCAGTGGGTACATACCTAATCCACTCTTATCAAGGTCTTGTATGTTTCATTCTCATTCCAAGAGTAACCTGTTAAGGCTTTCATAATATAAGCCCTTCACCCCAGGGAAGCGTGAAATGAAATATGTCTGAACTGCTTCCAATGTAATTATATCCTTTCTCACATAAGGAGACACAAAAAAACTAATCTCACACTCAGATCATAATGTTTATAATTGTTTTCTCAAAAGTGCTGTGAGTCATTGGAACATTCTTCCCCATTGGAGGCAGAAATATTGAATATTTTTAAGGCACAGATGGAAGGTTCATAAATAACAACAGAGTCAAGGATTATCGAGAAATGGGCAGCAATGTGCAGTGTGGGAGGAAATGTAGATAGTGGCATCAAATAACACGGCTTCAGAATCTCCAGGAATATAATGTAAAATGAAATGATAATATCGATAAAATGTTAAGAGGGAATACAAGATGGCGGCGATCCAGAAGGTCTGGTTTGCTGGGCTTTGCATCAACACACGGGCAAAGTGTTTCTCCAACCCACCCCATCCCTGGCATTTAATTAAAATTCAACACTAAAAGAGTGATAGAATCTTTATTAATCCCGTTTTATCAAGTGGAAATGACAAAATATGGGAGAGAATCGAGTAAGTCCCAACACATGGTGCACCCGTCAGAAGCAACGAGCATGCCTGAGGCTGTAACTGCAACCCACTCTGCTCGTTCCGTGGACCCAGTTACTCACCAGGCTTTAGTCACTGTGTTCACCAAGTTATGCGAAATGATTGAAGCCATGATTGAAGAAAGGTTGAAGCCACTGCAGTGGCTAGAGCCGCTCTCAGCCGTGCTCCAAAAACATGAGCAGCAACTTGACAGCCTTGGAAACAAAACAGACGATGTCAAGCGCCGAACTGCAAGGGCAGAGACCGTGATCGATTCCTCTCGGGAGAGGATCGTTGCCATTGAAAAGCAGGTCTGCACCTTAACTGAACAAGATCACGACCTCGAGAACAGGGGTAGGATGAAGGATATTCACATCGTCGTTTTGCTGGAGTGGACAGAAAGTGGTCAGCCGCTGATTTTTTTCAAGAACTGGCTGCAGTGATTCCTTCACTTCGAACCTGAGGAGAGACAGGTGAAAAGTGAGACAGTTCATTGGGTTACGGCGCGGAAGTCAGACTCAGACTAAAGCTTTCATCCTGTCCTTGTTCGATTACACAGTTGTGGGGACAAACAAAGACTAATGGAATCTTCCAGAACCCAGGGGAAAGATCCGACGGCTTTAATTCACGAGGGCTCCAGTATTATGTTCTTTCAGGACTTTTCAACGGTGGTGATTCAGGAAAGAAAATCTTTTGATGATATCAAGAGAAGAGTAAGGGAATTCTGGATTCAATATTCGTTACGGTACTCAGTGGTGCTCCGTATTGTTTTCAATGGATCCATGAACTCGTCTGACTCTCCAGAGAAAGCGAAAACTTTGTGGACATTTTAAAGTAAGCTGGATATTTAGATAATCATGTTTCTCTCTTAAAGAAATTTTGTTGGATTTTTCTGCTATTAACCAGTGTTAAATTATAACCGGGAATGGGTAGAGTACTCATGTTTAACTTCTTCATAAGTATTACTACATTTTTTTTCTTTCTTTGCTTGTGTCTGGGGTGCAGCCCAAGCCGGAGGGAGTTACAAAGGTAGTTGGTGATGACTAAGTGCTGACCGAAGGGCAGTTCATGCCCGATTTTTGTGTTAATTGCCCTGTATTCCAAATTGGTAACGCGCAGAAGATAAAGTTTGGAGATATGTAAGCATCCCCAATGGGCGGTCGGGTGTAAATTCCCCAACCGAGTGTCATTGGCATTTCGGATTTTATTTCGTTCTTTGGATTTTTATGTGTTTAGCTTTGGAAAGATTTGAGAACTTGTTAGTTGTAGTAGTTTTAGTTTGTACAGTTTTTTAGGCCCAATGAGTCTTTTTTCATTAATGATCAGCGTTGTGTAATTCGATGTGAAACTGTAGAGTTGAAATGTTGCTACAGTATGTTCTGGATAATGATGTGCTTAAATGTTGTACCTGGAACATTAAGGGCAGCCATCTGCCAGTCAAGAGGAAAAATGTACTTTCTCATCTTAAAACAGAGAGGGTGGATGTTGTCCTATTGCAGGAGATGCACCTTAATGACAAGGAACATTTGACGTTATAGCAGGGTGGTTTTGATCGAGTTTATTTCACGTCTTTTAATACTAGGAGTAGGGGAGAAACCATACTAGTGAAGAAGAATCTTCCATTTAAATTACTAGATTGTATTAGACACTCACGGAAGGATCATCATTCCCAAAGTCTTGAACTTTGGGAAATAATACAATATTTTGAATGTTTATTGCCCCCCTGGCGCACTGTCTTAAAATCCTGAAAGATGCATTATCCAAAGTAAGTTATCTTGCATCATGGCACATTATTGTAGAAGGAGATTTCGACTGTCTTATGGCCCCACGGTGGACAGAATGTCCAAAGGTCCCCAATTACCCTCGTTATAAAGTACGCAATTAGAGGGTTAGAGCTGGTGGATCCCTGGAGGCAGATCTACCTCACAAGCAGGGATTCTATTTTCTTCTTTCATCCGCACAAATGCCACACGAGGGTTGATCTCTTCCCAATCCCTGCAACAATCTTAGACACGGTGGCATCCTGCACAATTGGGAATATTACGCCAGCATACCTGCCCCAGACTTAAGATAGAAGTCACATAAGATTATGTTGTATGCAGATGAGGGTCTCATGTTTTTGTCAAATCCCACAGTTTCGGCAGCTCACGTGATGCAATGCATTAAATCACTTATCGCCTTTTCGGGCTATAAGATTAATTTTACAAAGTTTGTGGCCATGCCTATGGGAGGTCTCAGGGAAATAACTCATATTGAAAGCAAATCCTGGTTTCCTTTTAAACAGTCACTGGCGTGGTTTCCCTATTTCAGTATATTCATTGCATCTGTCTTTGATCATTTATTTAACGTGAACTATGTCCATGTGTTTGACAAAATTAAACAAGACCTTCAAAGAAGGGAGGCACTTCCAATATCCTGGCTATGTCGGATAGCTGTTCTTAAAATGAATGTCCTTCCTCATTTGCTATACCCCGTGTGAATGCTTTCTTTGATGTTTCCCAGACAGATATTTAGGAAACTTTATGGCTGGTTTAGCTCTTTTATTTGGTACCATAAGCGACTCTTTATCAAGCTAAGCAAATTGCAACTACCCCACAGATTGTGGGGATCTCCCATATTAAATGCTATCAATTAAGCTCTTTATTATCCTATGTTAGCGTCTGGGCCACTGGGGACTCAGTGTCAATACAGTTAGAGATTGAACTCTCTCAGACAATGATAACCTTTATTAGTCTGTTGTTCTTAGACAAAATGACAACATTTATGGAGATTATCATAACCCAATAATTATCAATAAAGTTAAAGCATGAATGACAATGAGTCAGATCGAGGGCAATGCAGCCAAAACCTTGTTTCTTACCCCTATAATTGGTATACCAAGTTGTCAACCGGGGATAATGGATTCCATGTTTAAACTGTGGGAAGCTAGGGGTGTACCTTGCTTCAGTGACTTAGAATTAATAGAATCCCTACAGTGTGGAAACAGGTCCTTGGGCCCAACAAGTCGACTTCGACCCACCCAGACCCATTCCCCTAACATCCTAAATAAACCCTGACTAATGCCCCAACCTACATATCCCTGAAGATCATGGGTAATTTATCAATAGCCAATTCATCTGACTTGCACATCTTTGGATACTGGTGCTGTGAGGTTGCAGTGCTATCTACTGAACCACGACATTTTATTTCAGGGAGAAAGAATGTCATAATTTGATCAAATAACTCGTAAGTATGGACTACCTAGTAGAGACCTCTTCTGTTTGTTTTTGTTTTCAGATCAGAGATTTGATTTTAAAAAAGCACACTTTTAACAGACTCTTACAGATCCGATAGAGATAAGCGGGTGCTTAGTGCTCCGAATGCACTCTCTGTCAGTTCCCTTTATCATTAGTTGGAGCGTGCCCTCAGACGAGACTGGGCAGCTTTGTGATGTCTGCGAGAGAGAGTTGGGGTTCAAAACACCTCGGAGACATGGGAGGATATTTGTGAAAATGTTCAAAGGATTTTGATCTGTAATAGGACCCATTCTATGCAGTTGAAAATTCTTCATAGGGTCTAACTGACCCCAGATTGTCTCACAAAATGCAAAGTGGGATTATCTTCAGCATGTACAAAATGCAGAATGACTACAGACACTCTTACTCATTGTGTCTTGTCCTGCTTCAGGCTTCATCTATATTGGAGCACTGTGTTAGGTGTGATAGAGTGGGTCGAGGCGACTGAATTGGAGATGGACCGGGTTTTTCTTTTCCTGGGCCTGCCCAGGGTACTTTACAGAGATGCACATGAGGCAAAAATATATCCTTACTTCCTGTGCTAGCAAAAATGTTCTGTTGTGTTCGATGTCTGAAAACCCCGGGTCTGTTGGGTCGTCGTAGTTTCTTCATGGAGAATATCCCTTTGGACTTTCTCACCAGTGTGGTGCATCAAAAAACAGAGATTTATGTAAGACATGGCAGCCCTTTTTGGATAACCACGATACAGGTTTATCTGTCACATTAAGAAGGGCTTGTACATAGCCATTACGATATGGTCTAATGAATCTATTATTCAGCGAGGAAGAATTATGAACATAAAAATTTGTATCTGTTAATGCTCTTGAAGAACGAGAGATATTGTTTTGTTATGCTGACCTGTACTATTTATTCATTATTTATTGTTTAGTTTTGTTTTTTCTCTGTCTATTTATTGTTGTAACTTGTTTTGTATGTACATGCACATGAGTGTAATTTTGATCAGTTATTTGAGTTGTGTTGTTATTGGGTTATCACAATATTAAAAATCTCTTTTTCAATAAAATTACTATTTTTTAAAATTAAAATGCTAACATTGATAGAATAGAGTCCCAAAGAACTTTCCTTAGAGAGACCACTCATGCTGGTTTACCGTAAGGGTCACCACATTTCGGGTGATGGGGTGACGTTGAGAGAGCATTTCCTTCATGGTAACCTCAGCCAGTGTGAGGAACTGAACCTGCGCAGTTGGCTTCCCTCTACATCACAAACCTGCCGTCCAGCCAACTGACGGGCGATAGAATAACTGTTACAGACAGAAGCAGTCACAGGCAAAGGGCTAGAGAAACTTTCATAACAATGAAAAGGGTACAATTCAGATAACGGTCAAGATAACAGCTGAGGGTAAAAACGTTCTCTGCTCGAAATTGTATTTTATAACAAGGCGTGCTTAGAAGCTGACTTTGATTTAATATTATTAAGGTGAGTCAAGTGAAATAACCAGAATTTTTAAGTGTGATTGGACATCTACAACAAAATAAAGTGTAGATTTTTGTTGGGTATTGCAAACGAGAGAGAGAGAGAGAAGACGCTGCAGTGAGCGTGTTGGAGCATGAGCCTTGTTTGGGGGTCGGTGCTGTAACAGATATACAGTGACTGTGAGGGAACAGAGAGAATACGGTGATCCTTACCCTGACAGAATAGGGAAGGTTATTGATGTGTGTCCTGTATTGCTGGGTATTTCATCAGACCGCAGATACTGCACTGAGCTGGGTGGTGAGTACAGACGATGCTCGGTGGATCTGGTGGTATGGCCCCCTCTGGGAAGGGAATGGTCCCCCTCTGTACTAGCCCATCCACGAAGCCCGCCATGCTCTGTCAACAAACCGTGGTGTAATTTCCCTTTATATGCCATGCTCGGGGTAATCTGTGCAATACAGCACCAACCTGAGAAAGCTCAACCGTGTGCCCCTTGGCCTTTTAAAGATGGCACCAGTGCCAGGGATCACGGAATATCCAGGGGTACCCGAGCGACTGTGTGTACCTGCAGTCATGATGGGTGGGAGATTCGTGCTGGTATTGAATGAGAAAGACACCATGGGGTGGGGTAGGTAGCTAATGAGGTGAGTTCGATAAGATAGCACCAGGAAACCAGCTATCCCTCTGTCACACTCAATGAAAATGAAATTGAGACAAATTATTGTTTTATACAGCTCAATGTGTCGAAGACTCTGCAGTTCTCTCTCCCAGTTGCAAAGCTACAGGACAAATGCTCATTCAAAACTCTCCATCCCCTGAACTCACACTAATATACCATTCACTCATAATTCTTCATAATACTGACCCGTGTTGCATGATACTGTCGAAATGTCTTCATTTCAGCATTCTGAAACTAGTGAACATATCGTTCCATAACATTTTGTCTCGGTCTCCCCCTCCCTGTCTCTATCCCAAAACACACATATTTACAGTCATACGGTTCCACAGACGGAAACAGGCCCCTTCGGTCCAGATGTTCCATGCCGAATAAAATGTCCATCCACACTCATCCAATTTCTCTGCCCTTGCTCTGTATCCTGTAATCCTTTCCTATCTGTATTTGTCCAAGTGCTTTTTCAATGTTGTTATTGTACCCACCTCAACCCCTTTCACTGACAGCTCAGTCCATATGTGTACCATTATTTGTGTAAAAGAGCTGCCCCACGGGTTAATTGTTATTTTATTCCTCTCGAAGCATTAACGGATGTCCTCGAGACCTCGATTCCCCAACCTTGCAAAAGAAAACTTGAAGTATTCACCCCTATGCACGTCTCTCATAATTTGATAAGATCTACACTTCTATAAGAACCCCTTCGGTTTCCTAGGCTGTAAAGAAATAAGTTCTAACCTGTCCATAATCTCCCTATAACTTAAACCCTTTCGCCAAGGAAACATCTCTGAAATTTCTATTACACTCTTTCTAATTCACTAATATCCTTTCTACAAGGAGAACAAAACTGAACCCAATACTCCAACTGCAGCCTTACCAACATCCTGTACAATTCCAACATAATGTCCCAACTTCTATACTCAATGCGCTGATGAAGGCCAGTGTGCCAACAACGTTCTTCACTGTCCTGTGTATCTGTGACTCAAATTTCAGACAACCGTGCACCTGATCTCTAATGTCCTTTTGTTCCACTACACTCCTTAAGGCACTCTCATTCATCATTAAACTCCTACCTGAATTTGACTTTCCAAAATGCAAGATGTCACACTTATCTATATTAAACTCCACATGCTACTTCTCAGCCCACTTCCCCTGCCGATCAAGGTACTGCTGCAATTTCTGATAACGTTCCTCACTGGATGCCTCCTATTTTAGTGTCATCTGCAAACTTACTAACCTTGCGTTGTGCACTCTGGTCCAAATCGTTGATATAGATAACAAACAGCAATGGGGCCAGTACCGACCACTGAGGAACTCCACTAGTCACAGGCCTCCAGTCCGACAAGCATCCCTCCACCATAGCCATTTGCTTCCTAACGCCAAGCCAATTGTGTCGCCAATTTGCCAGATTATTTTGGAGTCCATGCGATGTAACCTGCCCGAGCAGCCTACCATGTGGAACCTTATGAATGACTTTACTGAAATCCATATAGAGTATGTCCACCACACTGCCCTCATCAACCTTCCTGGTCATTTCCTCAAAAAACTCGAACAAAATTTGTAAGGCATGATCTGTCATGCACATAGCTATGCTGACTGTTCAAGTCAAACTCTGTCTTTCCAAATGCATGCATATCTTATCTCTCAGAACATTCTCAAGTGGTTTACCGAAAACAGATGTGAAGCTTACTGGTCTATATTTCCCAGGCTTTTCTTTGCAGCCCTTCTTGAATAAGGGTACAACATTTGCTACTGCCCAGTCTTCCGGGACCTTCACCCCTGACCTGGCTTCTCTAGCCTCTTGCAGTGTTCTTGGATATATCTGGTCAGGACCAAGAGATTTATTTGCATTTATTTGACTTTATGCATTCTAATATGTCCAACAGCACCTCCACTGTGATATGAACGGTACCAAGATATGACAACTAACACCCCCCCACCACTCTCCCCCCCCCCCCCCAAAGCTCACAGATCTTCATGTCTTTCCTCATGGTAAACACAGAGGGGAATTTGAGGACCTCGCTCAGCTCTTGTGGTTTGACACATGAATGCCCACTTTGGATTTAAGGAGTCCTAGTTACTCTCTAGTCCTTCTTTTTCTTCACTATACTGAAAGCACATCTTTGGATCCACCCTCATTTTCTCAGCCAAAGCTATCTCATACCCCCTTTTCGCCCTCCTGATTTCCGTCCTCAGTAAACTCCTGTATCCCTTGCGTCTCTCCAGAGATTCCATTGATTCCAGCTGCCTGAACCTGAGCCACGCCTCCTTTTTTGCTGGTCAGAGCCTGATTATCTCTTGTCATCCAGGGTTCTCTCTTCCTGCTTCACTTTCCCTTCACCCTCACATGAACATATAGACCTTGACTTTTAAAGGTCTCCCACTTACCAGAGATCATTTTGCCTGGAAACAAGCTACTCCAATCAACCTTTGCAAGTCCCTGTCTAATTCCAACAAAATATGCCTCGCCCCAATTTAGAACTTGAATCTGTGGACCAATTCTGTCCCTCCCATAACTATTTTAAAATTCATACAATTCTAGTCACCGGTCCCAAAATGCTCCCCCACTTTACCTCCGTCACCTATCCTGCCCTATGCCCCAACAGTAGGTGAGTTTGTCCCTTCCCGAGTAAGACCCTCTATATGCTGCTTTTGGAAACTTTTCTGAACAGACTTAAGATATTACGTTCCATCGAAGTTCTTAACCATCTCGATGTCCCAGTCTACGTTAGTATAATTAAAATCACCTCTTATGACAATCCTATTGTTCCTGCAAGTCTCCCCAGTCTCCCTGCAGATTTGTTCCTCCAATTCGCATTGATTATTTGGAGGCTTAGAGTGCAATAACGTAACATCACCATCAACATCTAACTTCTTTGCACCATCCACAAAATCTCACTGGACATTATCTCAGTTATTTTATTTTTAAATACTGGAGTGGTGTGCACCTGAATCAGAACTATTGGTATTTAAACTGTTTCCATTTACATCTCTCCTTTGCAATGATTTTGACACCCACAGCACCCTTTGTCAAGGTAGAGTGGAGATATAAAGCTGTAAATGGATGGGAGCTGCACATCCTGTCACTGCCAGCATTGGCTGCAAGTTTCCCCACACTGAGCAGTGATCTAACACAGTATTACCGAACAATGCAAAAGCCTGGAGTTATATATGAATGAACCAGTGCGGTCTGCACAGCAACTGACGCTGGACATTTCAACCAGGATTATAGATCAAGTATTGGTGTGGGCTGCACAGAGTTCCACTCTAGACATTGCTGGGTTGCATTCAGCAGAACGCTAGCCGGATCTACACAGTGCTCCATCCTGAATGTACAATGGATAGACTGGTTATGTGAGCTGGATTGCGAATGTGAGAGAACAAAACATCTGGCAATGCCTTTATTTTGTGTTTTCATTCTAATGATTGGACCCTTCAAATCCTGACTCATCGATTAGACCCGACTCTCTGGATGAGTCATGGTGACTGTTGTTACAGCATCTGGGTCTGCAACATGACCAACACATAGAGCAGAGGCTGCAGAGAGGGAGTCTCTGTAAAATGGAATGAGGGAATCACCATCAGATCAGCCGTGGTCTTAGTGAATGGTGGGGCAGGATTGTGTGGACCACGAAAACAACTTATTCATCTATTTCTGTTTGTAACAGGCAAACTCCCCTTCTCTCCCAGTGTCCCATACTGGTGGGGAGTGAGTCACCTCCTCCTTTTTCTGCGTAACAGGATCCTCGGGCCTCACTAGCCTCCAGATTTCCCTGTGCCCTAGTTTCGAGCAATTGAATGACTGTCTCCTGTTCCTGTGTCCAAGTCTAGAGCAGTTGAGTGACTCCCTCCTGTTCCTGTGTCCCAATCTCGAGCAGTTGAGTGACTGCCTCCTGTTCCTGTGTCCCAGTATTGAGCAACTGAGTGATGCCTCCTGATCCCAAGTTTGTGAAAGTCCTCCTCTTGCGACTGAGTAACAGGCTTCAAAAGCTCTGTGCTCTCCTGCTGCTCCTGTGGAATGAAGTTGAGGGACTGAATGGCCTCTTCACATTCCTTACAGCTTTTCTTGACTAAAAGCCTTTCTCCTGTTTCTGTAAAACACCACCAAAATCTGAATGATGTATTTTTGTATTTGACTGTCAGTAATTGAGCAAACAAGCTGCCTGACAGAATTCAGAACCTGAATAGCCTCTTCCTGTTCCTGTGTTATACACTCAAGAGTCAACAGAGTCTCAGTGATGTACAGCATGGAAAAAGACCCTTCGATCCAGTTGTCCATTCTGACCAAATATCCTAAATTTATCTCGTCCCCCTTGCCAGCGCTTAAACCATATCCCTCTAAACCCTTCCCATGCATGTACCCATTCAAATGCCTTTTAAATGGTGTAACTGTGTCTGCCTTCACCACCTCTTTTCGGTGCTCAATCCATACACACAGCAGTCTCTCTTAGAAAGTGTTGTATCTCATGTCCCTTTATAAATCATTCTCCTCTCACATCAAACCTTTGTCCTGTAATTTTCGACTTTGCCTATGCTGGGGAAAAGACGTTGACTGTTTACCTTATCTATGCCCCTCATGATTTTATAAACTTCTTTAAGATCACCCCTTAGCATTAACACTTGAAAATACTCCCAGCCTATTCAAACTCTCCCTTTAACCCAAACCCTCCAACACCTGCAACATTCTTTTAAATTTCTTCTGCACCCTTTCAAGTTTGACAACATCTTTCCGACAGCAGGGTGACCAGAATTAAAGGCAGAATTACAAAAGTGGCCAAACCAATGTCCTGTACAGATGTAACATGTCATGCAAACGCATAGACTCAAAGCACGCACCAATAAACGGAAGATCACCAAATGCCTTCTTCACTACACTGTCTACCTGTGACGGTACTTTCAAGGAACGGAGAACCTGCACCACCAGGTGACACAGTCGCTCAGTGGCGAGCATTGCTACCTCAGAGCACAACGATCTGGGTTTAATTCTATCCTTGAATGACTGCCTGTGTGGAGTTTGCACATTCTTCCCGTGTTTGCGTGAGTTTCTTCCAGGTGATGCATTTTCCTCCCACAGTACAAAGATATACAGGCAAGTGTAGATTGGCCATGCTAAATTGCTCCAAGTACCCTGGGATGTGTAGGCGAGGTGGATTAGCCATGGGAAATGCAGGCTCAGAGGGATAGGGGAGGGGTTTGTCCAGTGGGATACTGTTTAGAGGGACGGTGTGGCCTCGATGGGCCGAAAATCCTGTTTCCTCACTGTAGGGATTCTATAATTTCAATGGCATTCTCTTTGATTGGCAACTTTCGACAGGACCCTACCTACATGTCTTGCCCTGATTTGTCTTGTCAAAATGCAACACCTCACATTTATCTAAATTTAACTCCATCTGCCACCCCTCGGCTCACCTAATCAAATTTCCACTTTGTTCTGAGATATCATTCTTCACTGTCGACTACACCACCAAATTTGGAATTATCTACAAACTTACTGATCATACTTCATATACTCAAATGCAAATGATTTGTATAAGTGACAAGAGGCAGTGGACTCACTATTGACTTTCGTGGCACACCACTGGTCACAACTCCAAGTTCAATGAACAAATGTCCACTGTCCCGCCCTGTCTCAAATAGTCAAGAAAATTTTGGATCTAACAGGTGAGCTCTCCCTGGATCCCAGGCAGTCTAACCTTGTTAACCAGTCTACCATGTAGAACATTTTGGTTTTCTTACTGAATTCCATAAAGCCAACATCCACTCTCCTGCCTTCAGCAATCATCTTCATCACTTCGTCAAAAAACTCCACCGAGTCAGTGAGACGTGATCTCCAATGTACAAAGCCCTCATCAGTCCTTGCACTTCCAAATGCATATACATTTTTTCCCTCAAAGTCCCCTCCACCAATTTAGTCACCATTGATGTCAGGCTCACCAGTCTATAGTTACCTGGTTTTTCGTTCCTTTCTTAAATAATGACACTATGTTAGCAGCTCTCCAGTCTTTTGACACCTCACCTGTGGAAATCAATGATACAGATATATCAGCAAAAGTCTGAGCAATCCCTTTCCTAGCTTCCCACAATATTCTGGGATACAACTGATCAGGTCCCAGGGATTTGTTCACCTTTATGTGTTTTACAATGTCTAACACCTCCTTGTAATATAGATACTTTTCAAGATATCACTATGCATTTTTTTTTCATTTTCTCTCTCTTGTAACTTCCTCCACATTAAATATTGAGGAGAAATACTTGTTTTATATCTTTCCCATCTCTTGTGGTTCCACACATAGGTAGCTTTACTGATCTTTAAGGTGCCCTGTTTTCTCCCTAGTTAATCTTTTGTCACTAAAAGATTTGTAGAGTTTCGCCGATACCTCATTAACCCTATTTCTAAAGCCAACCCGCGTTCACATTTTTCTGGCCCGATTTCCTCATTGACTATACACTTACTGCCATTATACTCCTCTGGGGATTCACTTGATTTCAGCTCTGTTTACCTGACATATGCCTCCTTCATTACCTTGCCCAGAGCATCAATATATCTAGCCATCCAGCACTCCCTGCACCCACCAGACTTCCCCATCTCACTAATAGGAACACGTTGGCTCTGGACTCTCTGAAACCATGTTTTGATGGCCTTGCATTTTCCAACCATCCCTTTACCTGTGAATAGGGTATTCCAATCAGCCTTTCACAGGGCTCGCCTAACACTTTCAAAATTGGCCTTGTTCAAAGTTAGAACGTTAATGTTTACATCAGGTCTTTCCTATTCCACAACTAATTTAAAACTAATATTCATGTGTAAAAGACTTGAAATGTTAAATAAACATTTCCTGCCCCTCTGTAACAGGCTCGAGAGGCTGAATAAGCTCCTCCTGTCCCTGTATAACAGCCACGAGACATTAAATGACACAGCAACCCCTGGATTATGAGCAGCCGTTAAACTGTATCTGATGGAGGTCTATTCCTTCTCAGTTACCGAAACACAAATAACACAATGTACTCCAGGTGTCCTCTCAGTGACACCTCATACAGCTGCAGTGACAAATCCTTTTATTTTGAATGATTTTGTTTGCAAAATGTGCTAATGTTCCAGCGTTCCACCTTTTCAAGTAGCAATAGGCTAATATGGGCTGAATGACCTTCTCCTTTCCTTCTGTAAGATACCCATAGGGACAGAATTGCTTTGGCCTGTTCCTGAGCAGCAGTGTCAGTGCTCTGTATCAAGGTTATGAAAGGATTTGAAAACAGCGTATTAAAACCAGCAGTATCCTCACACCGGATAATAAGTATCATGCTTTGTATTAAGGTATCTAGAAACTTGCCCACCTGACTTTTTTTTTATGTAGCTGATCTGTTATTTTATAACTGCTTCCTTTCATAAACAGAGTGGAACATATATAGACCCCTGAATTGTCCTGTTAATACTCTCGTATGCAAGGAAAAAAATGATTAAAACATTGAAAGATTTATGGTCCATCCCTCAGCAACCCTTATCCATTCCATCCAAAACCAGTAAAACTTCCCTTTTATAGTGATATGAAAAGTGATGTATACAGCTGGTTAACTGATCCTATTTGTTCAGTGACTGTGATTAATGCCAGTCTCAATGGATTCTAATTATCCCAGTGAATGGTTTCCATCTTTTGATGATAAATGGGCGCCGTTCAATGTGTTATTCCACAACATAAGAGGGACCATCACTGACAGCACTGACAGCACTGACAGGGATCAGCAGATCTAGAGAGAGAGGGAGGAGAGATCAGAATCTTAGAACATTAGACTGGAATGTTCCAAACATGGATCAGAATCTGAGAACAGTAGACTGGAATATTCCAACAATAGACAGGAGTTTATCTGATTATGTTTGGTATATTTTTGCATTTTATTGGTTGCCCTTATCATTGCAGATCTATTATGCTCTTCGCATTATTCAATATTTTTATTATCCCTTCCTGGCTATCGTTGGTGTTCCTGGTAAGTGTCACTGTCCACTTTTTGTTTCTATAAGCGAGTTATGACTGTATAATACGGTTCTTTCATATAGTCTACACTTCTGGCCACTATTATTGTTCCTGTTGAAACTCTGAATCCAGATATTTACTCTACAGACCACTACTAACTGCATCAATGACGGTGTTCAATTACTGTCTCCCTCTGCTCTGACAGTGTTACTCGTGGGTCTCTATATTGACCTACTCAGTTTCAGCGGAGAACCACGATGTATTGCATCTTTGCCTTTGGTATTTAAATATTAAGAGCATGCAGGTCACTGTCTACTGTTCTGGTTACAAACACCACCTTTTCCCAGTGTTTTCATCCCATCCCTGGCCAATATCTGCGGCTGAAGCAGACGAGTCATAACTGTGGGTGATCCCTTTGACCATGAGCTGATTCCTGACACCTTGCCTTGTCCATTTCTAACTTGAAATACTCATCACTCCACAATGTATCTCACTGGCTTAATCCATCTGCTGTTTGAACCTTGAGCTATGAAATACAGTGTTAATGAAGTTCATAATCTGCTGCTGACTCTCCCGGCTTCAAACCTGCCAAACCAAATCTGATTCGAACTCACACCAGACTCCCATCCATCTGTCATTCATGTGCACGCCGATGTATATTACTATTGTGTCTGGCAATACCTTTATTTTGACATTCTCAAACACTTTACCTCATCTGTCCATGAAACTTCCCTCGTTCTCTCTCTGTCGATTATCCAAAAGCCTGCCAGTTGTTCATATTTAAAATAGTTTCCTTCACGTGTTTCCTTCTCAAACAATGAGTTTTGCATTCAACCACGCCTATCGCGCATGCACACGCACTCTCTCTCACTCTCTGATGAACACACACACACACACGCACACACACACAGAGAGAGAGAGAGAGAGAGAGCAAACCTTCCCATTAGAGATAGTAATCTGATGCGAGTATAGTTAGCCTATGATCGTAAAGTTTGCAATGCTCTCCATGCTCGGCAGATAGTGCAGTTTACTGAGCAACACACTAGCATGGTCTGCTCAGCTCTCCATGCTGGGCTGTCATCTTGTCCCAGTTTATGTTGTTTGTTGTGTTCTGTGAAGCAGATTCAGAATTTGATTTTAGAAACCATTTCAGCTGATCTGACAATGCCTTTATTCAATGTTTTCATTCTTGTAATTTTACTCTCGAAGATCTTACTTCTCCAGTTAGTCCCACTGCCCTGTCTTTTTCCCTATATTTCCACAACCTCCTCCCAGTTAATGAACTGCCTATTTCTGTCTTTAATGTGAATCTCTCAGTCCCTCTGTAACTTTCCCTGGCCATGGGTTTTGTCTCCCAAGTGTATCGAGAGCTGGCATTGTGTAGCTCAGAAACAGTGAAATGGCGTGTGTCAGGCTGTTATTCACTTCCCGGTATGTCTGATGTGATGGTTCATGGACAGGGGTGTTTCAGAAGTTATGAGACACATCCTTGTAACTTTGACTGTAACTGTGTTTGCACCACTCAGGTGACCTTGCGATCAGTAACACGAGGAAGCCCATTGAGTAAAGGACCAGGCATCTAAATTGTGTGACAATGCTGTCACGTTAAAAACAAAGGTTATTTTCTCTTTTTTTTAAAACAAGAGGTCATAAATGTCAAACTGCCGACTGAAAACAGCTCCAGTAAATAACTTCCGAGACTTTTACGGTTTTTAATAAATAGTAGTAACAATGGCCAGCTCGCACAGACCAGACTTTCTAGTTTTTTCCTTACGGCTGTAAGTCACCAGGTCCTTGTGTCCCAGAAGGGTTGGAAGTTTTAGTAAATTATCCCTCGCTGCTATTCTCTCTGAAGCTTCACTTGATGCTGTTTCAAACTGGATTGGAGAATTGTATGTCTGAATGCTCCTTTTTACCATGGAGTGTGTTTAGGTGATGTTAGTATATTGGAACAGTTCATTTGTAGAAGGTACTGTATCCATTATTCGGTTAAGGTTTCCAATAGTTAAGTTATTCTAAATTCCTCTTCATTTTGTATGGCTTTTCATTAGAGTGTTTAAATATATTGTGTTTTAATTAATGGTGAGTGGTTTGACGAGTAGCATCACATCTGGAACACCCACTTCACATCTACCTTTAAAATACGAAAAAGTTCACATCCAAGCTACCTCCTTAAAATAGTTAGAGGCAGTCAGGTTCGCAAACTGGGAACTCTTATCTGGTAACTCCAAATTGGGTTTAGAATTACAATCCCTACAGTGTGCAAACAGGCCATTCGAACCAACAAGTCCACTCCGACCCTCCGAGGAGTAACCTACCCAGACCCATTCCTCGACCCTTTTATTACACATTTACCCCGAAAAAGACTCATAACCCACACATCCCTGAAAACTACAAGAAATTGAGCATGGCCAATTCACATAACATGCACACCTTTGGATTGTGGGAGGAAACCAGCGAATCCAGAATAAGCTCATGGAGACACTGGAGAGTACGCATCAGGAGGCTATTGGGTTCAAAGGTCGCGTGTGGTAGCTCTTAGTGTCTTTCGTTCCGGATGTTGAATTCAGTTGGTTTAAACAGTGTTTTGTGTATAAAGATTATTTCAGTCACCGAAAGTTTTCTGGGTGTGGAAGAAGTGAAGTTAGGGGTTTTACAAAAGGTAATGAAGGCGAAAGCTGTCGGAATTGGCAGACGAGCTCGAGTTGGGGTTGCGTTTGTCTCTGAGAAAATGAGAGTTAATTCCAGATATAACTCGGCAATTACATTTGGTGGAAACGCCATCAGAGACTTTGGAAATGACGAGAATTCAATTTCAAATGAGGCACCGTGAACATGAGTAGGAATTGAAACAGTTTGAATTATGATAAAAAGTAAAAATAAAATGAAGAAGAGGAGAGAAAAAGAAAGAAGAAAAGCAGAGAGATTTAACTTCAAAAGTTAGTAATTAGAGAGGAACGTTGACATAGAAGGTGGTGATGAAGGTAGGTGGTAGGCTGCATGAGGAGGATAGTGAGGATGAGCAACCCTATAGTGGCCAAAGGCTTGATGGGGATCTGTTTAAATACATTCAGACATTATCTAAATTTGATGAGAATGATGGGGGAGCCTTCTTAATTTAATTTGAGAAAGTGCCTAAACAAATGCAGTGCGCAGTGAACATGTGGATTTAGTTGATTCAAACAAAGCTGATGGTATTTGCATCCCTATCAGAGGCGGTGTCTGGGGAGGAGGAGGAGGTGAAGAAAGCCATCTGAAGTGCACATGAGCTTGTGCCAGAAACTGACAGACAGAGCTTCAGGGATATAAAATAGCGTCTGTGGTTAAACGCACATTGAGTTTGAAAGGATCAAACAATGTGATTTTGAAAGGTGGCTAAGGGTATTAAATCAGAGCAAACCTATGGCACTCTTAGAGAGATTCTTATTTTGGAGAAGTTCAACAATTCACTTCCTGCAGTCGTGAGAACTCGTGTGGAAGAGCAGAGAGTTAAAATGGCAAGGTTAGAAGCTGAAATGGCTGATGATGAAGATGATTGAGTTCAGAAATCAAAGCTTGGTTTCTATGAGGGAGTGAGAAGAATGTGTGAGATCTTCTTAAAACATATCCCTGTGAGAGTAAGGTTTACTGGCATAGGCCAGGATTAGCAGGTAAAGAGGTTACAGCATTAAGAGGTAAAGAAGTATGTAACTCTCTTATGCTGAGACATGAGGAGCTATGTCATTCAGAGGGACTATTGGAGAGCTGAGAAGTGCTCCATTACGTAATGTGTGGTTGGAGTGTCCAGTGGAAACATCACCAGATTTATTCCACAACGGGGAAGGAGGCCTTGAGCTTGATGTTGGCGTTACAACATTTCAGCATTTAAATTGCGCATAACATACATGAGACAAATCCTTTTCACTGATCGTGAGCCTTAAAGTTTTTGGAGAAGTTTAGGGAGAAGAATATCAGTATGTTTCGATTGAGCTTATTACTACTGCCATTCAATTTGAAATTATACAGGTGACAGGGCGAGAATACCTCAGGTTTTGACACGTTGTGGAGACTTGGATGAAGAAAGACAAAGGCATTCTGTGGCAGGAGCAAAATGACTGAAATCGAATCGAGTTGTGAACATTTGTATGCTCAGAGTCAATGTAATATATATATATATATGCACCTCTTCCTCTGCTACATTGATGACTGTATTGGCGCCACCATGTGCTCCCGCGAGGAGGTTGAGCAATTCATCAACTTCACCAACACATTCCACCCTGACCTTAACTTTACCTGGACCATCTCTGACGCCTCCCTCCCCTTCGTGGACCTCTCCATCTCCATTAATGACGACCGACTTGACACCGACATTTTTTACACACCTACAGACTTCCACAGCGACCTGGGTTAAATATCTTCCCACCCTACTTCTTGCCAAAATGCCATCCTGTATTCCCAATTACTCCGCCTCCGCCGTATCTGCTTCCGGGAGGACCAGTTCCACCACAGAACAGACCAGATGGACTCCTTCTTTAGAGACTGCAATTTTCCTTCCACGTGGTTAAAGATGCCATCCAACGTATACCATCCACATCCCGCACCTCTGCCCTCAGACCCCACCCCTCCAACCGTAACAAGGACAGAACGCCCCTTGGTGCTCACCTTCCACCCTACCAACCTTCGCATAAACCAAATCATCCGCCAACATTTCTGCCACCTCCAAACAGACCCCACCACCAGGGATATATTTCCCTCCCCACCCCTTTCCACCTTCTGCAAAGACCGTTCCCTCTGTGACTTCCTGGTCAGGTCCACGCCCCCCTACAACCCACCCTCCAATCCTGGCATCTTGCCTTGCCACCGCAGGAATTGCAAAACCTGCGCTCACACCTCCTCCCTCACCTCCATCCAAGGCCCTAAAGGAGCCTTCCACATCCATCAAAGTTTTATCTGCACATCCACCAATATCATTTATTGTATCCGTTGCTCCCGATGCGATCTCCTCTGCATTGCGGAGTCTGGACGTCTCCTTGCAGAGCTCTTTAGGGAACATCTCCGGGACACCCGCACCAACCAACCACATTGCCCTGTGGCCCAACATTTCAACTCCCCCTCCCACTCTGCAAAGGACATGCAGGTCCTGGGCCTTCTTCACCGCCGCTCCCTCACCACCAGATGCCTGCAGGAAAAATGCCTCATCTGTCTCCTAGGAACACATCAACCCCAGGGCATCAATGTGGACTTGAACAGTTTCCTCATTTCCCCTTCCCCCACCTGACTCCACTTCAAAATTCCCAGCTCAGCACTGTTCCCATGACTTGTCCCACCTACCTATCTTCTTTTCCACGTATCCAATCCACCTTCCACCCAACCTTTCACCTTCATCCCCTTCCCCATTCACCTATTGTATTCTATGCTACTTTCTCCCTACCCTCACCCTCCTCTCATTTATCTTTCCACCCTTCAGGCTCTATCCCGGAATTCCTGATGAAGGGCTTTTGCCCGAAACTTCGATTTTACTGCTCCTCGGATGCTGCCTGAACTGCTTTGCTCTTCCAGCACCACTAATCCAGACTCTGCTTTCCAGCATCTGCAGTTATTGTTTTTACCTATGTATGCATTTTAGTCTACTAATAGAGGACGATTAGGACGTCTAAAATTAATTCATCTTTGTATATTGATGGATCATTTTATTAAAGGTGAGTTGTGAGAATACTATCACTGTAAAAAGGTTATTTTCTCTTAGGTTGTTTTTGAAGAGAGGTTCTAAAGGCAGAGGTGCAGAACTGCTGTCTGAACACAGTTTAAGTAAATAACTGAGGAGGCCTTTAGGTTTCATTAAGTAGTGGTAACAATCGAAGGGCGGTGACCTGCTTTCACAGACCAGGTTTTCTCGTTTTGTTTTTAGCTGAAGCATTCAGAAACTGTTGGGAATCCAAGAAGGGTCAGGAGTTTCAATAGCTGCTTTTCTCTCTGAGATCTCTGTTGATGTTGATACCTCCTGGATCGGAAAATTGCTGTAAGAATCTATATTTGAATATATATTTGTGCCAAGCAGTGTATACCAAGAAGGTACGGTATATATTGTTGTGTAAGTGTTCCAACATATAAGCTATCACAAAATGTTCTTCTGTTTGATTGGATTTTATCTGAAGCATTTGAATAAATTATATTTTGCTAAATGACGAGTGGTTTAACCAGTCACATCATATCTGGAATGCACACTTCCAATCTATGTTTAAAATAAGGAAAGGTTTGGGTCTAAACGGCCTTATTGAAACATTTTGCGGGGATCTGTAGCCGAGGGGTTTCTGACTCTCTCCTGTTACTGAAAAGTTAGTGGAGCGGCTGGGGATGGTTTGCTGAAGGATGTGCTGTGAGCTGCCTCAGACATTCAGGGAGACCTGAAGATTTGTTGACCCAACTTTGGATGGAGCATGGGGACTGTAGTTACAGCATTTGGGCCTGTAACATGAACAACAAATGGAGCAGAGGCTGCAGAGAGGGGAAGCTCTGAAACCATGTAGTGAGTGTGTGTGGGGAAAGGGATCTGCTGTATCCACCCCAAGTATTCCATGAATAGCTTCCCAAGCTACACTTAACCCAGGAGCAGATAATGAGGGGACATTGATTGAACAAGGAGCTGGTCACAGAGTGGTGTCACCTCCTTCAACACGACCTGCAACTTCAAACCAGGGGGAGGATGGTGCTGCCAGTGGCTGTTCAGGTCACAGTTTCATTCAGCTTCTATGATCCAGAACTTTCCAGGCAGGACTGGGTGACATATCCATCATCTCCCAGTGTCTCAACATCAATATCACCATTCGATGGTGGAGGATATATATGATGGATGAGGTAAATAGATTGTTTCTCCCTCAGCAGGGAGCTGCTGGGTGTATCCAGTAAAGTGGGATTCCCGATGGTGTAATTGGCATCTGCAGAGTATCCATGTCAATGGGGAGAGGTAGAGGAACTGAACGAGCTCTCTCTCTATTAATGTTACAGTGTGCCCATCACAGTACACATCATATTAGTGAATACCGACTCTCCTTGCAGCAGTCACGGCCTTTTCATTCAGAAGCAGTAAGCCATTCCTATCGTCATCGGGTATCCACGTAGAAAGAAATGAATAATGAATATATATTGGATAAAGGCCGTCCCCTTGATGCACGTTTCAAAACTCCATCCCCACCACCAATCAACCACATCAAAGTAGTCCATTTGTACAGAGAGCAATGGGGTCACTGGAGTGTTTTGGGAGCTGACGATCAGGGAATTCCTTTCAATGAGATCTCCTTTCATTCTTATAAACTCGAGAGTATAGGCCTAATCTGCTCAATTTCTCTTCATAAGACAAGCACTTCAAATATGCAATAAATCTCATGAAGCTCTTCTGAATTGCGCTAAGAATACTGCGGCGAGTAACTCACATCCTGACTTCCAAACGTCTGTCCATCATCTACAATGCATAAGTCAGAAGTGTGATGGAAGACTCCCAATTTGCCTGGATGAGTGCAGCCCCAACAACACTCAAGAAGCTTTACACCATCCAGGACAAAGCAGCCAGTTTGGCCGTCCATTCACCCACAATGCTCCACCATCAACGCTCAGCAGCAGCAGCAGCAGCAGCAGTGTTTTACTATCTACATGCTGCAATGAAATGATTCACCAAAGATCCTCAGAGACCATCTTCCCAACTCACGACCACATCTATCTAGAAGGACAAGGCTGCAGATGTATAGAAATGCTGTCATCTTCAGGTTCCACGCCAAGCCATTCACCATCCTGACTTGGAAATATATCACTGCTCCTTCACAGTCACTGGGTCAGAAGCCTGGAATTCCCTCCCAAATGGCATTGGAGGTCAACAGCAGCAGGTGGACTGCAGCGGTTCAACAAGGCAGCTCACCACCACCTTCGCAATTAGGGACAGAACAATGCTGGCCCAGCCAGTGACTCGGAGAAATAAATAAATAGAAATTAACAGAGGACGGTTGCTGAGGTGTCGCAGGGATCGGTGCTTGGGGTCCAGCTGTTAACAATGCCCTTTAAACATTTGGTTGCTGGAATCAGATACAATATATCCCAGCCTGCTGACAGCACTAACGGATGTGGGATTGTGAGTGGGTGAGGAGGATGTAAAAAACACCAAGAAGATTTAGACAAGTGGAGTGAATGGGTAAATACGTGACAGATGGAGAACAATGTGGATAGAGGTGACGGTGTGCCCTTTGGTGAAAACGATAAATTGGCAGCCTACCATTTGAAAGGGATTGGTTGAAACATGTTGATCTACAAAGGGACGTATGCTCCTTTTTGTTGTTTCCTTCTGCATAAACCTCTGAGGCCCCTGCAGTGCAGTGAGTTCTGTAACCAGAAGTCAATACTGGGCATGGAGACTGGCACACTGCCCAGTGTATACAGACCCACCAAGTGGGGAGCTGCAACATTAAAAAGGATCTGCATCTCCCTGTACCCCAGACGCTTAAAGCAATATTGCAGAAACAGAACGCAGTGAGGAAGATAAATGGTGTGTTGACCTTCATTTCAGGGGGAAGTGAGTCCAGAAGTAAGGGTGTCTTACTGCATCTGTACAGGGCCTTGGTGAGATATCATCCCGAACATTGTGCAGTATTGTGTGTAGTTTTTTGTCTCCTTACCTAATAAAGGGCAAACCTGACATTGATGGAGAGCAGTGAAGGATGACCAGACTGATCTCTGGGATGACGGGCTTGTTGTGGGAACAGAGATTGGGGAGACTGGGTCAGTATTCCACGGGGTTTAGGGAAATGAATGGAGATCTCAGTGAAATGTACAAAACTCTGACAGGGTGAGTCAGATTGGAGGCAGGTCACTCTGCATTGAGATGAGAATAAATGTCTGCACTCACAGACTGGTGAACCCGGGGAATTCGCTCGCACCTGGAAACCGAGACATTGATTATAGGTAAGGATTTAGAGACAGTAAAGGGATGTTGGGAGAGCAGGAGTACGGTATTGAAATGAAAGGCCAACCATCATTACATTAAATTGGGTAGCAAACTCGATGGACCAAACGTACTACTGCACTTCCGATTTCATAGCTTCCCAAGGTTACTCACATTATCAGATATGTATATAGTGTGGGGTAAGTGTATTGAGGAGACTTTTTCCATGAACTAGAATGGGGGAGGCTCAATGCGTTGAATGACCTACTCCTTTCTCGCTGTTTCTGTGCAGTCTGTGGGAAAGCTCTGTAAATGCTGTCACAAGCTCTCAGATGTTAGGAAGGAGGTTTCTGCAGAGTCGACAGGACTGTGTTCCCATTCCCATTTCCGACACTGATGCTGAGGCCGGGTGTTCTGTCCGGTTTCATCCTTTCAGATCTCGGAGTAGTTAGATACAAATGAGTGCCCTTACTTGGCAATTTCAGAGACCATTGAAATTTTTATCACATGTCAGGGTTTTTGGAGTCACTTTTCGGCCAGCCCAGGAAATCATGGGAGATTCACTTCCTAAAAGTACATTGGAGGATGAAATTCTGTTTACAATCGATATTGGCTTCAAGGTCACTGTTACTGACCCCAGATTTTACATCTCGATATTTTATTAATTGTCTTTAACTTCCACCCGCTACCAGATCATTAGCCTGCTCTGGATTAGTAATCCAGTGACATTTTCACAACAGCACGATCTCCACATGGGACTTATTAGAAACCACACTGAGCAGGTTATTTCTCTGCTGTTTGCCAGCTCTGTCAAAAAGAACTCCAACCAATTTGACTGTCGTGATGGGACTGAGGGGGTGGTAATTGGTCAGATTGAAATTATCCCCCTCTTAGGGAGCGGGACATAGCTGAGTAAATTTCCACACTGCCAGGGAGATGCCGGAGTTGGAGCTGGAATGAAACAGCTTCCCCAGGGACACAAGTTCTTGTGCAGCACAAGTCTTCAGTCCTATTGCAGAAATGGTGTCAGGGCCCATTGCCTGTGTCATATCTACTCTGTTCAGCTGTTTCTTCATGTCACGTGCAGCAATTGAAATTGGTTGAAGACTGACATCTGTGATTCTGTAGGCATCATGATGAGGGTGAGGTGTATAATCCACTCAATACTTCTGGCAGGGGATGCTGCAGATGAAACATCCTTCTCTTTTACACTGATGTGCAGGTCTGTTCCATTATTTAGGATGGGAATGTTTGTGGAGCCCTCGCCTCCAGTCATTTGTTTAATCGTCCATCACCATTTTATAACTGAGCGTGACAGGACTGCAGGGCTTCGTTCAGACCTGTTGTTCAAGTCCGTTCGCTTTAATGAGTTAGCATCAGGTTAAGGTTCATGTGATTCTGACATGTTCACCCACACTCGTCACTGAGCCATAGATGGTGTTGATGGTAATGACAGACTGAAGTGTTACCCTGGTAAAAAGTTACAGGTTGTGGTTGAATGCAGGTCTGCTTCTCCTGATGCTGTGATCTACAGCACTACATGAAGACGCAGTGTCGAGCTGCAACACCTGCAATGCAATTCTGCTGTCTGTTCCCCAATTCTAACTGAGACCGATTCACCCATCAGCCCTGCACTCAGTGAACTAACCTGTTTTCTGATGTGGAAATACTTCCATTTTCAAAACTCTCATTCTGCTGAGGGTCTGTCTCCCCGGGTCTTGCTTCCAATCACATACATTCCACAAAAGCATTTAAATGATCTTAATTCAAATATTTAGTTCACCTGAAATTCTTTCCTTGAGAAATACCATCTTCTGTGTTTAAAGTAAATGTGTTTCCTCTGTTTCTCTCCCTGACCATGATTAAGAGCTCTACATTGTCAGTAATGCCAGCCTTATGTAGTTGCAGAGCCAATGAATTCTCTGGATTCCAAATCATCTTCACCACATTGTATGTTTTCTCTTTTGGTTTGATGCCTTATCACTCATGGCTGCCTTGTCCTCCCATGAGTATGTTTCATCTTCTTGGGGTTGCATTTCTGGTATTATCTTCTGAATTATCCCCAGAACCTCCTCCCATTGTTGCTCCATGGTCTTTCCTCTTCAGCTCCCCTTCCAATTAACTCTGGCCAGCTACACCCGCATGTCTTTGTAGTTACATTGCTGAATTATAACCACATTACATCTTGAAGAGAGCATTAGATGTAAACTGAAAGAAGGAGTTTTGGGAGATGGGACACGAAGAATACTTGGTGGATTTCTTAACTAGATACAAAGAGAGAACGAGAGAGAGGTTATAGATCTGGAGATGTGGAAAATGAGAAAACTACATTATTGAAAGAAGTAGATTAACATTCCCCAATGGTTTGGAAATGCCTGTGTGCTGTTGTCCTTGGTCCAGTGCATGTACAACAGAGTAATATGTTCGAATGCTGAGTCTGATGCCAGAATATTTATCCCCGATTATATGACAGACACTAGCTTTGGAAAGAACCCAACAGGCCAACATATTGAAGGGGATTAACTGAAATAATTTGGGACACTAGAATCCAGAATTTGGAGCACACATCCTGGTAAGAATGAGAGAGTAGAGTAGGGAATTCCAGAAAAGGAGGGAACGTTGAGAGGATCAAATCATGTTTTAATGTTTTATCAATTTTATACATCATATGCATCATTTTTTCGTTAACTGTGTCTCTGTTGTTCATTTACAATGTGTTGTGCACATGGTAAAAATGCTACTTAACTGCATACAAACATTGATTAAAAAGTGTGTATAAAATCACTTTTCGACCATTGAAACTGTCCTGTTGTCGTGTTACGAGGATACATGAACACCAACTAGCCACCAAAAGACATGACGCACTATCACTACGTTCCATATATACAGACAATGAAAGGCACCACTTTGACTGGGACAAAGCAAACACACATGCTAAGACACGCAAGGACCTACTTAGAGGAATGGTATTCTAACCAGAAGTCCATCAATAAATGGATCAATTTAGATGCTGTCTACATTGTCTTGTTAAAATAACTGGAAATGACATCACCCACTTGAAGAAACCAAGACCTATAAATAGAGAGGCGGGACATGCCACCAGAGCTTCACCGGAGACTCTCACTGATGATGTCATCTAGTCATGGTGACGAAACTTCTGAAAACAAACCTTCAAGCTCAGCGAGCTCACTTGCAGAGATATAAATTGATACTTTTTGTTTATTAGTGGAATTTAGGAGTTCTCAGTCGCTTACATTTTAACAGATTATGATGTGAGGTGAGCTTTTCTGGGTGTGTGGTTTTAATTTACAGAGGGATTCGACATTGATGTCATAACAGTTTTGGGGCTTTGCCGTATGGGATTTGGACAAACTTGAACTGATTTGGGGAGAAAAGGTCCCAGCAAATTCCAACCCATTGCAATTAGTGACTTTGATCTTCAAATAAAACCAGTGGGAAAATTCGTTTAATTTTTGTTACTTGTGATTGGTTAAATCCAAAGTGAGGGAAATGGCTTATAATGGAGTTGGTCAAGCACTTTGGTGTATCAGAGAAATAGGCAACTACAGTAGAGTTAGAAAAACCTTAAATTTCAAATGTGGCAACTGGAGATAGAAGATTAATAAAGGGAAGGAAATAGATAGAGAAGAAAGAGAAAGAGGGAAAAAGAAAGTGAGAGAGGATTTGAAATTCAGAAGTTGGGAATTAGACAAGAAAGTGAAGTTAACAGGATGGAGATGAAGGGAGAACATAGGAATGTATACAACTAGGTTACTAACTTGCCATATTTCGGTGAGAAAAATGTCAAAAACTTTTTTATTTCATTTGGAAAAATGGCTCGTCAGATGACGTGTCCAGTGAACTTGTGGGTGATGCTAGTTCAGACTAAGCTGGTGGGCACAGCTGGTGAGGTATGTGCAGCGCTGTCAGATGAGGGGTCAAGAGATTATCAAGATGTCAATTTGGCTATTTTTATTGGTGATGAGTTGGTACTAGAAGCATATAGACAGAAATTCAGAAAAATAGAGACGGAAACAGATCAGTCTTATATTGAGTTTGAAAGAAGTAACCACAGTCATTTTGATAGGTGGGTGCTGGCCTTAAAAATGGATAAGACCTGTGAGGATTGAAGGGAGATTAATCTGCTGGAGAAGTTAAAAGACTCACTTCCAGAGATAGTAAGAATTCGTGTGAATGAATAGAAAGTTCAAGAAGTGAGAAGCACGGCAGAAAGGGCAGGAAAATATGTACTGGGACATGAGATGATATTTAGCTGCTGGCAAGATTTTCATCCTGTGAGGGATAGAAATTGAGAGAAGGGACGATCACACATTACAAAGCGAACAGTAGCTCACAATAGTTTACCACAGGTGAAGAAAGAAGCCCAAGGGGGTGAAAGGTGGTGAAAGGCCTCAGGTGCTCTCAGAATAAGGTAGTGGAAAACATAAAATGACAGTGTCTATGGTTTAAGAAGGGCACTGGGAAAAGGTGGTTTCACTGCAGTAAGCTGGGACACACCGTGCTGGGCGTTGAATGAAGGCACTTTGGGGAAAGATGTGGTAGAAGAGGCTAAGCCCAGTGGAGTTAGTGAAACTGGTAAAGGAGACCCCAAGTAGAGCCGAGGAGAAGCAGGAGAGTGAACAGCCTAGGCCAGGGCTGGGTGTGGAGGCAGTGCCTGATCTCTGAGAGAATTCGTCTCTGTGGATAAAGTTTACTCAGAAAGAACAGGCGGAGAAGGATAAGAAGTTATAATTTTGTGAGATATGGGATCTGCTCAGTCTCTAATAGTTGAGAAGTGAGGCTCCGGAAAAGCACAACAGATCAGGCAACATCCAGACAGCAGGACAATCGAATATCGGGCAGAAACCCATTGTCAGGAATGTGGTGGGTGGACAATGAGGCTGAAATATAAATACGAGGGGAGTAGCTATGCTGGTGGGAGGGTCACTGGGAAGACAATAAGAAGATGTAGGTGGAAGTGATCGTGATATGTCGGAGGGTAGGGTGGAGTCGATAGGTTGGAAGGAAGATGGACAGTTAGGGCAGTTCAAGAGAGCAGTGCTAGGTTGAACGGTTGGATCTGGGAGAGTTTGGAGGAGGGGAGATTTGGAATTTGGTGAAGTCAACGTTGATGCTATACAGTTTGAGGGTTCCAGCTGTCAGACCACCGATAGGAGTCCTATCACCCTCCTCTCCGACCTATCACCATCACACCCCACTTGCATCTACCTATCGCCTTCCAAGCTCCCTTCCACCCCAGCTCCATCCCCACCCTCCCATTTATTTCTCAACCTCCTTCCCCCTCCCTTACTTCCCACTTTCCTGATGAAGGATTTATACCTGAAACGTTAAGTCTCCTGCCCCTCGGATGCTGCCGACGTGCTGTGCTTTTCCAGCCCCACACTTTACAACTCTCATCTCCAGCATCTGCAGCCCTCAATTTCTCTCGGCCGCTAATAGTAAGAAATAAAAGTATTTTCACTCTTTATGGCATGTTAATCAAGAGTGTGAGAATTTCTCGAAAGGGGACAGAAATTAAGTATTCCCTTGTGTAACATCAGGATGGAATGCCAAATCAAGATTAGGGAAGTAACAGTGACAGTGAGTAACAGAGTGTCAGTTCCAGGAATACAGTTTGTTCTTGGGAACGATTTAGCAGGAGGCGAGGTGGGAGACGCACCCCTTGTGGTGGAGAATCCAACAGAAGTCCAAGGAATTGGGGAGTTAAAAGAAAAATACCGAGGAATCTTTCCAGACTGTGTAGTAACAAGATCCCACTGTCATAAGTTACAGCAGGAAGGAAAAGTGAAAGAAAAAGACCAATGAATTGATGCTCAGTGAACTGACCAACTGTTTGATGTCACGGTGCAGGAAAAACCTGAACAGGCAGAGGATCAGGCAGAGGGGTTTAGACCTGAAAGGCTAATGGACTTACATCAGATATATACACACACACTCACACACACATACACATGCGCACACACAGAAAAGGAATCAAAATATATTGTTGAACATTATTAACTTAAAGATAGAATCCTAAAATTAAAATGGAGACCCCGATAGGTTACTGCAGAACGGAAGTGGGCTGAAGTGCACCACATTGTGTTACCTGTAGCACACAATGTTATGGCTAGCACATAAACTAATTGCAGGCGGCCACTTAGGTGTACAGAAGACTCAGGCTAAGGTACAGAAGCATTTCTAGTGGCATGGAATGCACAAAGACGTGTTTTTTTTGTACATAACATACATCCCAAATGGTAGGTAAGTAACAGGCAGTAATAAAACCAGCACCTTTCTTGCCAATTCCTGCATTCCAAGAAGATTTCACGTGGGTTATGATTAATTGTGTACCTCCCCTTCCTAAAATGGAAGTGGAAAACTATATTTGCTGACCATAATGAATATGTCCACTAGATTTCCAGAGGCAATTCCATTATGGAATTTTAAGATAAAACGGGAGGTGGAGGGGTTGGTAGTTTTCTTTACTCGCTGTGGGCTAGGCAGTAAGATTGAGTCAGACCAAAGGTCTCATTTTACCACTCAGCTGTTTAAGGAAGTCATGCATAGCTTCGGCATGCAGCAGTTTAAATCAAGTGGGTCGGATCTTGAATCCCAGGGAGCCTTGGAAAGTTAGCATCAGACGCTGAAGACCATGTTAACAGCGTACTGTTATGATGACCCGAATGATTGCAATAAAGGTGTCCCATTATATTGTTTGTCATTAGAGATGTCTCAAATAAATCTACTCACTTTACTTCTTTTGAGTTAATATTCGTACATGAAGTGAGAGGTCCTTTGAAATTAATTAAATATAAATTGACAGGACCGAATTCGGAAATCTCACACTTGGATTCTGTGTGTGAGGTGAAGGAGAGAGTAGATGGAGTAGGTGAGTTTGCTAAATCGTATCTGAAGAGCACATCATAGAGTGAAGCAGGTGGTAGATAAAAACTCTGAAACTTTGAGGATATCCCGTGGGGATGACGTATTAGTATCGCCACCAGTGGTAGATCATCCCTGCAAAGCCAGGTTTAGTGGCCCCTTTCAAATTAAAAAAAAATGTGGAGTCAGTTAAACTATCTAGGAAAGACACTGGAGATGACAAAAAAAATTATCGAGTATTTTATATTGATGAATAATGCTCCAGCCACATTTAAGACTCAGGAACAGGGCTGTGGCCAGATGAACAAATTGTGTAGTTTATCTGTATGATGTGGTGATCTTCAGCAAGTGATTAGAAGCTCACATGTTACAGTTGGCAGAGCATGTTGAAAAAGAAGCAAATTTGGTAATAAACTTAAAGAAAACAGAATTCGCAAAGGCAGAGGTGACGTTCTTGGGACATTACATTGGACATGGAAGGTTGATCCCATGGAACACAAAGACGAAGGGCTTTGAGGAATTTCCACAACCATCCTCGAAGAAAGAGGTGCTTCGATTTTTGGAACTGAGTGGATTCTATCAGAAGTTTGTTCCAAACTTCAGCAGCGTATGGGCACCACTGATGGCTTTACTAAAGGAGAACACAGAATTGTGGTGGACAGAACAATGCCAGGAGGCGTTTGAGAATTTTAAAGCAGGATTAATCACCGCACCCGTTTTAGCAACACCAAATATTCTGAAATCCTTTGAACATTGTGTTTGATGCTCGGGATATCGGGGTCGGAGATGTATTGATACAGAAAGATGATGATGGAATTGAATGGGTAATTGGCTACTTGTCGAAAAAACTCAATGTCTACCAGAAAAAAAATACAAAATCTCCATTATTGAACAAGAATGATTAAGTTTCGAACTGGCGTGACAATATGTTAATGTATAAATGACAAACAAATTGTCGGAGAATGTTGTGGACAATGACAAATCTCTCGCATTTTTTTGGAATAGTTAAAACCAGAATATGAGAGTATTTCATTGGAGAATTACCTTACCGACTTTAAACTTACAAAATGCACATGCTGCGGCTCCTACAATGTGATAGCAGATGTGTTATCGCGGATTTAAAGGAAAAAGTGTAACTAAGATTTACCTTATTCCAGTGTTATAATGGTGTGCAAAATTAACATAAATGATATAACTGAGATTAATACTTTGCATTTCATAAAATTGGGATTAAGAATTAGAGGAGAAGAAATGTAGTCATCTTTTCATTCTGCTGGTTCACTTTATTTTCAAAGGCGGGGGGATGTTATGAAGCCAAAATCATGTAGGGTACCTTAAAACACAAGGGGTTTTGCTGAATAGAAATTAAAGCCACAGATGCCAGCTAAAGGTCAAACTGTTCCACATGTTACCATTAGCAGAGAAATGGATACCTGAGTTTTGGTTGCTGTTTTGACAGCCATTCAAATGCAACCAAAGAGTTTAAATAACGCTCAGGAAACCAGAAGCCAATGGAATTTGAATATTATTGCTTGGACACCTGGCAAGCAAACAAATTATGAGAATTACTATATCATGGAGAGTATACATACCAAGCATTTTGAACACTGGTGGGAGAGCTACTGCCATCCAACAGCAGAGCAGGAGCTAACTGGCCATCTCAAACACACTCTATCAAAGACACATGTTCATGTAAACCTACTTGCAATAAAAAAAATGACCCGGGGAGATCAGCAGCTGGAAGAGTGAGCACAGCTGGGAAGATAGAGATGGAGTGCTCTTGAGAATGTAATGTTTAATATGTGGGTTGTTGGAACAGCATATTTTGACAGAGTTGGATTCAGATAGTAAGTAGCTAAGAAAAGAGGGGCTTGTATTTGTCAATAGTTGTTGTTTAGTGTTCACTATTAAAGTTAAGAAACAAACTTGTTAATTTTTGTTGAAATAGTGGTTTATAGGAGATCGGTGTCACTCATATTTTAACAGATTACGAGGTGAGGCGAGCTTTTCTAGGTGTTTGGTTTTAATTAACAGAGGGGTTCATCTTCACCTTGTAAATGTCCATCCACGTTAGCCCCATTTCCCTGCAGTTGGCCCATATCCTTCCAGTCCTTTCCTATCGACATATTTATCCAAATGCATTGAAATGTTGTTAATGTACACCCACCACCCCCGCCCCACCACCAACCACATCTGTTGGCAGCTCATCCATGTACCAGCCCTCTGTGTAAATAAGTGGCCATTCAGGTTCCCTTTTACTCCTTCCCCTCTAACCTTAAACTGATCCCCTCTAATCCTCGATTTTCTATACCTTGGAAAAAGACTGAGAGCATTAACCCTATCTATACACCTTGTGATTTTATACAGCTCTATAAGGACTCCCTCAGTCTCCTACACTCTAAAGAAAAGGTCCTAGCTTGTCCAACCTCTCCCTATAACTCAGACCATTGGTTCCTGGCAACGTCTTTGTAAATTTCTTCTGCACTTTTTCTAATTTCATAATATTCTCCCAATAACAATTTTACAAAAACTGAATACAATACTCCAAGTGCGGCCTTACCGAAGTCCTGTGTAACTGCAAGAAAACTTCCCAACTTCTTTCCTCAATGTTCTGCCTGATGAAGGCCAATGTGCCAAAAGCCTTCTTCACTGCCCTATCAACCTGTGACTCTACTCTTAGAGAACCGTGCCCGTGAAAACCAAGGTCTCTCTGCCCACTGCACCTCTTAAGACCCTCCCATTCACCGTGAAACTCCTACCTTGGCTTGAGTTTCCAAACTGCAAGACCTCACACATCTATATTAAATTCCATTTCTCGGCCCACTTCCCCACCTGATTAAGGTCCCGCTGCAATTTCTGATAAACTTCCTCACTGATCACGCTCCCACTTATTTTACTGTCATCTGCAAACTTAATAATCATGCCCTGTACATTCTCAACCAAATCATAGATAACAAACAGCAATGGACACAGCCTTCAGTCTGACCGTCATCTTTCCACTCAACCCTCTGCTTCCGAGCATCAACCCAACTGTGTATCCGATTGAACAGTTCCCCCAGCATTCCACGTCATGGAACCTTCCAGAGCAGCCTGTATGTGGAAACTTATCAAAGGCCTTACTGAAATCCACAGAGACTAAATTTACAGCTCTGTCCTCGTAAACCTTCTTGATCACTTCATCAAAGAACTCTAACAAATTTGGGAAGCATGATCTCCCATTCACAAGTCTATGCTGACTGCTCCGAATTAAACCCTGTCTAAGTAATGGATGTAGTCAATGGTATGCCGTCCTTCATTGTAAAATGATTCGAGTACATAAGTAAAGCCATCTTCCTGCTGTTGTAGAGCCTTGCTGAGAGAGCTTTTTGGACACTCACTACAGATTTGATCTCCTTTGTAAGGAATGATATCCTTCCCACAGACACAGATGGCGGTATCATGAGGGTAGAGTGAAGAACCTGAGAGTTTAATCTGCAGAGCTGTGAAATACGAAGAAATGGTGATGCTGAAACACGAGGTGTAGCAGGTATCTTTCCAAAAGACACATTGATAGGGTGAGAAATTCCATACTTTACCCAGGATTGATTGGTTTCATTTATTTTCACGTGTACCTCAGTACAGGGAAACACTTTATTTATGAGCAGAGGTGGTAGATCAAAGTAAGCATGGCCAGACAGAACATAGTGTGGAAATAGACTTGGAGAGAGTAAGGCATACATTGCACAAGACAAGCACTCGACAAGATCAACATGAGCAAGATCAGCATTATATGAACACAGAGAGTCGATTCATCAGTCTAACGTGACTTTCATAATAGTTTATATGCCTAAATTAACTCTCCCCATGTTATTGTGCTGTTGGCGTGTGAACCCGAACTGAACGCCATGTTGTTCACAATCCCCAACATCAGCCACAATACCTTCGATCTGAAACAAGTAGCCATTCCCACCAGCTTCCGCCCTACATAGAGAATACCAGGCTGGCTTCTCGGAGACGGAAGGTGCCTTCTTGAGACTTCACACAAGACATATGCATTCCCTCCTCAACACTAGAAAACCACGTTAAAGTCCCACGTGTTTATCATGAGCAACGGAGCCACAAGGAACAACGTGGAGCAGTCTGTCTGTGCAGTTCCTAGATTTGTTATTCTGTTAACTTGTCTAATAGAATAATGTTTTTCTAAATTCCTCTTTCTTTGCTTTCATTTTATCTTTCCTGTTTCAATAAATAGTGTTTAGCTTCAACCGAGTAGTTTGACCTGTCACATTGCATCTGGAACAGTCACTTTATATTCCCTATAAAATAAAAGAAAATTAGAGTTTAGGTTACTGCATTCAAATACTATCGAGGGGCTCTCGTGTGGTCCATCACACTAGACTCCTTCTCTTCCTGAGTAATAGGCTGGAGGCACTGAATAGGCTGTCCTTGTTCTTCTCCAATAGTGTCAATGGGCTGAATGGCTTCCTCATATTCCTGTGAAACTAGTGTGAGATGCTGAATGAACTCTTATTTTACTGTGGCAATGTGCAGAGACAGGCGGCGCTGGTAGATGAATGTTACGGACCATTTAACGGCACAAGTCTCAATGGAGTCTGGGTCTTGCTGCACATGGACACAGACTAGTCCAGGAGCTGCCGGGGGTACAAAATGTTCTAAACATAGTGGAATCTTCAGCGACCATCTCCACTTCTGATCTTATGGTGGGAAGGGTGGGGAGGGGAGACATTGATGAAGCAGCTGAAGATGTTTGTGAAGAGGAAGCTACCCTGAGGATCTCGCACAGAGGTGACCCAGGACTGAGATGATGAACATCTTCCTTTGTGCCATGTTTGACTCCAAGCACTGGAGAGTTTACTGTAATTCCCATTAAGTCCAGTTTTGTTAAGGTCCTTGATGTCAGCAGACGTCAACCACTGCCTTGATATCGGGGCCAGTCATTTGTACCTGAACCCTTGTCTCAACCTCTTATGTTCACATCAATAAACCATGATATAGGTGCAGCACTTGTTTTATTCAAACAGGTGAGATTCAATGTCAGGACTTCTCTTTTCAAGAGTGTTGGGGAGCAAAATGACTGAAAGCATTTGAAGAGGAGGTACTTGGATATTGATCTCTCAGAGAGTTGAGGGCAATGATGAATTGGGTATGAAAGAGGATTTGAGACAGAGAGCAGATCAGTCATGATCTTAATGAAGGGCCAAGCAGGTTTGGGGAGTGAATGACCTGTTCCTGTGTCTGATGTTCTCACATTCTGTTCTTGGAAAGTTAGTGGGTGTTAATTTCATGAATGTCTGTTATGATTTTGTGAGCCATCTCTGGCTGAATGGTCTCCTCTGTTTCTGTGCAACAGATTATGGGAGAAAATGGCCTCCAACCTCTCCTATCTAGCAGGTATGCTGGGCTGGATGTAATACAGAAACATGGGACTGAGGAGCAAGAGTGGGACATTAGATACTTTGTGCCTTCTTCACCAGACACTAAGATTGTGGACTCAGCCCCACTTTCCTGTCTGTATACTATTACCCGTGACTCACTTCCCTGTCAAATATTTAACTAAACAGCTTTCAATCCATGTGAACATAGAGGCACGATAAACGTCCAGTGAAGAAAATTCACACTTGAAAGCTCCTTTCAGAATATTTCGCCATCCCTCTTATAGAATCTGACAGTCATGCAGAATGGAAACAGACCCATTCGTCCAATATGTTCACTCCGATCAGATATCAAATCTGACCTTGTCCCATTTGCCAGCATTTGGCCAATATCCCTCCTCTTTCAGATACATTTTAAATGTGCGATTGTAACCGCCTTCACCACTTCCTCTGACAGCACTTTCTGTACACACACCACTCTCTGTGTGAAACATTTACCTTCAGGTCCATTTAAATTATTCGCACTCTTATTTTCAAACTATGCCCTCTTGTTCTGGACTCCCCTATCTTGGGTAGCAGAACATGGCTGTTCAGAATATCCATGCCTCTGATGGTTTTATAAACACCTATAATGTCACCCTTCAGCCTCTGACACTCCAGGGGGAAACACCTCAACCTAATCAACCTTTCCCTGAAGCTCAAACCGAGTTGCATGCAGTATTCTTAAAGTGGCCTCACCAACTTCCTGTACAGATGCAACATGCCACCACAACTCCTATACTCAATTCTCTGACTGATCAAGACAAATGTACCAAATGTGTTCTGCACCACTCTGTCTACCTGCAACTCCACTTTCAAGGAATTATGTACCTACAGCCCTATGTCCCTTCGATCCACAACACGCCCCAGGACCTTACCATTAAGTGTATAATTTCTGCCCTGATTTGCCTTCCCAAAATGCAAAACTTCGTATTTATCTAAATTTAACTATGCCTGTCACTCCTTGTCCCTTTGTCCCATCTAATTGTAGTCTCGTTGTACTTGAGACAATCTACTACACCACCTTTATGACGTAATCTGTAACCTTACTAACTATGGCCCCAATATTCATATCTAAATTCCTTACATAAATGATGAAATGCAGTGAAGTTCAGTACTGATTCTTACAGCAAACTGCTGCTCACAAACCTCCAGTCTGTAAAATATCCCTCATCCTTCAAGCCAATTGTGACCAGCTTCCTCTGTATCTCGTGTGACCGAACGTTACTCATCTGCCTACCAATCGGGAATGTTGTGAACACCTTACTGAGGTCCATGTAGATAATTCCTACCAAACTGCCTTCATCAATCTACTTTGTCACCTCTTCATAAAACTCAATCAAATTAATGAGACATGATTTCCCATGCAGAAAGCCACGTTGACAACCCCAATCAGCCCTTGCCTTCCCAAATGTATGAGCTGAAAAATGTGTTGCTGGAGAAGCACAGCAGGTCAGGCAGCATCCAAGGAGCAAGAGAATCGACGTTTCGGGAATAAGCATGTATGTAAATTCTTTCACTTAGAATCCCCCCCAACAACTTACCCACCACTGACATCTGGCTCACCGGTCTATATCTCCCCGACTTTTCGGGTCACTGTTTCCTTTTCCATTCCCACTACTCCACTGATCACAACACATTTCAAATGTAACCAGGTTTGTGATATGGCTGAGGGTGGTGGGCGTTTGTAACGCGTTGCTAGCAGAGGTGGTAGAGGCAGGCACGGCAGATTCATTTAAGATGCGTCTGTCCAGATGCATGAGTCGATGGGGAGCAGAGGGATACAGATGCTTAGGAATTGACCGACAGAGTTAGACAGTACATTTGGATCGGTTCAGGCTTATAGGGCGAAGGGCCTGTTCCTGGGCTGTAAATTTTCTTTGGTCTTTGTTCTTTAAATGAACACCTTGCTGAAGTCCATATGGACAATGTCTACCAAACTGTCTTCATCAATCTTCTTTGTCACCTCTTCAAAAAACTCAACCAAATTAATGAGATGTGATTTCCCATGCAGAAAGCCACGTTGTCTACTCTGAACAGCCCTTGCCTTCCCAAATGTATGTAAATCGTGTCCCTCAGAATCCCCTCCAACAACTTACCCACCACTGACATCAGGCTCACCGGTCTACAGTTCCCCGGCTTTTTGGGGTCACTGTTTCCTTTTCTAGTCCCACTCTTCCACTGCTCACAACAAATGTTAAATGTGACCAGGTTGGTGATATGGCAGATGATATCAGTCTGAGACTGGGTCAGGGTCAGTTTTAGCAACAAGTCAGGCTAGTTTCTTTAATCTACTAAAAGAGCACGTTTATGATCTGGAGCAATGTTACTCAACCTATGATGGAAAGAAGAATGGCAAACTGTTTGGATATTGCAAATAAAGAATCGATATTTCCCTTTCTACACACACACACACACACACACACACACACACACACACACACACACACACACACACACACACACACACACACACACACACACACACACACACACACACAAAATCTCTGCAATTTCAAGTTGAATGCGCTTTGTCCATATTGTATTGTAACTCATGACAAAAGAAAAAATTGAGAAATTTTTAAAAATGTTATTCTGCTTCTGAAGACATTCTAATCACACAAACTGCTAGCAATGGGACTTCATCCTGGAACCGTTGGATTTGGCTGAATTCCCTTTGCATTAGGCAATGAATTCTGGCCAGGGATTAGTGGCTCAGTGCTTAGCACTGCTGCCTCACAGCACCAGGGACTTGCGTTCGATTCCAGACTCGGTGACTATTTGTGTAGAGGTTGCATATTCTCCCCTTCTAATGGTTGCTCTAGTTTCCTTCCACAGTCCGAATTTGTGCTGGTTAGATGGATTGGTCATGATAATTTGTCCGAAGTGTTCAGGGGTTATTAGGTGCATCGGTCGGGGTAAATGTTAGGGAGCGAGCCTGAGAAGGTTGGTATGGATATTTTGGCCGAAGGGCCTGTTTGCACACTGTAGGGAATCTATAAAAATATGAATGGTAACGATGACAGTAGATTTTTTGTTTTAGCTCGCACCCATTGCTGTCATGAGGAACAATGAATCAGAGAGAGTGTAATCGGCCGTTCCTTCTCAGGCAGATTACATTTTCTCCCTCTCTGAGCTGAATCACACAGTAATGTCATCCTCTCCCAAACTGGACCATGTGAGGTCTCCTTGTACATTGTCCAAAGTATGTCTCCATCACATTCCCTGTTCCATGTCGGTGCACCATTGCTGCTGTCATACACAGTGCCATATCATTCGCAGAAAATGGTCTCGGTTGACTTGAAGATATGTTTATATGTCGCTGCTTCATTGAAAAATAAAATGTTTAATGTATTCAGAATATTGTGTTTAAAATGAAGTCATTTGCGACGAATGCAGAAATTGCTGGAATAGCTCGGCAGGTCTGTCAGCATCCAGATGCCTTTTACATGCTGTATTTGTACCAGCCTCCACCACTTCCTCTGGCAGCTCATTCCACATGCGCACCACCCTCTGCGTGAAATGATGCTCGTGGGCTCGTCAAAACCTTTCCCCTCTCAATTTCAACCAATGCCCTCTAGTTTTGGAGGCTCCAATCTGGGAAAAAACCCTGAATACTCACCCTATCCATGACCATTTTGATTTTATAAACCATTACGACTGCAAAATGTGACTCCAATCAACACGAATGGCTGTGCTTTAAATCATCCTGGGCCGAAATTCTGAAATGCAATACTGACACCTCTTCCTTCTCCATCAAGCCACAATTCTAAATCCATTTTAATCAGTTTGTTCAGGTGTGTTATGAAACACTTCTCTGGGATTTGCACCCAGATCTTTGTGCCCGGAGGTAGGGACATTAGCACCACACAGCAATACCCATAAAGCTGTAACATCATTCTCCTGTGTATTTGCTAATCATCCTGTTCTGATATGCTGGGACATACCTCTGCAACAGGCAGGACATGAATCCAGAACTTTTAGTCCAGAGCTTGGAACACCACCACGCACGTTCAGGAATCAAATCCAGACCCCTGGCTCAGAGCCAGGGACATTACCCACAACATGATCATATCCAGATTTTGGGTCATATTTTAAGTGTCAGCTTTCAGTTCGGTGTGAATTTATTACAATCAGGTTACCATTACTGAATTACACAAAACAGTTTGTATTGTTAAACAAATGCAAAATATTTGTCTAAACTGTAGGATGTTGAGTATACGGGATTAGTGGTGCTGGAAGAGCACAGCAGATCAGGCAGCACCCGAGGAGCAGTAAAATCGACGTTTCAGGCAAAAGCACTCATGTTGAAGGGCTTTTGCCCGAAACGTTGATTTTACTGCCTCTCGGATGCTGCCTGAAATGCTGTGCTCTTCCAGCACCACGAATCCAGAGTCTTGTTACCAGCATCTGCAGTCATTGTTTTTACCTTGTTGAGTGTACGTGCTGTGCCATAGAAGTTAACTATGAACAGCTTTAATCGCTATTCTCTATCGTCTGCAATATTAGGGAAAGAAATCCTACAGACGCACTCTGCACAATGAAGGGTCTCGAATAGATTTTCATTACTGAACACCAGAGACGGAAAAAGACCATAATTTCTGGCCTTCAAAAAAACGATCAGTATTACCCAACTCTCACGTGTGACTGCCTTCTTCCTAAAACAATGAAATGATACCAGGCCGCTGATTACTGTCCAGCATCTCCTCCCCACTGACTGTGTCTGCAATCTGTCCCTCCTCCCCCTAACCACACAAGGCAAACCAAGCTCAGTGTCTTTGTGAAAATCAAGGTTGGAGTGTGCAGGCCTCCTGGAGAGGGGGAGGGAATGTTAAAATTAAGCGGGGAAGGTGAGGTGGCAGTAATATCACACAGTGGGCTGAGGAGTGGCAGATGCAGTTTAGTTTGGATTAATGCGAGGTATTGGATTTGGTAAATCAAACAAGAGCAGGACCTATACAATTAAAAGCAGGGCCTTTGTCAGTGTTGTAAAACAGCGATCTAGGCCGTCAGCTTCCCCATTGGGTGGTGGCGGGAGTGGGGGTGGGGTGGATAAAAACCCTATCAAGTGTCATTGGCACTTTGGATTTTGCTTCGTTCTTTTTTATGTTTTTAGCATTGGAAAGTTTTGAGAGCTTGTTAGTTGCAGTAGTTTTAGTTTGTACAGATTTTAGGCTCGATGAGTCTTTTGTCATTAATGCTCAGCGATGTGTAATTCGATATGAAATTCTCTAAAGTTCAAATGTTGCTGCAGTGTGTTATGGATAATGATGTGCTTAAATTGTGTACCTGGAACATTAAGGGGTGCCATCTGCCACTCAAGAGGAAAAATATACTTTCTCGTCTTAAAAAAGAGAGAGTTGTCCTATTGCAGGAGAAGCACCTTAATGACAAGGAACATTTGACGTTACAGCAGGGCGGGTTTGATCGGGTTTATTTCTCGTCTTTTAATACTAAGAGTGGGGGGAGAAAGTCATAATGGATAGGAAGAATCTTCCATTTAAATTACTAGATTGTATTAAACACCCATGGAAGGATCATAATCGCAAAGTCTTGAACTAATGGAATAAATACAGTATTTTAAATGTTTATTGCCACCCGGTGCACCCTCTTAAAATCCTGGTCGATGCATTTTCCAAATTCAGTTATCTTGCATCATGGCACATGATTGTCGAAGGAGATTTCAACAGTCTTATGGCCCCACGATGGACAGAATGTCCAAAGGTCCCCCAATACACTCGTTATAATGTAAGCAATTAATGGATTTGTGTGCAGAACTAGAGCTGGTGGATGTCTGGAGGCAGATTTACCTCACAAGTAGGAATTTATTTTCTTCTTTAACCTACAGAAATGCCACACGAGGGTTGATCTCTTACCCATTCCTGCAACAATCTTAGATTCGGTGGCATCCTGCACAATTGGGAATATTACCCCAACATACCTGCCCCAGAAGTGGGATAAAAGTCACATAAAATTATGTTGTATGCAGATGGTCTTATGTTTTTGTCAAATCCCGCAATTTCGGCAGCTCACGTGATGCAACGCAATAATTCACTTGTCGCCTTTTCGGGCTTTAAGATTAATTTTACAACATTGGAGGCCATGTCTATGGGAGGTCTTGGAGAAATAACTGAATGAGAGCAAATCCTGGTTTCGTTTTAAATGGTCACGGGGGTGGGGAGGGCGAGGTTCTCTATTTGAGTATATTCATTACATCCGTCTTTGATCATTTATTTAACGTGAACTATGTCCATTTGTTTGACATAATTAAACAAGGCCTACAAAGATGGAAGGCACTTCCAACATCCTGGCTCGGTCGGATAGCTCTTATTAAAGAATGTCCTTCCTCATTTACTATACCCCATGGGAATGCTTCCTTTGATATTTCCCCCAGAGGTATTTAGGAGACATAATGGCTGGTTGAGCTCTTTTATTTTGCAGCATAAGCGACTCTTTATCAAGCTAACCAAATTGCAATTACCCCACAGATTGTGGGGAGTAGATCGCCCAGATAAAAGCTATCAATTAAGCTCTTTTTTATCCTATGTTAGTACCTGGGCTGCTGAGGGCTCGACGTCAATACTGTGAGATATTGAACCCTATCAGATAAAGTGAACAATTATTAGTCTGTTCTTCTTAGCTAAATTGACAACGTTTATGAAGTATTGTCATAACCCAATAATTATCATAAATGTTAAAGCGTGAATGACAATGCGTCAGATCAAGGGCAATACAACCAAAATCATGTTTCTTACCCCTGTAATTAGTATACCAGGTTGTCATCCGGGGATAATGGATTCCAGGTTTAAACTGTAGGCAGCAAGGGATGTACCTTGCTTGAGTGATTTAGAATTAGTAGAATCCCGACAGTGTGGATACCAGCCCTTGGGCCCAGCAAGTCAACTTCGACCTTCTGAAGAGTAACCCATCCAGACCCATTCCCCGACCATCCCATAGTTACCCTAACTAATGCCCAAACCTACACATCCCTGAACAGTATGGGTGATATACCAATGACCAATTCATCTAACCTTCACATCTTTGTACTGTGGGAGGAAACCTACACAGACACGGCGAGAATGTTGACTCCACACAGCCAGTCAAACAAGACCGGAACCAAAGCCAAGACCGTGGGACTGTGAGGTAGCAGCGCTAACCACCGAGCCACCTCGTGCTTTTTGATGGAGAAACAATGATGCCATTTGATCAATTAACTCATACGTATGGACTACCTAGTAGAGACTTCTGTATTTTTTCCCAGATCAGAGATTTGATAAAAAAAAACACACTTTTACCACACTCTTACAGATGTAATAAAGGGATGAGGGTGCTTATTGCTTAGAATACACTCTCTGCCAGTACCCTTTATCATTAGTTGGAGAGCGTCCCCTCAGACGAGACCGTGCAGCTCTGTGATGTCTGCTAGAGAGTTGGGGGTTCAGAACACTTCGGAGACATGGGAGGATATTTGTAAAAATGCTCGAAGGATTTTCATCTGTAATAGGACCCATACCATGCAGTTGAAAATTCTTCGTAGGGTCTATCTGATCACAACTTGTCTCTCAAAATGCGAAGTGGGATTATCTTCCGCATGTCCTAAATGCAGAATGACTACAGGCACTTTTACTCATTGCTTGTGGTCCTGCTGCAGACTTCATCTATATTGGAGCACTGTGTCAGATGTGATAGAGTGCAAATTGGGGACTGAATTGGAGATGAACTTGGTTTCTATTTTCCTGGGCCTGCTCAAGGTACTTTCCACAGATGAATATGGGGAAAAAAATTATATCCTTACAATCCGCACTTTCTGTGCTAGGAAAAATATTCTGTTGTGTTGGATGTCTGAACTCCCCCAACCCCAGAGAGGAAGAACTGTGAACATAAAAATGTGTATCAGTTAATGCATCTGATAACCGAGAGCTGTCCTTTTGTTATGCTGAGCTGTATTATGTATTCATTATTTATTGTTTAGTTTTGTTTTTTTTCTTCTGTCTGTGTAGTGTTTTAACTTGTTTTGTATGTACATGCAATTGGATGTAATTTTTTTCAGATATTTGAGTTGTGTTGTTATTGGTTTATTATAATATATAAAATCTCTTTTTAATTTTTTTTAAGTTAAAATGCTAACATTGATAGAATACAGTCCCAAAAACTCTCATTAGAGAGACCATTCATGGTGGTTTATCCTGAGGATCACCACATCTCGGGTGATGGGGTGAGGCTGAGAGAGTGTCCCCTTCATGGTAATCTCTGTCAGTGTGAGGAACCAAACCTGTGCTGTTGCCCTGCCTCGACATCACAAACCGGCCGTCCTGCCAACTGAGTGGGAGACTGTGTAACGGCTACAGACAGAAACAGTCACAGACAAAGGATAAGAGAAACATTCATAATAAGGGAAGTGGTACTGTTCAGATAACGGTCAAGATGACGGCTGAGGGTAAGAATGTTCTCTGCTCGAAATTGTATTCATAGCATGACGTGTTTAGAAGTTGTTTTGGTGTAATATCATTAAGGTGAGTCAAGTGACTCTTATGTGTTACACACTGGGACTCTACCATTTTCCTGAAACTGGAAAATATTTGGAACATTTTCTGGAACATTGTATAATCGGCATTCTCCAGAGTATTCTATGACTGTGTCGGAGGTATTGCAAAGGAGAGAGAGAGAGAGAGAGAGAGAGAGAGAGAGAGAGAGAGAGAGAGAGAGAGAGAGAAGGTGTTGCATGCAGTAGTGAGAGTGGGGGTATCATGAGCCTTGTTCGGGGGTAGTTGCAATCACAGATATACAGTGATTGTGAGGGAGCAGACAGAATACGGTGACTCTTCTCCTGACAGAGCGGGGAAGATGCTTGTCCTGTATTTCTGGACATTTCTTCAGACCTCAAATACTGCACTGAATTTGGTAGTGAGCACAGACCATGCTCGATGGGTCTGTTGGTGTGGCACCCTCTGGGATAGGAATGTTCCCCTTCTGTACTCACCCATCCAATATGTCCACCGTGCTCTATCAACAAACCATGGTGTAATTGCCCCTTATCTACCAATCTGCCATTTCCCTGCCTTTGCTCCGTATCCATCTAATCCTTTCCTATCTGTGTATTTGTCCAATTGCCTTTTCAATGTTGTTAGTGTGCCCACTTCAACCACTTCAACTGGCAGCTCAGTCTAATTTGCCAGTTCACCTTGGATTCCATGCGATCTAACCCTCCAGAGCGGCCTACTATGTGGAACCTTATCAAAGGCCTTACTGAAATCAATATAGAATATGTCAACAACCCTGCTCTCATCAACCTTCCTGGTCACTTCCTCAAAAATCTCTTACAAAATTTGTCAGGCATGATCTGCCACGCACAAAGCCATGCTGACTGCTCCAAGTCAAACTCTGTCTTTCCACATGCATGCACATCCTATCTCTCAGAACCTTCTCAAGCGGTTTACCGAAAACAGGTGTGAAGCTAACTGGTCTATATTTCCTTAGCTTTTCTTTGCAGCCTTTCTTGAATAAGGGCACAACATTTGCTACCGCCCAGTCTTCCGGGACCTTGGTCCCTAAGCTTTTTCTATCGCCTCTTACAGTGCTCTTAGATATATCTGGTCAGGACCAAGAGATTTGTCTGACTTTGTGCATTCTAATATATCCAACAGCAACTCTACTGTGATATGGACAGTACCAAGATATGACAACTAACCTCCCAAAGGTCACAGGTCTTCATGTCTTTCTTCATGATAAACACAGAGGGGAAATTGTGGACTTCACCCACCTCTTGAGGTTTTACGCATGCATGCCGGTATTGGATTTTAAAGCATCCTATTCTCTCTCTAGTTGCTCTTTATTTTTACTATACAGAATTTGGATTCACTCTAATCTTCTCAGCCAAGACTACCTGATACCCCCTTATGGCCTTGCTGATATCCTTCTTCAGTAAACTCCTCTATCCCCTGTATATACCTCCAGGGATTCCCTTGGTTCCAGGTGCCTGAACATGAGCCACGCCTCCTTTTTTCTGGTCAAAGCATCAATATCTCTGGTAATCCAGGGTTCTCTCTTCCAGTCTCACATAACCTTCACCATCACAGGAAAATGGAAACCTTGAAATCGAGCTATCTCACTTTTAAAGCCCTCCCACTTGCCCGGGATCCTTTTACCTGGAATCAAACAACTCCAATCATCCCCTGCAATCCACTGTCTAACTCCAACAACACACGCCTTGCCCCAATTTAGAACTTGAATTTGTGGACCAATTTTGTCCCTACCATAACGATTTTAAAATTAATACAACTGTAAACACTTTTACCAAAATGCTCCCCCACTTTATCTCCTTCAACTATCCTGCCCTATTTCCCAACAGTAGGTCGAGTTTGTCCCTTCCCGAGTACGATACTCTATATATTGATTGTGGAAACTTCGCTGAGCACACTGAACAAATTACGTTCCATCTAAGTTCGTAACCATCTGGAAACCCCAGTCTATGTTAGGAAGATTAAAATCACCTATTATAACAACCCTATTGTTCCTGCAAGTCTCCTCAGTCCCCCTGCATATTTGTTCCTCTAATCCACTTTGTTGATTATAGTGCAACCACTGTAGCATTACCATCCCCCTCTAAGTATTTTACACCATTCACGAAACCTCATTGGATATTATATCAGGTATTTCAACTTTAAATACTGGTGTGATACCCGCCTTAATCAGAACTATTGGTATTTAAACTGTTTCCATTTACATCTCTACATCGCAGTGATGTTCACATCCTTGGCACCCCTTGTCAAGGTACAGTGGAGTTATGGAGCTGTAAATGGATGGGAGCTGCACATCTTGTCACTTCCAACATTGGCTGCACCGGGCACTGATCTAACACAGTGTTACCGAACAATGCAACAGTCTGGATTTATATATGAATGAACCAGTGCGGACTGCACAGCTCCTCACGCTGGACATTTAGCCCAGGATTATAGATCCAGCATTGGTGTGGGCTGCACAGAGTTCCATTCTGGACATTGCTGGGTTGTATCCTGCAGTACACTCGCCATATCTACTCAGTGTTCCATCCTGAACATACAATGGATGGGCTGATTATGTGAGTTGGATTGCGAATGTGAGAGAACTAAACATCTGGCTATACCTTTATTTTGTGTTTTCATTCTTGTTATGGGACCTTTCAAATCCACACTCATCCGGTTAGACCCGAACATCTGGATGAGTCATGGTGACTGTTGTTGCAGCATCTGAGTCTGCAACATACCAACAAATGGAGCAGAGGCTGCAGAGAGGGAATCTCCGTAAAATGGAATGAGGGAATCACAATCAGATCAGCCGTGGTCTTAGTGAATGTTGGGGCAGGATTGTGTGGACCACGAATGCAACTTATTCATATATTTCCGTTTATTCCAAGCAAACTCCCCTTCTTTCCCAGTGTCCCATACTGGTGAGGAGTGAGTCCCCTCCTCCTGTTCCTGCGTAACAGGATCTTCGGGCCTCACGAGCCTCCAGATTTCCCTGTGTCCCAGTTTCAAGCAGTTGAGTGACTCCCTCCTGTTCCTGTGTCCCAGTCTAGAGCAGTTGAGTGACTCCCTCCTGATCTTGTGTCGCAGTCGCGAGCAGTTGAGTGACTGTCTACTGTTCCTGTGTCCCAGTCTTCAGCAGCTGAGTGACTCCCTCCTGATCCTGTGTCCCAGTCACGAGCAGTTGAGTGACTGTCTCCTGTTCTTGTGTCCCAGTCTTCAGCAGCTGAGTAACTCTCTCCTGTTCCTGTGTCCCAGTCACGAGCAGTTGAGTGACTGCCTCCTAATCGAAGTTTTGTGAAAGTAGATGTCCTCCTCCTGCTCCTGAGTAACAGGCTCCAATAGCTCTGTGCTCAACTGCTTCTCCTGTGGAATGGAGGTGAAGGACTGAATGGCCTCTTCACATTCCTTACAGCTTCTCTTGACGAAAAGCCTTTCTCCTGTTTCTGTAAAACACCATCAAAATCTGAATGATATATTTTTGTATTTGACTCTCAGTAATTGAGCAAACCAGCTGACTGACAGAATTCAGAAGCTGAATAGCCTCCTCCTGTTCCCGTGTTAAACACTCAAGAGTCAATAGACTCTCAGAGATGTATAACATGGAAAAAAGATCCTTCGGTCTTGTCATCTATACCAACCAAATATCCTAAATTAATCTCGTCTCCCTTTCCAGCACTTGGCCCATCTCCCTCTAAACACTTTCCATGCATGTATCCATCCAAATGCCTTTTAGAAGGTGTCACTGTACCTGCCTCCACCACCTCTTTTGGCTGTTCAATCCATACACACAGCAGTCTGTGTGTGAAAATGCTGTCCTTCACGTCCCTTTTTAAATCTTCCTCCTCTCATCTTAAGCCTTTATATTCGATATTTGGAAATGTCTTTCCTGGGAACATACATTGACTTTTTACTTCTTCTATGTCCCTCCTGATTTTATAAACTTCTTTAAGGTCCACCCTCAGCCTCAACACTTGAAAATAGTCCCAGCCTATTCAAACCCTCCCTGTAACGCTAACCCTCCAACACCTGCAACATTCTTTTAAATCTCTTTTGCACCCTTTCAAGTTTGACAACATCTTTCCGACAGCAGGTTGACCAGAATTAAAGGCAATATTACCAAAGTGGCCAAACCAATGTCCTGTACAGATGCAACATGTCATGCAAACGCATAGACTCAAAGCACGCACCAATAAAGGGAAGATCACCGAGTGCCTTCTTCACTGTGCCGCCGATCTGTGACGGCAATTTCAAGGAATGGAGAACCTGCACCACAAGGTACCTCACAGGGCAGCGATCGGGGTTTAATTCCATCCTTGAATGACTGACTGTGTGGAGTTTGCACATCCTCCCCTCGTCTGTGTGAGTTTCCTTCGGATGTTATGTTTCCCTCCGACAGTATAACGATATACAGATAAGGGTAGGTTGGCCATCCTAAATCGTGCATAGTACCCTTGGAATTGAGGGCAAGGTGCATTAGCCATGGGAAATGCAGGCTGAGAGGGATAGTGGAGGGGTTTGTCCAGTAGGATACTGTTTAGAGGGACGGTGTGGCCTCGATGGGCCCAAAATCCTGTTTCCTAACTGTAGGGATTCTATAATTTCTATGGAGTTCTCCTTGATTGGCAGCTTTCAACAGGATCCTACCTAAATGCCTTGCCCTGATTTTTCTTGCCAAAATGCAACACCTCACATTTATCTAAAATAAACTCCATCTGCCACTCCTCAGCTCCCTGATCTAAGTTTCCATTATAGTCTGAGAGATCATTATTCACTGTCGAATACACCACCAAATATGGAATTATCTACAAACTTACGAACCATACTTCATATACTCAAGTGCAAATGATTTGTATCAGTGACAAAAGGCAGTGGACCCACTATTGATCTTTGCGAGCAGCGCCACTGGTCACATGTCTCCAAGTTTAATGAACAAATGCCAACTGTCACACCCTGTCTCCAATATTCAAGTAAAGTTTGGATCTAAATGGTGAGCTCTCCGTGGATCCCTGGCAGTCTAACCTTGCTAACCAATCTACCATGTAGAACATTTTGGTTTTCTTACTGAATTCCACAAAGACAACATCCACTGTCCTGCCTTCTGAATCATCATCTTCACTTCCTCAAAAAGTTCCACCGTGTCAGTGAGATATGACCTCCAATGTACAAAGCCCTCTTCTGTCCTTGTCTTTCCAAATGCATATACATCGTTTCCCTCAAAAATCCCCTGCAACAATTTAGTCACCATTGACGTCAGGCTCACCAATCTATAGTTACCTGGGCTTTCCTTAATTTCTGAAATAATGACACTTTCTTAGCAACCCTCCAGTCTTTTGCCACCTCACCTGTGGAACTCAATGTAACAGATATATCAGCAAAAGGCTGAGCAATTTATTTCCTAGCTTCCCACAATATTCTGGGATACAACTGATCAAGTCCCAGGGATTAATTCACCTTTATATGTTATAAAATGTCCAACATCTCCTTGTAATATAGATACTTTTCAAGAAACCACTAAGTATTTCTTCATTCTCTCGCTCTTGTAACCTCTTCTACATTAAATACTAGGAAAAATACTTGTTTAGTATCCCTTCCATCTCCTATGGTTCCACACATACGTAGCCTTACTGATCTTTAAGGTGCCGTATTCTCTCCCTAGTTAATATTTTGCAATTAAAGGATGTGTAGAGTTGCTTCAATGCCTCGTTAACCCTATTTCGAAAGCCATCTCATGTCCACATTTTTCTGGCCCAATTTCCACATTGACTATACACTTATTGCCCTTATACGCCTCTCGGTATTCACTTAATCTCAGCTCTGTTTACCTGACATATGCCTCCTTCCTTACCTTGACCAGAGCATCAATATATCTAGCCATCCAGCACTCCCTGCACCCACCAGCCTTGCCCCTCTCACTAATGGGAACACGTTGGCTCTGGATTCTCTGAAACCACGTTTTGATGGTCTCGCATTTTCCAACCATCCCTTTACCTGTTAATAGGGTATTCCAATCAGCCTTTCACAGGCCTCGCCTAACACTTTCAAAATTGGCCTTGTTCAAAGTTAGAACTTTAATGTTGACATCAGGTCTTTCCTATTCCACAACTAGTTTAAACCTAATATTTTTGTGTAACAGACTTGAATGTTAAATAAACATTTCCTCCCCTCTTTAATAGACTGGAAAGGCTGAATGACCTCCTCTTGTCCCTCTGAAATAGACTCAAGAGGCTTCATGGCCTCCTCCTGTCCCTGTGTAACAGATCCGAGACATTAAATGAGACAACAACCCGTGGATTATGATCAGCTGTTAAACTGTATCTAATGGAGGTCCATCCTTTCTCAGTTACAGAAACACAAATAACACTATTTACTCCAGGTGCCCTCTCAGTAACACTTCATACAGCTGCAGCGAAACATCTCTTTGTTTTGAATGATTCTTTCGGCAAAATGTGCCAATATTCCAGCTTTCCACCTTTTTAAGTAGCAACAGGCTAATATGGGCTGAATGGCCTTCTCTTATCCCTCTGTAAGCGTCCCATAGGGACAGAATTGCTTTGGCCTGTTCCTGAGCAGCAGTCTCAATGCTCTGTCTCAAGGTTATGAAAGGATTTGATAACAGGGCATCAAAACCAGGAGTGGCCGCACACTGGTCAATAACTACCGTACTTTGGTAACTTTCCATCCCATCCTTGGCCAACATCTGCAGCTGAGGCAGTCAAGTCACAACTGTGGGAGATCCCTTTGACTATGAGCTGATTCTTGACACCATGCCCTGAACATTTCTAACTTGAAATACTCAAGTATCGAGAAACCTGACCACCCGAAGTTTTTTTATGTAGCCGATCTGTTATCTTATAACTGCTTCCTTTCATAAACAGAGTGGAACATATATAGACCCCTGCAGTGTCCTGTTAATCCTCTCATATACAAGTTAATAAAAAGATTTAAAAGATTTAAAGATTTATGATCCATTCCTCAGCAACCCTCATCCATTTCATTCAAAACTAGTAAATGAAAAGTGATGTGTTGAACAGGTTAACTGAGCCTATTTGTTCAGTAAGTGTGATTAATGCCAATCTCCATGGATTCTAATTATCCCAGTGGAGGGTTTCCATCTTTTAATGATAAATGGACTCCATTCAATGTGTTATTCCATAACATGAGCGGGAGCATCACCGACAGCACTGACAGGGATCAGCAGATCCAGAGAGAAGGGGAGGGGAAATCAGAATCTGAGAACATGAGACTGAAATATTCCAACAATGGATCAGAATCTGAGAACATTAGACTGGAATGTGCCAACAATGGATCAGAATTTAAGAACATTAGACTGGAATATACCAACAATGGATCAGAATCTGAGAACATTAGACAGGAATATTCCAACAATATACAGGAGCTTATCCGATTATGTTTGGTATCTTTCTGCATTTGATTGGTGCTCATTATCATCGCAGATCCATTACGCTCTTCTCATTATTCAATATTTTTATTATCCCTTCCTGGCTATCATTGGTGTTCCTGGTAAGTGTCACTGTCCAGATTTTGTTTTCTCTAAACCAGTTATGACTGTATTGTTGTTATTTCATATCGTCTACACATCATGTCACTATTATTGATCCTGTTGAATCTCTCAATCCAGATATTCATTCTACAGACCACTACTAACTACATTAATGAACGTGTTCAATTACTGCCTCCCTCTCTGCTCTGGCAGTGTTACTCACGGGTCTCTATGTTGATCTATTCAGTTTCAGGGGAGAATAAAATGCATTGTATCATTGTCTTTGCTGTTAAGAGCATAGAGGTCACCGCCTACTGTTCTGGTTACAAACTCCACTTCCTTCCACTGTTTCCATCCCATCCTTGGCCAATATCTGCAGCTGAAGCAGACAAGTCACAAATGTGGGAGATCCCTTTGATTATGAGCTGTTTCCTGACACCATACCATGAAAATTTCAAACTTGAAATACTCACCACTCAGGAATATATCTCACTGGCTAATTCCATCTGTTGTTTAACCTTGAGCTATGAAGTCAATAATCTTAATGAAGCCAATAATCTGCTGCTGACGCTCCCGGCTTCAAACCTGCCGAAGCAAATCTGATTCGACCTCACACCAAACCCCCATCCATCTGTCATTCATGTGCACGCCGATGTATATTGCTGTTGTGTCTGGCAATGCCTTTATTTGAAAATTCTCAAACACTTTATATCATCTGTCCATGAAACTTCCCTCGTTCTCTCTGTTGATTAATAAAAAGCCTGCCAGTTGTTCGTATTGAAAATAGTTTCCTCCATGTGTGTTCCTTCTCAAATAATGAGTTTCGCATTCAACCGCACACACACACACACACACACACACACACACCAAACCTTCCCATTGCTGGCAATAATCTGATGCGAGGATAGTTAGCATATGATAGTAAAGTTTGCAATATTCCCATGCTGGGCAGATCGTGCAGTTTACTGAGAAACACACGAGCATGGTCTGCACAGCTCTCCATGCTGGGCTGTCATCTTGTCCCAGTTTATGTTGTTTGTGGTGTTTGGTGAAGCAGATTCAGAATTTGATGTAACAAACCATTTCAGCTGATCTGACAATGCCTTTATTCAATGTTCTCATTCTTGTAATTTTACTCAGGAATATCTCACTTCCTCAGTTAGTCCCACTGCCCTGCCTTTTTCCCCATATTTCCACAACATCTTTTCAGTTAATTAACTGTCTGTTTCTGTCTTTAATGTGAATCTCTCAGTCTCTCTGTATCGTTCCCTGGCCTTGGGTTTTGTCTCCCGAGTGTATCGAGTGCTGGCATTGTGTCGCTCAGAAATACTAAAATGGTGTTTTTTCAAGCTGTTGTTCACTTCCTGGTATGTCCCATGTGATGGTCCATGGATAGGCGTGTTTCAGAAGTTATAAGACACATCCTTGTAACTTGGTCTGTACCTGTGGCTGTCCCTCTCAGGTGACCTTGCGATAAGTAAGACGAGAGAAGCCCACTGAGTGAAGGACCAGGCATCTGAATTGCCTGACAATGCCGTTAGTTTTTACACAAAAAGTTTGTTTCTCTTTTTTTTAGTAAGAGGTCTTAAAGGCCAAACTGCCGACTGAAAACAGCTGCAGTAAATAACTTACGGGACTTTTAGGGTTTTTAATAAATAGTAGTAACAATATCCAGCTCGCACAGACCAGGCTTTCTAGTTTGTTTTTTCTTGTAGCTGTAACAATCACCGGGTGATTGGGGTCCCAGAGGGGTTGGAAGTTTTAGTAAATTATCCCTAGCTGCTACTCTCTCTAAAGCCTGACTTGATGGTGTTTCCTCCTGCATTGGAGAACTGTATGCAAGAATGTATGTCTGAATGTTCCTTTGTACCAAGAGGTGTGTTTAGGTGATGTTAGTAGATTGAACAGTTCATTCGTAGAACGTACTGTATCCATTATTCAGTTAACTTATCCAATAGTTAAGTTATTCTAAATTCCTCTTCATTTTGTATGGATTTTCATTAGAGGATAGTGAGGTTGAGGAACCCTCCGGTAGACAAAGGCCTGATCAGGATCTGTTTAAATACATCCAGGCATTACCTAAATTTGATGAGAATGGTGGGGGAGCCTTTTTAATTTCATTTCAGAAAGTGGCTAAACAAGTGCAGTGGCCAGAGAACATGTGGATTTAGTTTATCCAAACAAAGCTGATAGGTATTTGCATCCCTATCGGAGGAGGTGAAGAAAGACATCTGAAGTGCATATGAGCTTGTGCCAGAAGCCGACAGTGTTTCAGGAATCTAAAATAGCATCGCTGGGTAAACGCACGTTGTGTTTGAAAGAATCAAACAAAGTAATTTTGAAAGGTGGGGAAGGGTATTAAAAACAGAGCAAATCTATGACCCTCTTAGAGAGATTCTTATTTTGGACAATTTCCACAATTCACTTCCTGCAGTCGGGAGAACTCGTGTGGAAGAGCAGAGAGTAACAATGGCAAGACTAGAAACTGAAATGGCTGATGATGATTGAGTTCAGAAATCAAAGTGTGGTTTCTGTGAGGGATTGAGAAGAATGTGCGAGATCTTCATAAAACATATCCCTATGAGAGTAAGGTTTATTGGCATAGGCCAGGAGTAGCAGGCGAAACAGTTACAGCATTAAGTGGTACAGGAGCATGTAATTCTTTTATGCTGAGACATGAGGAGCTATGTCTTTCAGAGGGACTATTGGAGAGATGAGAAGTCCTCCATTACGTAATGTGTGGTTGGAGTGTCCAGTGGAAACATCAACAGATTTATTCCACAACGGGGAAGGAGGCCTTGAGCTTGGTGTTGGTGTTACAACATTTCAGCATTTATATTGCAAATAACATACATGAGAAAAATCTTTATCACTGATCGTGACACCTTAAAGTTTGTGGAGAAGTTTAGGGAGAAAAATACTAGTCTGTTTTTATTGAGCTTATTCTTGCTGCCATTCAATTTGAAATTATAACGTTGACAGGGCGAGAAAAAGTAAGTTTTGACACGTTGAGGAGACTTGGATGAAGGAAGACAAAAGGCATTCTGCGGCAGGAGTAAAATGACTGCAATGGAATCGAGTTGTGAACATTTGTATGCTCAGAGTCAATGTAATATATATGCATTTCAGTCTGCTAATAGAGGAAGATTAGGAGGTCTAAAATGAATTCATTTTTGTATATTGATGGATCATTTTATTAAAGATGGAGTTGTGAGAATACTATCACTGTAAAAAGGTTATTTTCTCCTGGGTTTTTTTAAAGAGACGTTTTAAAGGCAGAGGTGTAGAACTGTGTCTGAAAACAGTTTAAATAAATAACTGAGAAAGCATTTAGGTTTTATTAAAACGGTGGTAACAATGGAAGGGCAGCGGCCAGCTCTCCCAGACCAGGTTTCCTCGTTTTGTTTTTAGCTGCAGCATTCAGAAGCTGTTCGGATCCCAGAAGGGTTGGAAGTTTCAATACATGATCCCTAGCTGCTTTTCTCTCTGAGCTCTCTGTTGATGCTGATTTTATCCTGGATAAGAAAACTGCAATATAAGAATCTGTATTTGAATATATCTTTGTACCAAGCAGTGTATACCAAGAAGGTACGGTATCTATTGTTTGTGTAAGTGTTCCAACCTATAAGCCATCCTGAAATGTTCTTTTCTTTGATTGTATTTTCACTAAGTCATTTAAAGAGATTATACTTTGCTTAATGTCGAGTGGTTTGACCAGTCACAACATATGTGAAGCACACTTCACATCTATATTCAAAATAAGGAAACGCTTGCGTCTAAGCGGCCTTCTTAAAATATTTTGCAGGAATCTGGTCTGGCCCACAACACTTATCGACGAGGGGTTTCTAACTGACTCCTGTTATTGAAAAGTTAGTGCAGCAGCTGGGGATGGTTTGCTGGAGGTTGTGCTGTGAGCTGCCTCAGACATTCAGGGAGACCTGAGGATTTGGTGACCCAACTTTGAATGGAGCCTGGGGACTGTAGTTACAACATCTGGGTCTGCAACATGAACAACAAATGGAGCAGAGGCTGCAGAGAGTGGAAGCTCTGAAACCACGCAGTGAGTGTGTGTGGGGAAAGGGATCTGCTGTGTCCACCCTGGGCTTTCAGGAACAGCTTCCCAAGCTCCACTTAACCCAGGTTCAAAGTGTGAGGGGACCCTGACTGAACAAGGAGCTGGTCACAGAACGGGGTCACCTCCTTCAACACGACCTGCAGCTTCACACCAGGGGGAGGATGGTGCTGCCAGGGGCTGTTAGGGTCATTGTTTCATTCAGCTTCTATGTTCTGGAACTTTTCAAACAGGACTGGGGTGACATATCCATCATCTCCCAGTATGTTGCCATCAATTCAGTGACGGAGGATATATACGGTGGATGAGGTAAATACATTGTTTCACCCTCAGCAGGGAACTGCCGGGTGTATTCAGTATAATGGGATTCCCGATGGTGTACATGGCATCTGCGGAGTAGCCGTGTCAATGGGGAGAGGTAGAAGAACTGAAGGAGCACTCTCTGCATTAAGCTTGCAGCGTGCCCATCACAGTACATCATGTTGGTGAATACCTCTGTCCTGACAGCAGCCACAGCCTCTTCATTCACAAGCAGGCAGCCATTCCCATCGTCTTCAGATCTCCATGTAGAAAGGAATGAATGTATCTTGGATAAAGGCCATCCCCTTGATACACGTTTGATAACAGCATCCCCCATCACCAACCAAACACTTCAAAACATTCCATGAGTACGGAGAGCAATGGGGTCACTTGGAGCATCAAGAAGCAGACGATCAGGGAGGGAGCAAAACCTCCCATGTCTGAACGGGTCTGAGTGAACCCCCCAGTACACAGTATCATTAATCCCTGTAATCCCTCTCCATTTCAGTAACATACTGCCTTCCATTATTCCTGTAAATGAAATGACAGATTATATCATGTTATATTCCACCTGCCAAATTATTCTCCATTGCCTTTACCTCTCTTAATCTATCTGTAGACCCTCCGCCCTCTCTTGATAATTTAATCTCTTGCTTATCACAGCAACATGACCAAACTCAGTATCTCTATATCTGTTCCCTCCTCCTGATCATTGATATAGATTGTAAATAGTGGAGGACCCAGCATTGGTCACTGTGTGACTCCACTGCTGACGTTCTGTCAAACTGATTTAGACTGATTTCTCCGGATTACCTGCTTCCTGTTTGATAAATAATCCTCCCCCATTACTGTGTAACACAGTTGTAAAGCTGCATCTGAACAAGGAGCATTAGTCAAGAATCCAACCCTTCGAATCTGCTCCACCATGGAATACAATCATGGCTGATGTCATCGCGGCCTCTGTTCCACTTTCCTGCCATCTCTCAATCCTCAAACTGTAGTCTCTTATTATAGATTGCGCCACATGAAAAAATATCCACTCCACAGCTACACTTCCAATTATGATTAGCATTTTACAGACCTTAATGAGCTCTCTTTTCATTCTTATAAGCTCGAGCATATAGGCCTAAACTGCTCAATTTCTCTTCATAAGACAAACACTTCAAATATGGAATCAATCGAATGAAGCTCTTCTGAATTACCTCCAATGGAAAACCTCATTCTGCAGCATACCCAAACTGTACTCCAGTTACAGCCTCACTAATGCCTTGCATAGCTACACCAACACTCCCTACCTTTCTACTCTTTCCTTGTACAAATAAACGATGAAATTATGCTTGCATTCCTCATTACTTCAAGAACCCGCAGGCAGGTTTTCTGTGATAGGCAAGCAGACACCCAGATCCCTCTGCACTTAAGCACTTTGAAGTTTCTCTCCATTTAGATAATAATTTGCCTTTTTATTAGGCTGGCCAACTTGAATAACCCCATATTTATCCACTTTAATTTTCATTGCAAAATGTTTGCCCATTCACCCAATCTATATATATAGTTTTTAAATCTCTTGCATCATCATTCCGAAGTAATTTCCCACCAATGTTAGTGTCATCTGAAAATGTAGCTATAGTATTTCCTATCCCGTCAACCGAGTAATAATGTCGATCACAAATGGTTGAAGCATGAGGACTGAAATCTATGGCACACAACAAATTGCATTTTCCAACAGAAAATGACACAGTTAATTCATCTGACTGCATTTTGTTGGTTAACCAAGCCTCCATCCAAACCAATAAATTATTCCTAAACCGATGCTGTCTGATCTTACCACTCACTCTTTGGAGAAGCGACATATCTGAATCCTTCACGAAGACCAGATATATTCCATTTCCAGGATTCCCACTATCCACCTTGTTTGTCACATCTTTAAATAACTCAAGAAAACACTTTAATCATGATTTATCCTTTGTAAAACCATGTTGACTCCCATGAGTTGTGGTTTTACGTTTGCAAATGTCCTCAACAATGGATTAGAATAATTTGCCTTAAATTACAATACTTTATTGTTACATTTTACTCCCTAATGTATTCAGTTATTATAAGTTCTTCCCTTTTGAAAACCTTTACGTTTTCTTTGAATTCCTGTTTGATGGGCAAAAGGGTTTTAAGAGATGTGCTCCAATTGCTGCATAAGCGGTATGTGTGGCTGACTGGACTCATCATGCTGCTGGTGTACAAAAATCGATGGGATGAAGTCTTTCTGGGGTTCCCATGTTGTCATCTCCAAGGCCAGAATGACCACCTCCTGTTGATGCCTTTGAGGGGTGGGGGATTATGGAATCTTCCCGTTACTGTGTAACATTTTGAGGGTCTGATGGGTCTTCTCATATTTCTCCATTATCGGTGGAGATACTGAACGGTCTCCTCATGTATCCCAGAGATGGGACGAAGGGAGCGATTGGTCTTCTCTTGTTCCCATACTACAGACACGTGTCTGAATTACCTCCTCCTTTCTCATGAAAAAAGTCTCAGATAGTTTTTATCCTAACTCATTTCCCTTGCAACAGACTCGGTGGGTCTGAATGGCATCCTGCTATCCCAGTGTAACAATCTCCAGTCACTGTGTGACCACTTCCAGTTCCTATGTTACAGACGTGAGGAGGCTGAATGGACTGATCCTGTTGCTGTGTAACAGGATACAGGTGCAGCACGGCCTACTCGGGGTCCAGTGTTACAGATTCCAGGGGCTGAGTGGCCTCGAATATATATCAGGCTTGAGGGGCTGAACAGTGTGGTCCTATTCTGGTGTAACAGGCTCGAAGGCCTGAATATCCTCCTGTTGTTCCTGTGTAACAGGCTGGAGAACGGAATGGATTCCCCCACTATCTGTGTAATTATCTTCAGTTGTTGACTCCTTCCTGTCATCTATGTTTAAATAAGATCATCCTTTATTTTTGTAAACTCCAATGGCTATTGGATCAACCTGATCATCCTTTAGTTATAAGCGAGCACCTTCATTGCAGGAATCAGCTGAGGGAACTATCTCTGAGCTGCTTCCAATATAACAACATCCTTTCTTCATTGAAGAGACTAAATCTGTACACACTACTCCAGATGTGATCTCACTAAGATCCTGTACAGCAGCAGCAATCCCTAACCATCCCGTTGTAAGGTTCCTACCCAGGTTAGAGCAGTCTCAGCTCTCTGGGGGAATGCAGAGCATTTATGAACGATCAGTGTCCTTCTCTACTCCACTAGCATAACGAGAGATCTGGAGAAAATGTCACAATGATGTATCTAAACTGTGTTAACCCAACTGAATGCTAATGCTGGGAAAAATGGATTTCGTGAGCATGTGTTAGATGGTGGCATTAACATTTTGTCGAGCACGGAGCGAGAGATCAGGTTATTTAGGAATTGATGTTGGATGATCAGAAAAGCTAATTGAAAACTTTGCTGGAAAGGACCTTTTGGGAACAGTGACCACAATGCATTGGTTTTCCTTTAAGCTGTTTGAGTACACGGTGGTTTTTGTTTTATTTGAAGTAACTGTTATAAATCTGAATCATGCAAGTCCTGAAGATGTGAGGAGAAAGTGGGGACTGCAGATGCTGGAAGATCAGAGTCGAAGAGTGTGGTGCTGGAAGATCAGAGTCGAAGAGTGTGGTGCTGAAAGATCAGAGTCGAAGAATGTGGTGCTGGAAAAGCACAGTCAGGCAGAGTACTAGGAGCAGGAGAATGGACATTTTGGGCATTAGCCCTTCATCAGGAATGAGGCTTATGGATGAAGGGGGCTGAGAGATAAATGAGAAGGCGGTGTGGCAGGAGGGAGGTAGCTAGGAATGCGATAGGTCGATGAAGGTGGGGTTGAAAATGATAGGTGATGAAGGGAGACAGAACGCCTCATCTACTACATACATTACAGCCAGTGTGGTCTTCTCTACATTGGTAAGGCAGGTGGTTCATTTCAGAGAACATATCTGGGATAGCCACGTTGACCAACTCCACCGCCTTGTGGCTGAACACTTTAACTCCCCTATCCACTCTGCCAAGGACGTGAGAGTCCTGGGCCTCCTCAATCACCAACCCTAACCACCCGAAGCATGGATGAAGAAAGGTTCGTCTTCTACCGTGGGACCCTCCAACCACAGGGGATTAATGTAGGTTTCACCAGTTTCCCCATTTACCCTAACTCCATCTTATCCCAGTCCAATCTTCCAACTCAGCATCCTCCCCCCTTTTGAACGTTCCTATGTGTTCATCTTCCTTCCGATCAATCTGGTCCACCCGCCTCTCCGACCTAACTTTTTCAGCCTCACCTTCAACTATCTATTAGACCACAGGAATTAGCTTAGAAAAATGCCAAGTACCGTAGTAAGCCAGTGGATTCGGAGAAATGTAGGACCCAGCAACGGATGACCAAGAAAAGAAAATCAAAAATCGAAAAAGCATACAAACAAAAGAAAAACATAAAGACTGCTTAAAACAAAGTACATCAGTGTATGAAACAAAAGTAAAAACAAGGTCAAATATGGAACAGTGGGTGTGCGGACAGAATAATTTATCGAAGACAACAGGGAAATCACAGGGAAAAGAAACAGTTTCTTTGTGTCTATCTTCAAGGCAGAATATCCAGAAATTCTCCCAGAAATACCAAGTGACCATGGGACTTGTGTAAATAAAGTCTAAGATCATTCTTATCAGTGTTGGAGTCATGTTTTAAAAGAAAGCTGGATTGAGTATTTATAAATCTGACAGATCAGATGTACTTCATACAAGAGTTTCAGAGGAAGCAGCAATAGACATATTGATTGCATCGCAGATTATCACGTTGTTTTCCAATACATTCCCGAAAGATATTGAGCCAATCTGGATAAGGCAAGGTTACAAATATTATCCAACAGTTTAAGAAAGGATGAAGATGGAGAGTGGTAAACTACAGATCAGTAACTTGTCATCCGCGATCGGGTGTCTGTTGGGCTCGATTATAAAGAACGTGTTACTGGATATATAGAAGGTCATGGGAAAACTGTGGAGGATGATAATGCATCGATGAAACGAAAACCATAAGTGACAAACATTTTTTGGAATGGTTTGAAGATGATTCTTGAGGACGTAGGCAATGAGGAGCTAATGGATAACGTATAGTTGGATATTCAAGAGGATCTTTTTTAAGAACTCTCCCACTAACATCATAAGAAAAGTTAAAGTGAAAGGAATGGGGCAGAGTTGGGCGGTACAGTGGCACAGTGGTTAGCACTGCTACCTCACAGCGCCAGAGATACGGGTTCAACTCCCGCTTCAGGTGACTGACGGTGTGGAGTTTTTACATTCTCCCTGTGTCTGCGTGGGGTTCCTCTGGGCGTTCCGGTTTTCTCCCACATTTCAAAGATGTGCAGGTCAGGTGAATTGGCCATGCTAAATTGCCCCTAGTATTATGTATGGGGTAAATGTAGGTGTATGGGTGGGTTGCGCTTTGGTGGGTCGGTGTGGACTTGTTGGGCCGAAGGGCCTGTTTCCTCACGGTAATGCAATGTAATCTAAACACAAGCAAATAGGTAACGAAAAATTAGGTTTACATTCATGTGAATGTAATTGAAATATAGAAGATGCCATGCGCCAGCTGCACAGAGTGTTGCTGAGACTAAACTGAGAGTATTGTGTACCGTTTGGAGTCCCAATCTAAGATAGAATATACTACAGACGAACTGCAAAAGGTATTCTCCAGATTAATCCCTAAAATGGCAAGATTGTCTGATGTGGAAACTCAGCCTGTGATCTCGAGTTTCAAAAGATGAGAGGTGATTTTACTGAAACTTAGAAACATAGAGGGGAGAGAATAACCGAGGGACATGAAGAAGTGCAAGCAGGAGAGACGAGGGAGAATCCCATGATATTCTACAAGGACAAGTAGAACAGAATAATCAGCAACAGTTCGTGTCCATTAGAAACCAAAGGGGCAATCCGTGTGTCAACCCGGAGAACATTGATAGATTGTTACATGTAAACATCACAGCTGTTTTACTTGGGAGAAGGAGGATGCAGGTACAGAATTCAGGAAGATGGACTGGAAAGCTCTTGAAAAGAGATTGATGTAAAATACGAGCAGCGGTTTGAGGTTTTGTCTGGTATAAAATTGGACCAATCTACAGGTCTGGATACTGTTGGAGTCAAGGGAGGAAAGACGCTGACTGGAAATTTTAATTAGAATCTGACAATAGGGGAGATGCCAGAGGACTGGAGAACAGCTATTATGATTGCACTTCACAGTAAGGGTTTTAGAGATAGACCAGGAATCTATAGACGAGCGAGTATTAAAACACTGTTCGGGAAACTACTGGAGAAAATAGAGAAGGAGAAAATTGAACTCCAATCAGAGTCGCAAGGTTTGATCAGGGATAATCATCACGACTTTATCAGAGTGAAGTCACACCTAATGGAGTTGATTCAATTAGTTTGAGGAGGTCGCTTATTTAGTTTTGATGCAATGCCTTTGACAAAGTTCCGCATAGGAAACTGAAAAAAATAAAGTAAAATCTCAGAGTATCAAGGATAACTTGAAAAGTTACAGCGAAAATTGTCTTAGTGTCAGGAGGCAGAGGGAGGTGGGAGAAGGCTGTTTGTGTGACTGGAGACCAGTGTCCCCTGGTGTACCACAGGGATCAGTGCTGTGTCCCTTATTGTTTGTAGCATTCATAAATGTTATAGGTGTGAATCTGGAGGGGGAGTGGGTGGAGGGGTGGGAGTTGTGAAACGTAAGTTTGTGTTTGACACAAAGATTGGCCGGGTGGTTGGTACTGAGGAGGAAGTTCTGATTTTAAAGGAAAATACAAGTGGAATGATCAGATGGGCAGATCAATGGCAGATGGAATGTGATCCTGATAAATATGTGCTGATGTACTTTGGAAGGAGGAACCAGACATGGGGTGTACACAATGATTGGCAGCACACTAGGGAGCTCACAGGGTGTTTCTCCACACATCCCTGAACGTGACTGAACAGGGTAATGGACTAGTTAAGAATTGAACCTTGGGTGTCGCGTTTATTAATCAGGGAGTAGATTATAAGTGTTATACAGGGCTTGGTTTAGTCCATGATGGAGTACTGTATGTAGTTCTGGCAGCTTCATTATAAGGAAGGATGTGATTGTACTGGAGGGGTTTGCAAAGGAGATTCGCCAGGATGTTCCCTGGGATGGATCATATCAGCTATGGAGAGAGGCTGGATAAGCTCGGGTTGTTTACTTTTGACAGAGAGGCTGAGGGGGATGTGATTCAGAAGGATAAGTTAACAAGGGGCATCGACAGGGTGGACAGACAGCAACTGTTCCTTTTAGACAGAGGGTCAAGAACAAGGGAGCACACTTTTAAATTGAAGGGTTTGAGGTTCAGAGAGCATTTAAAGATGACTTTTTCTTCACCCAGAGGGTGTTGGGGTCTGGAAAGTACTTTCTGAGAGGGGAGTTATCAAGGTTAACCTCTCAACTGTTAAAAGTACTTGGACAAGCACCTGGAAGTGCCATAACATTCCAGGCTATGAACCTTTTGTCGGAAAGTGGGACTAAAATAGATCGTGCTGTATTTCTGTTGGCACAGAGACGATGCTCCTGTGAGTGTATAATGTGGAAGGTTAATGATTGAGCTGCTTAACACAAGAATTGATGGGTTTCTGAAGATAATGTTCACAAAGGTTATAAGAGTGAACTGTTATAGCTTGTCAAATTATGTCAATGTGAGAAGTATGAAAAAAAGTGCAGTTTTTTTCCAGTTTGAAACCAGAGAATGGAGAATGGGAAACAGGGAAATGGCAAAACTATGAATCCAGTACTTCATTTCTGTCTTCACATAACTTTCTGCCAATACCAGGAAAACCAAGTCTGGCGTGGAAAACGAAATAGTACATGGAACATAGAACATAGTAAGTAAATCGTTTGGGAGAAATTATTGGGACTGAAAATAATGGTCATAGACAACACTAACAGAGGTTTATGAAATGGGAATTATGTTTGAGAAACAGACTGGGAGACAAATGAAAGAGAAGCAATGGATGTAAAACGTGTGGATTTTCAGAAAGATTTTGGTAAAGCTCCAAGCCTAGTTTGCAAAATCAAATCTTCGTGGATTGGGGTGAATATATGGCCATGCTTCTAGAATGGGACAGCTGACAGGAAACAGTGAATAGAAAGAAACAGACTTGTGAAGCAACAGCCTGATATTGTATTTAAGGTCTGATTCTGTGAGTATGACTATATCCCTGACACCCCATCACCTTCACCGGATATCTCCTCTCTCACCAGCAGGACAGACAAAGCAGAAGTGGTGGCACCGTGGGATACAGTTTGAAGGGAATTGTTCTGGGAGTCCTCAACAGTGACTCTCTATCCCATGAACTCTCATGGCGTTAGTTTACACATGGGAAAGGCAACCTCCTGCTGATTACCATGTACCAGCCTATTCCAACTGATGAGTCAGTACTCCTCCAAGCTGAACAACACTTGGAGGAAGCACTGAGGGTGGCAAGGGCACAAAATGTACTCTGGGTTAGGGACGTCAATGTCCACAAAAAGAGTGGTTCAGCAGCAGCATTACTGATTGAGCTGGTTGGGTCCGAAAGGATATAACTTCTCGACTCGGTCTGTGGCAGGTGGTGAAGGAACCCACAAGAGGGAAAAGCCATATTTGACCATAACCTTACTAATCTGCCAGCTGCAGAAGTATCTGTCCATGATAGTATCGGGTAAGAGTGACCACTGCATAGTCATTGTGGAGATAAAGTCACACTTGCATAATGAGAATAACCTCCACCATTTTAGGTTGCACTCTCACCGTGCTAAATAGGACAGACTTTGAACAGATCTAGCAGCTCAAGTCTGGGTTTCGATAATATGTTGTGGGTCATCAATAGCAGCAGAATTGTTCTCCAGCACAACCTCATGGCCTGGCATATCCTCCTCACAACAATTACCATCAAGCCAGAGGATCAACCTTGATTCAATGGAGTGTTCAGGAGGGCAGGAGCAGCACTGGGAATACCTGAAAATGAGGTGTCTGCCTGATGAAGTCACCAACCATGACTACCTGCGTGCCAAACAGCATAAGCAGTTCGTTATAGACAGAGCGAAGTGACCCCACAAGCAACGGTGCAGATCTAAGCTCTGCAGTCCTTCTAATTCCAGTAGAGAATAGTTATGGAGAATTAAACAAGTCATCGGAGGACGACATTCCACAAGTATCCCCATCCTTAATGATGGAAGAGCCGAGCACTTCAGTGCCAAAGATAACGTTCATGCATTCCCAACAATCTTCAGTCTGAAGTGCTGAGTGGATGATCCATCTCGGCCTCCTCCAGTGGCCCTCAACAATTCAGTTCCCAGTCATCAGCCAATTTGATTCACTCCACACGATATCCAGATTCAGTTGGAGACACTGGATGCCCCAGAGGGTACATACCCTGACAACATTCTGGCAATAGTACTGAAATGTTGTTCTCCAGACCTTGTCACTGCCCTCACCAAGCTGTTCCAATACCGTTACAACAACATTTCCTCGATTACATGGAAAATTACCCCAAGTATCTCCTGTATATAAAAAGCAGACCAAATCCAATCCGGCCAATACCACCGCATCAGTCTACTCTCGATCATCAGTAAAGTGGTGGAAGGTCTCAGTGCTTTTAAGCAGCACCTGCTCAGCAATACCCTGGTCAATGACGCCCAGTTTGGGCTCCACCAGGGTCACTCAGCTGCTGACCTCAATATCATGGTTCAAACATGGACAAAAGAGCTGAATTCCAGAGGTGGGGTGAAAGCGATAGCCCTTTAAATCAAGGCTGCCTTCGCCCAAGTGTGTTATCAAGGGGCCTTAGCCAAACTGGAATCAATGGGCATCAGGGGCAAACTCTCTGCTGGTTAGAATCATACCTGACACGTAGGAAGATGGTCATGGTTGATAAAGGTCAGTCAACTCAGCACCAGGATAAATCTGTAGGAGTCCCTCGGGCAGTGGCCTAGGCCCATACATCTTCAGGGCTTCTTCATCAATGACCTTGCCTCCATTTTAAGGTCAGAAGTGGAGATGTTTGCCAATGATTGCACAATCTTCTGCAACATTTGTGGCTCCTCAAATACTGAAGCAGTCCATGTCCAAATGTGACAAGATCTGGACAGTATCCAGGCTGACAAGTGGCAAGTAATATTCAGGCCACACAAATGCCAGACCGTGAACATCACCACTAAAATACAATCTAACCTGCCCCATGGCATTCAATGGTGTTACTGTCACTGAATCCACAGTGGACTGCAGCGGTTCAACAAGGCAGCTCACCACCACCTTCTCAAGGGGCAACCAGGGACAGGCAATAAATGCTGGCCCAGCCAGTCACACCCAGATTCAGGAAAGAAATATCATTTTAAAAAAATAACAGAGGAAGGTTTCTGGGATATCACAGAGATCGGTGCTCAGGTCCCAGTTGTTCACAATACCCATTAAACATTTAGTTGTGGGAATCAAATGCAATATATCCCAGCCAGACAGAACTTTATATATCTCACTGAGATCTCCACCCATTTTCCTAAACCCCATGGAATACAGGCCCAGACAGAACTAAAGGATGTTGGATTGTGAGTGGGTGAGGAGGTTGTAAAAAAGCTTCAAGGTGACTAAGACAAGTGGAGTGAATGGGCAAATACGTGGCAGATGGAGAGCAAGGTGGGTTGAGGTGACAATGTGCCCATTGGTGGGAACAAGAGATTGGCAGCTTTTCGTTTGAAAAGGGATTGTTTGAAACATGTTGATCTGAAAAACGACGTATGGGCCTTTTTGTTGTTTCCTTCTGCGCGGCCCTCCGAGGTGCCTGCAGCACAATGAGGTCTGAACCCACAAGGCAATACTGGGAATGGCATTCACACGCTGCCCAGTGTACATAGACCTACCAAGTGGGGAGCTGTAACATTGCAAAGGATCTGGATCTCCCTATACACCAGTCACTGAAAGCAATATTGCAGGAGCAAAAGCCAGATAGGAAGATCAATGATGTGCTGACCTTCATTTCAGGGGGATTTGTGTCCAGGAGTAAGCATGTCTTACTGCAGCTGTAGAGGGCTTTGGTGAGACCCTATCTCAAACACTGTGCAGTGTTCTGCAGCTTTGGTCTCATTACATAATAAAGGACAAACCTGACATTGAGGGAGAGCAGTGAAGGATGACCAGACCGATCTTTGTGATGACAGGCTTGTTGTGGGAGCAGAGTTTGGGGCGACTGGGCCTGTATTCCATGGGGTTTAGGAAAATGGGTGGAGATCTCAGTGAGATATATAAAGCTCTGACAGGGTGAGACGGATTGGAAGCAGGGAAAATAATTCCCCTGGCTGTGGTGTCTAAAACAAGGGTCCACAGTATTAGGTACAGACAGACCATTCTGCAATGAGATGACAATAAATGTCTGCATTCAGCGACTGGTGAACGTGGGGAATGCAGTCGAAGCTGGAAGCCAAGACACTGAATATAAATAAGGATTTAGAGACATTAAAGGAATGGTGGGAGAGAAGGAGAACGATATGGAAATAAAGGGCCAGGTATCATTATATTGAATTGGGTAGCAAACTCGACAGACCAAATGGACTACTGCACTTCCTATTTTATAGCTTCCCAAGGTTAGTCACAAGCTCTCAGATGTTAGGAAGGAGGTCTCTGCAGGGTCAACAGGACTGTGTTTCTCATTCCCTTTTTCCGATACCGAGGCTGTTCCGGGCGTCCTGTCTGGTTTTATCCTTTAGACCTCTGAACAGTTTGATACATTTGAATGTCTTGTTTGGCGGATTCAGATACCATTGCAAAGTTTATCACATGTCTCTGTGTCTGCAGTAACGTTTAGGCCAGACCAGGAAAGCACGGGAGATTCACTTTCTGAATGGACATTTGTGAAGCAAATTGGTGTTTCCAATCGACATTGGCTTGAAGGTCACTATTTATGGACACCAGATTTTGCATCCTAATATTTTGTCAATTGTGTTTAACTTACACCAGCTGCCACAGCATTAGCCTGGTCTGGATTAGTAATCCAGTGACCTTTCCACAGCAGCACCATCTCTACATGGGGACCTATCTGAAATTGTACTGAGCAGGTTATTTCTGTGCTGCTTGATAACTCTGTCAAAAAGAACTCCCACCAATTTGACTGTCGAGGTGAAACTGAGGCGGAGGTAACTGGCCAGATTGTAATTATAACCCTCTTAGCAACTGGACATAGTTGAGTAATTTTCCATATTACCAGGGAGATGTCAGAGTTGGAGTTGGAATGAAACAGTTTTCCCAGGGACGCGGCTTGTTGTGCAGCACAAGTCTTCAGTCCTATTACAAGAATGTTGTCAGGGACCATTGCCTTTTTCGTACGTACTATGTTCAGCTGTTTCTTCATGTCACGAACATCAAATTGAATTGGTTGAAGACGAGCATCTGTGATTCTGTGACAATCATGGCGAGGCTGAGGGTGGTGCAGATACCACATCCTAGTCTTTTACACTGATATACAACACTGTTCAATTATTTAGGATGGGGATATTCGTGGAGCCCTTTGCTCCGACATTTGTTTAATCATCCATCACCATTTACGACAGAATGTGACAGGATTGCGGAGCTTCGATCAGATCTGTTTGTCAAGAGTGGTAGCTTTAATGGGTTAGCATCAGGTTTAGGTTCACGTGCTTCTGACCCTGTCATGTTCACTCACAGTCATTACTGAAACATAGATCGTATTGATGGTAATGGCAGACTGAGGAAATTATTCGAGGCAAAAGTTACAGGTTGTGGTTGAATGCTGTTCTGCTTCTCCTGCTGCTGTAGTCTACAGCACCACATAAACACGATACGCAGTTTTGAGCTGCAATATCTGCAATGCCCTTCTGCTGTCTGTCCTTTAGATCACATCGAGACCCATTCACCCATCAGTCATCTACTCAGTGACCTCCTCTGGTTTCTGATGTGGTACCACTTCCATTTTCATATTCTCATTCTGCTGAGGGTCTGTTCCCGGGTCATGCTTTCAATCTGATACATTCTGCAAAACCAATTAACTGTTTTTAATCAATTGTTTAATTCATCTGAATCTTTTTCCTTGAGTAATACCATTTTCTGTGTTTAAAGTGAATGTGTTTCCTCTATTTCTTTCCCTGATCATGATTAAGAGCTCTGCAGTGACAGTGATGCCAGCCTTATGTAGTTTCCGAGCCAATGAACTCTCTGGATTCCCAATCATCTTCACCACATTGTATGTTTCCTCTTTTGGTTTGATGCCTTATTACTAATGGTTGCCTTGTCCTGCCATGAGTACGTTTCATCACCTTTGGGAGAATTTCTGATATCCTCCGAAATATCCCCAGAAATTCCTGCTTTTGCTGTTCCATGGTCTGCCCTGCTCGGCTCCCCTTCCAATTAACTCTGGCCAGCTCCTCCCATATGTCATTGCAGTTACATTGTTCAATTATAATCACATTACATCAAGAAGTGACCAATAGATAGTAACCAAAAGAAGGAGCTTTGAGAGAGCAGATGCAAAAAATAATTGGTAAATTTCTTAACTAGATACAAAGAGAGAAAGAGCGAGACAACATAGATGAGGAAATATGAAAAATGAGAAAACTGGGTCATCGAAAGAAGTAGATGCACATCCCGCAATGTTTTGGCAATTCCTGTGTGCTGTGGTCATTTGTATAGTGCATGTACAACAGAGCAATATGTTCAAATGCTGAGTCTGATGCCAGAATTTTTATCTCCAATAATATGACAGACACTAGCTTTGGAAAGTCTCCAACAGGCCAATATATTGAATTCTGGTAGAAAGGGGATTAACTGAAATAAGTTGGGACACCAGAAGCAAGAATTTATAACACATCCTGATAAGAATGAAAGATTGGAGTGGAGAATTCCAGAAAAACAGGGAACGTTGAGGGAAGGGGAACATATCATTTTAGATGAGAATAAAATGATGTTTCAATGTTTTATAAATTTTATACATCATATGCATCACTTTTTGTTAACTGTGTCTCCGTTGTCCATTTAGAATGTGTTGTGCACATATGAAAAATGTTACTAATCTGCACACACATTATTTAAACAGTGCATATAAAATCATTCTTCTGCCATTGAATTGGTCCTGTTGTTGTGTTACCAGGATACATGAACACCAGCTGGCCACAAAAAGACATGACCCATTATCACTATGTTCCATACATACAGACAAAGAAGGGCACCACTTTAATTGGGACATCGCACACACATACTAAGACACTCAAGGACGTTCTTAGAGGAATGGCATTCTGACCAGAAGTATGTCAATAAACACATCAATTTAGATCCTATCTACAATCTCTTGTAAAACAAAAGAACTGGAAATGACATAACCCATCTGAAGAACCCAAGACCTATAAATAGAGAGGCGCAACATACCACCAGCACTTCAGCAGAGACTCTCACTGATGATGTTACCTCGTCGTAGTGTTGAATCGTCAGAAAACAAACCTTCAAGCACAGCGAGCTAACGTCATACATACAAACTGTTATTTTTCTTTTATTAGTGGAACTTGGGATTTCTTTTTCACTCATGTATTAACAGATTACGAGGTGAGTTGAGCGTTTTAGGTTTGTGGTTTTAATTAACAGAAGTGCTCGACATAGATGTCTCCACAGTTTGGGGCCCTGCTGAATGGGACTTGGACAGATTTCAGGTACAAAATGTCCCAGCAAATTCCAACACGTTGCAATTAGTGACCTAGATTAGATTACTTACAGTGTGGAAACAGGCCCTTCGGCCCAACAAGTCCACACCGCCCCGCCGAAGCGCAACCCACTCATCCGCCTACATCTACCCCTAACCTAACACTACAGGCAATTTAGCACGGCCAATTCACCTGACCTGCACATCTTTGGAGTGTGGGAGGAAACCCACACAGACACGGGGAGAATGTGCAAACTCCACACAGAGAGTCGCCTGAGGTGGGAATTGAACCCGCGTCTCTGGCCCTGTGAGGCAGCAGTGCCAGCCACTGTGCCACCGTGTCGCCCACGACCTAGATCTTCAAATAAAACCGGTCGGAAAATCTGTTTAATTTTGTTTACTGGTGGTGGTTTAAATTAAAAGTGAGGGAAAAGGCTTTTAACATTACTAAAGAGGTTCCCAAATTTGCCAAGAAACTTTAGAAAGACAAAAGGAGGACATTTTTTTAGAATTAGCAAATAGGTTGGAATTGGGTTTAACCAGGGACAAAAGGAAAGCTGAATTTGTAATGGAGTTGGTAAAGCACTTTGATGTATCAGAGAAACAGACAAGTGCAGTCGAGTTAGATAAAACTTAAATTGCAAATATGGCAACTGAAGTTAGAAGATAAAGAAAGAGACGTAAACAGAGAGAGAAAAAAGTGAAGGAGAGGAAAAAAAAGAGAGAGAGAATTTGAGATTCAGAAGTTGGGATTTAGACAAGAAAGTTAAATTAACAGGATGGAGATGAAGGGAGAACGTCGGGATGTATACAACTATGTTAGTGCCTTGCCATATTTCGGTGAGAAAAATGTCAAAACCTTTTTTATTTCATTTGAAAAAAATGACTCGGCAGATGATGTGTCCAGTGAACTTGTGGGTAATGCTCGTTCAGACTAAGCTGGTGGGCACAGCTGGTGAGGTATGTGCAGCGCTGTCAGATGAGGGATCAAGAGATTATCAAGATGTTAAATTGGTCATTTTGATTGGTTATGAATTGGTACCAGAATCATATAGACAGAGGTTCATAAAAATAGAGACGGAACCAGGTCAGACTTATGTTAAGTTTGAAAGAATTAACGACAGTCATTTTGATAGATGGGTGCTGGACTTAAAAATAGATAAGACCTGTGAGGCTCGAAGGGAGATTATTATGCTGGAGAAGTTGAAAGACTCACTTCCAGAGATGGTAAAAATTCATGTGCACAAACAGAAAGTTCAAGAAGCGAGAAGCGCGGCAGAAATGGCAGGTAAATATGCATTGGTGCATGAGATGAAATTTAGCTTCCAGGAGAATTTTCATGCTATGAGGGATAGAAATTGGGAGAAAGGAAGTTCACACATTACAAAGCGAACAGTCACGCACAATGGTTTACCACAAGTGAAAAAAGAAGCCCAAAGGGGTTGAAAGGAGGTGAAAGGCCTCAGGTGTTCTCAGTATAAGGGAGTGGAACACATAAAATGGCAGGGCTGATGGTTTAAGAAGGGCACTGGGAAAAGGTGTTTTCATTGAAGTAAGCTGGGACACACTGTGATGGTCGTTGAAGGAAGGCACTTTGGGGAAAGATGCGGTAGAAGAGGCTAAGCCAGTGGCATTAGTGAAACTGGTAAAGGAGACACCAAGTAGAGCGAGGAGCTGCAGGAGAGTGCTCAGCCGAGGCAGGGTCTGGGTATGGAGTCGGTACCTGATCTCTGAAAGAATTCGCCACAGTAGATAAAGTTTATTTAGAAAGATCAGGGGGAGAAGGACAAGACGTTATAATTTTGTGAGATATGGGATCTCACAAATTGTTTGCCATTGGACAAAAATTATTTGCCCCAAATAAATCTACTCAGTTTACTTCCATTGAGTTAATATTTGAAGTGAGAGGTCCTTTGGAATTAATTGGATATAAATTGACAGGACTGAAGTCAGAGATCTCACACTCGAATTACGTATGTGAGGTGAGGGAGAGATTAGATGGAGTAGGTGAGTTTGCTAAACAGCCTGAAGGGCACAGCATAGAATGAAGCACGTGGCAGATAAAAACTCTGAAATTTTGACGATTTCCTGTGGGGATGACGTATTAGTATTGCCACCAGTGATAGGAATTCCCTTCAAAGCCAGGTTTAGTGACTCAGGAACAGGGTTATGGTCAGAAGACCAAATTGTGCAGTTTTTCTGTATGATGTCGTGACCTTTAGCAAGTGATTGAAAGCTCATATGTTACAGTTGGCAGAGCATGTTGAACGTTTACAAGAAGCAAACTTGGTAATAAACTTAAAGAAAACAGAATTCGCGAAGGCAGAGGGGACATTCTTGGGACATTACATTGGACATGGAAGGTTGACCCCATGGAACACAAAGACGAAGGGCTTTGAGGAATTTCCACGACCTTCCTCGAAGAAAGAGGTGCTTCGATTTTTGGAACTGAGTGGATTCTATCGGAAGTTTGTTCCAAACTTCAGCAGCGTATTGGCACCACTGATGGACTTAGTAAAGAAGGAAACAGATGTGGTGGACAGAACAATGCCAGGAGGTATTTGAGAATTTTAAAGCAAGATTAATCACCGCACCAGTTTTAGCTATACCAAATATTCTGAAACCCTTTGAAAATTCTATTTCCTTCTCGGGATACAGGGCTTGGAGATGTATTGATACAGAAAGGTTATGATGGATTTGAATGGCTAATTGACTACTTGTCGAAAAAACGCAATATCCACCAGAAAGAAAAATACAACATTCTCCATTATTGAAAAAGAATGATCAAGTTTTGCACTGACCTGACAATATTTTAATGTTTATGTGACAAATAAATTGTCGGAGATGGTTGTGGACAACGACAAACCTCTCACGTTTTTTGGAATATTTAAAGACCGGAATATGAGAGTATTTCATTGGAGTCTTATCACACCAACTTTAAACTTACAAAATGTACATGCTGTGTGTCCTAAAATGTGATAGCAGATGTGTTATCGCGGATTTAAAGGAAAAAGTTTAGATAAGATTTGACTTATTCCAGTTTAAATAGGTGTACAAAATTAATATGAATGACATAACTGAGATTAATACTTTTGCATTTCATAATAATGTGATTAAGAATTAGAGGAAAAGAAACGAAGCCATCTTTTCATTCTGATGGTTCTTTTTTTTTCTGAAGGAAGGAGGTCTTATGAAGCCGAAAGCATGTCAGGTCACTTTAAGACAGAACGGGTTTTGTTGAATAGAAAGTACAGCACAGACGCCAGCTAAATGTCAGGCTGTTCCATATGTCACAATTAGCTGGGAAATGGATACCTGAGTTTTGGTTGCTGTTTTGACAACAATTCAAATACAACCAAATAGTTTAAATAATGGTCAGGATACCAGAAGCCAACAGAACTTGAATATTATTGTTTGGACATCTGGAAAACAATCAAATTATGAGAATTGTTGTATCATGGGGAGTAGATAAACCCAGCATTTGAACACTAGAGGGAGAGCCACTGCCATCCTACAGCAGAGTAACTGCTGTAGAGCAGGAGTGCTAACTGGCCATCTCAAACACTCTCTATCAAAGATACATGTTCATGTCAAACCTACTTGCAGTAAAAAAAAAATGACCCAGGGAGATCAGCAGCTGGAAGAGTGAACACAGTGGGGAAGATTGAGACTGTGTGGCCTTGAGATTGTAATGTTTAATATGTGGGCTTTTGGAACAGAATATTTTTCCAGAGTCGGGGTCAGATAGTAAGTAGCTAAGAAAAGAGGGGCTTGTATTTGTGAATAGCTGTTGTTTAGTGTTCACTATTAAAGTTAAGAAACTAACTTGCTAATTTTTGTTTAAATAGTGGAATGTAGGAGATCTGTGTCACTCATATTTTATCAGACTACGAGGTGAGGCGAGCTTTTCTGGGTGTTTGGTTTTAATTAACAGAGGGGTTTCGACTCTACGTTGTAAATGTCCATCCACGCTAACCCCAATTCTCTGCAGTTGGCCCATATCCTTCCAGTCCATTCCTATCCACATATTTAACCAATTGCTTTTGAAATGTTGTTAATGTAACCCCCTCAACCACATCTGCTGGCAGCTCATCCACGTACCAGCCATTGATGTAAATAAGTGGTCCCTCAGGTTCCCTTTTATTCCTTCCCCTTTAACCTTAAACTGATCCCCTCTCGTCCTCGATTCTCTAAACCTTGGAAAAAGACTGAGAGCATTAGCCCCACCATCATGATTTTATTCAGCTCTATAAGGTCCCCCCTCAGTCTCTTACATGCTAAAGAAAAGGTCCTAGCTTGTCCAAACTCTCCCTGTAACTCAGACCATTGTGTCCTGGCAACGTCCTTGAAAATTTCTTCTGCACTCTTTCTAATTTAATAACATCCTCCCTATAACAAGGTGAGAAAACTGAACACAATACTCCAAGTGCGGCCTTACCAAAGTCCTGTGTAACTGCAACATAAATTTCCAACTTCTATACTCAATGTACTGCCTGATGAAGGCTAGTGTGCGAAAAGCCTTCTTCACGGCCCTGTCTCCCTGTGACTCTACTCTCAGCATGCACCTGAATTCCAAGGTCTCTCTGCCCACTACACCCTTGAAAATCCTCCCATTCACCATGAGACTCCTACCTTGACTTGAGTTCCCAAAATGTAAGACATCACAAATCTATATTAAATTCCATTTGTCATTTCTCTGGCAATTTCTCCACCTGATTAAGTTCCTGCTGCAATTTCTGATAAACTTCCTCACTGATCATGCTCCCACTTATTTTAGTGTCATCTGCAAACTTACTAATCATACCTTGTACATTCTCAACTAATTCATAGATAACAAACAGCTATGGACCCAGCCTTCAGTCTGACAAGCATCCTTCCACTAAACGCTCTGCCTTCTACCATCAAACCAACTGTGTATCCAATTTGCCAGTTCCCCCAGCATTCCATGTAATGTCCCCTTCCAGAGCAGCCTGCCGTGTGGGACCTTATCAAAGGCCTTACTGAAATCCATTGCGAGTATGTCTACTGCTCTGTCCTCATCAACCTTCTTGGTCACTTCATCAAAGAACGCAAACAAATTTGGGAAGCATGATCTCCCACTCACAAGTCTATGCTGACTGCTCCGAATCAAACCCTGTGTAAGTAATGGGTGCAATCAATGGTATGCTGTCCTTCATTGTAAGATGATTCGAGTACATAAGTAAAGCCATCTTCCTGCTGTTGTAGAGCCTTGCTGAGAGAGCATTTGGGGCACTCTCTACAGATTTGATGTCCTTTGTAAGGAATGAATTTCTTACCACAGACACCAGTGATGGTAACATGAGGATCGAGTAAAGAAGCTAAGTGTTTAATCTGTAGAGCTGCGAGAGACGAAGAAATGGTGACACTGAAACAGGAGGAGTGGCAGCAATCACATATTTCCAAAAGACACATTGGTAGTGTGAAAAAATTCCATACATTACCCAGGATTGATTGGTTTGATTTATTGTCACGTGTATCTCAGTACAGGGAAACACTTTATTTATGAGCAGTGGGGGCAGGTCATAGTAAGCATGGCCAGACAGATCATAGGGTGGAAATAGACTTGTACAGAGTAAGGCATACAGGTTACGCTGAACAGGACATGCACTAGACAAGATCAACATGAACAAGATCACCATTATTTGAACTTAGAGAGTCCATTCATCAATCTAACATGGCATTCCGAATCGTTTATATGCCTTTACTAACTCTCCCCCCGTTATTGTGCAGTCGGCGTGTGAACCCTGTACTGAACGCCAGGTTGTTCACAATCCCCAACAGCAGCCACAATACCTTCCATCTGAAACAGGTAGCCATTCCCACCAGCTTCCGCTTTACATAGAGAACACCAGGCTGGCTTCTTGGAGATGGAAGATGCCTTCTTGAGACTTCACACAAGACATATGGCTTCCCTCCTCACCATGTTAAAGTCCTACATGTGTATCATGAGCAACGGAGCCAGGAGGAACAACGTGGAACTGTCTGTCTATGCAGCCTCTGCTCCAATTGTTCATCATGTTAGAGCATCAATCTGGTGACACTTAAGACTGCCGATGCTGGAGATCAGAGTAGAGCGTTGATTGCTGAAAAAGCACAGCAGGTCAGGCAGCATCCGAGAAGCAGGAAAGTCGATGTTTCGGAATAAGACATTAATCAGAAATCAGCATCAATTACCACATTCTGCCCACGGGTAAGTGCATTGAGGTGGGAATGGCCTCCTGCTGTTCCTGTGTAAGTGACTCAAAGGGCTGATTTCCTCGTCCGATTGGACAAGGCAAAGGGCCTGACTGGGTTACCCCTGGTTCCTGTTTGACAGGTCGATGTACTGACAAGTCTGATGATGCTGTAGCTTTAAGAAGTTATTTTGTCCTTGATTCTTTTCAGAGAGTGATTGTACAATCATTACCAAGCTGGTTAGTTAAGACACTTGAGTAAACAGCGAGGGAGGCCTTAGGTTAATTTTAATGCAGCCTAAATGGGTGTGGCCAGCTCTCACAGGTTTGGATCTCTGGGTTTTGGTTTCTCAGTAACATCAGAAACTATTGGGGTGTCCACAGAGTTGGAAGCTTTGGGGATTGTCTCCTGACTGCTACTCTCTCTGAATTTTCTCTTGATGCTGTCACATTGCATCATTAACAGACACTTTACATTCCCTTTAAAATAAGAAAACATTAGAGTCTACGCTACTGCCTTCAAATATTTTCGAGGGGCTCTGGTGGTCCATCACACTAGACTCCTTCTCTTCCTGAGTAATAGGCCGGAGGTACTGAGTGGGCTGTCTCTGTTCTACTCCAATAATATCAATGGGCTGAAAGGCTTCCTCACATTCCTGTGAAACCAGCGTGAGGTGCTGAATGAACTCTTGTTTTACTGTGGGAATGTGCAGTGTCAGGCAGTGTTGTTGCATGAATGTTACCGACACTTTAACAGCACAAGCCTGAGTGGTGTCGGGGTCTTGCTGCACATGGACACAGACCAGTTCAGGAGCTGGGTTGGGGAGGGGGGGGTCAAAATGTTCTGAACATTGTGGAATCTTCAGTGACCATCCCCACTTCTGATCTTATGGTGGGGAGGGTGGGGGTGGGGAGACATTGATGAAGCAGTTGAAGATGTTTATGGAGACGAAGCTACCCTGAGGATCTCCCACAGAGGTGACCCAGGACTGAGATGATGAACATCTTCCTTTGTGCCATGTGTGACTCCAAACACTGGAGAGTTTACTCTAATTCCCATTAAGTCCAGTTTTGTTAAGCTCCTTGATGTCAACAGAAGTCAACCACTGCCTTGATATCAGGGCCAGTCATTTTTACCTGAACCCTTGTCTCAACCTCTTTTGTTCACATCAATAAGCCATGATATAGGAGCAGCAAGTGTTTTCTTCAAACAGGTGGGATTGAATGTCAGGATTTCTCTTCGCAAGAGTGTGGTGGAAGCTAGATGACTGAAAGTATTTGAAGAGGAGCTAGATGCATATTGACCTGTCAGAGAGTTGAGGGCTATGAAGAATTGGGTATGAAAGAGGATTTGAGACCAAGATCATGATCTTAGTGAAGGGCAAGGCAGGCTTGGGGAGTGAACGACCTGTCCCTGTTTCTGACGTTCTCCCATTCTGTTATTGGAAAGTTAGTGGGTGTGATTTTCATGGATGTTCTGGTATTGAATGTTGCAGTCAGGGAGACCAGAGGATTTTGTGAGCCATCCCTGGGTGATGTATGGGGGCTGTATTCACAGTGAATCTGGGTCTAAACATGACCAACAAATGAAGCACAAGTTGCAGAGAGGCGAAGCTCTGTAAAGAGAGATGAGGGCCTCTTTGATTACCGTGCCTGGATTTTCCAATTACACTTCCTAAATCACCTCAAAGCGTGTGGGACACTTTTGAAGGGCTGAATTGTCTGTGTTTCTCTGCACCAGTTTATAGCAGTAAGTAACATCTAAGTGCTCCTGTCTAGCAGTTTGGTGGGCTGAATGGAACACAGAAACATGGGAATGAGGAGCAGGAGTGGGTCATTAGATACTTCGAGCCTTCTCCACCAGACACTAAGATTGTGGCTGATCAGGTTGTGGTCTCACCCCACTTCCCTGTCTATATCCCATTATGCATGACTCACACTTCTGTCAAATATTTAACTAATGCAGCTTTCAATCAATGTGAGCATGGAGGCACAATAAACTACCAGTGAAGAGGATTCCGATTTGAAAGGGCCTTTCAGAATTATTCGTCATCCCTCTTATCGAATCAGAGAGTCATGCAAAACGGAAACAGACCCGTTAGTCCAACCTGTTCACTCCGATCAGATATCAAATCTGATCCAGTCCCATTTGCCAGCATTTGACAAATATCCCACTTCTTTCAGATACTTTTTAAATGTGCGATTATAACCACCTTCACCACTTCCTCTGACAGCACTGTCTGTACACACACCACTCTCTGTGTGAAACATTTACCTTCAGGACTCTTCGAAATCATTCGCCCTTTCTCCTCCAACCTATGCCCTCTTGTTCTGGATTCCCCTACCCTGGGGAGCAGAACGTAGTTGTTTAGAATATCCATGCCACTGCTGGTTTTGTGAACCTCTCTAATGTCACCCCTTAGCCTCTGACACTCCAGGAAAAAGCACCTCAACCTAATCAACCTCTCCACGAAGCTCAAACTTTCAGTCATGGAACATCAGCGTCTAAATCATTTCTGCAGACAATGAGTTGTACGTAGTATTGTTAAAGTGGCCTCACCAACATCCTGTACAGATACAACATGCCACCACAACCCCTATACACAATGCTCCGACTGATTAAGGCAAATGTGCCAAATGTGTTCTGTCCCACATTGTCCACCTGCGACTCAACTTTCAAGGAACAATGTACCTGCAGTCCTATGTCCCTTTGCTCCACAACACTCTCCAGGACCTTAACATCAGTGTATAATTTCGGCCCTGATTTGCCTTCCCAAACTGCAAAACCTCGTATTTATCGAAATTAAACTTCATCTGTCAATCTTTGCCCCTTTGTTACATCTAAGTGTGGTCTCGTTATACTCTGAGATAATCTACTACACCACCTTTCTGATGTAATCTGTAAACCTACGAACTATGGCCGCAATATTCACATCTAAAACCCTGACATAAATGATGAAATGCAGTGAACTCAGTACTGATTCTTACAGCACACTGCTGCTCACAAGCGTCTAGTCTGAAAAATACCCCTCTTCCTTCAAGCCAATTGTGATTAACTTCCTCTGTATCCCATGTAACTGAACCTTACTAATCTGTCTACCAATCAGAATGAAATGCTCGCTATGAAGAGAGGCTGGGTAGGTTAGGTTTACTTTCACTAGAAAAAAGGACATTGAGGGGGGACCTGATTGAGGTTTTCAAAATCGAGAAGGTATAGACAGGGTGGACAGAATTGAAAAATGTGGTGCTGGAAAAACACAGCAGGCCAGGCAGCATCCGAGGAGCAAGACAATCAACGTTTCGGGCATAAGCCCTTCTTCAGGAATCAGTGTGGATCGTGACAAGCTTTTTCCCAGGTTGTCGGATTCAATAACGAGAGGTCGTGCTTTCAAGGTGAGAAGTGGAATGTTTAAGGAGGATACACGCGGTAAGTACTTCACACAGAGGGTGGTGGGCGTTTGGAAGACGTTGCTAGCAGAGGTGGTAGAGGCAGGCACGGTAGATTCATTTAAGTTGCGTCTGGACAGATGCATGAGTAGGTGGGGAGCAGAGGGTACAGATACTTAGGAATTGGGCGAGAGGTTTAGACAGTACATTTGGATCGGTTCAGGCTTGGAGGGCTAAGGGCCTGTTGCTGGGCTGTAAATTTTCTTTGCTCTTTGTTCTTTAAATGAACACCTTGTTGAAGTCCATATAGACGATGTCTATCAAACTGCCTACATCAATCTTCTTTGTTATCTCTTCAAAAAACTCAACCAAATTAATGAGACATGATTTCCCATGCAGAAAGCCACGTTGTCTACCCCAATCAGCCCTTGGCTTCCCAAATGAATGTAAATGCTATCCCTCAGAATCCCCTCCAACAACTTTCCCACCACTGACATCAGGCTCAGCGGTCTATAGTTCACGGGTTTTGGGGTCACTGTTTCCTTTTCTAGTCCCATTCCTCCACTGCTCACAACAAATGTTAAATGTAACCAGGTTTGTGATATGACCGATCATATCGGTCTCAGACTGGGTCAGGGTCAGTTTTAGGAACAAGTCAGGCTAGTTTCTTTAATCTGCTCAAATAGTACATTTATGATCCAGAGCAATGTTACTCAAACTATGATGGAAAGATGAATGGCAAACTGTTTGGATATTGAAAGTATATAATCAATATTTCCCTTTCTAAACACACACACACACACACTTTTAACTTGAAAGAACTCTGTTCAGATATTATTGGAACTCATGACTAAAGGGAAAATTGTGGGATTGTCCAAAACGCTATGATGTTTCTGAAGATATTGTACTCACACAGCTGCTAGCAATGGGATTCCATCCTGGGACAGTTGGATTTGATTTAATTCCCTTTGCTTTAGGCAGAGTGGAGATTCCAGTGAATTCTGGTCAGTGATCACCCAAAGGGCAGCACGGTGGTTAGCACTGCTGCCTCACAGCACCAGGGTCTTAGGGTCGATTCCAGCCTTGGGTGACTGTATGTGTGGAGTTTGCACATTCTCCACTTTTCTGTGTGAGCTTCTAATGGGTGGTCCAGTTTCCTACCACAAACTGTGTACGTTAGATGGATTGGTCACGTTAATTGTCTGTAGTGTTCAGGGATTTCTTGGTTATGTGAATTAGTCAGGGGTAAGTATAGGGAAATGGGTTGGGAAGGTTGGTATGGACTTGTTGGGTGGAAGGGCCTGTGTCAACACTGCAGGGATTCCATAAAAATAAGAATGGTAACGATGACTGTGGAGGTTTTTTTTTAGCTTGCACACATTGCTGTGATGAGGAACAATGAAGGAGAGAGAGTGCAATAGGCCATTCCTTCTCAGACAGATTACATTTTCTCCCTCTCTGAGTTGAATCACACAGTAATGTCATCCTCTCCCAAACTGGACCCTGTGAGGTCTCCTTGTACATTATCCAAACTGGGTCTCCATCACATTCCCTGCTCCATGTAGGTGCATCATTGTTGCTGTCATACACAGAGCCATACTCTTAGCAGAAAATGGTCTCGTTTGATTTGAAATATGTTTACATGGCCCTGCGTCATTAAAAAATAAAATGTTTAATTTATTCAGAATACCTGTGTTAAAACGAATGCGTTTTTAAAAGAAATACAGAAATTGCTGGAAAAGCTCGCCAGGTCTGTCAGCATCTAGATTCCTTTTGCATGCAGCAGTTGTACCAGCCTCCACCACTTCCTCTGGCAGCTCATTCCAAACAAACACCACCCTCTGTGTGAAATGATGCCCTTTAGGCCTCATCAAAACGTTTCCCCTCTCACTTTCAACCAATCCTCTATCGTTCTTGACACCCCTAACCTGGGGACAAACCCTGACTACTCACCCTATCCATGACCATTCTGATTTTATAAACCTTTACTGCTGCGAAATGTGCCTCCAATCAACACGAATAGATGTACTTTCAGTCATCCTGGGCCTAAATTCTGAAATTCAATACTGACACCTCTTCCTTCTCCATCAGGTCACAATTCTAAATCCATATTAATCAGTTTGTTCAGATGTATACTGAGACACTTCTGTGGGCTTTACACCTAGACCTTTGTGCCCAGAGGTAGGGACGCTAGCATCACTCAGTAATACCCATAAAGCTGGAACATTATTCTCCTGTGTGTTTGCTCATCAGCCTGTTCTGACATGATGTGACATACCTCTGCAATAGGCAGGACTTGAATCCAGGCCTTTCTAGTCCAGAGCTGGGAACACTACCACACAAGTTCAGTAATTGGATTAAATTCAGAGCATTGACTGAGAGGCAGGGGCAACTACCCACTACACTACCATACCCAGATTTTGGGACATATTTTAGTGCCCGCTTTCAGCTTGGTGTGGATTTATTATAATCAGAACTGAAAAATGTGTTGCTGGTAAAGCACAGCAGGTCAGGCAGCATCCAAGGAGCAGGAGAATCGACGTTTCGGGCATAAGCCCTTCTTCAGGAATGAAGCTGGTGTGCCAAGTAGGCTAAGATAAAAGGTAGGGAGGAGGGACTTGGGGATGGGCGTTGGGAATGTGATAGGTGGAAGGAGGTTAAGGTAAGGGTAATAGGACGGAGAGGGGGTGGGAGTGGAGAGGTCGGGAAGAAGATTGCAGGTCAAGAAGGTGGTGCTGAATCTGATGGTTGGGATTGAGATAAGGTGGGTGGAGGGGAAATGAGGAAGCTGGAGAAATCCGCATTCATCCCTTGTGGTTGGAGTGTTCCTAGGCAGAAGATGAGGTGCTCATCCTACAGGCGTCTTGTTGCCATGGTCTGGCGATGGAGGAGTCCAAGGGCCTGCATGTCCTTGGTGGAGTGGGAGGGGGAGTTGAAGTGTTCAGCCGCGGGGCGGTTGGTTTGTGGTTGGAGTGTTCCTAGGCAGAAGATGAGGTGCTCTTCCTACAGGCGTCTTGTTGCCATGGTCTGGCGATGGAGGAGTCCAAGGGCCTGCATGTCCTTGGTGGAGTGGGAGGGGGAGTTGAAGTGTTCAGCCGCGGGGCGGTTGGTTTGGTTAGTGCGGGTGTCCCAGACGTGTTCTCTGAAACATTCCGCAAGTAGGCGGCCAATCTCCCCAATGTCGAGAAGGCCACATCGGGTGCAGCGGATGCAGGAAATGATGTGTGTGGTGGTGCAGGTGAATTTGTGGTAGATATGGAAGGATCCCTTGGGGCCTTGGAGGGAAGTGAGGGGGGAGGTGTGGGCGCAAATTTTGCATTTCTTGTGGTTGCAGGGGAAGGTGCCGGGAGTGGAGGTTGGGTTGGTGGGGGGTGTGGATCTGACGAGGGAGTGGGGGATGGAGTGGTCTTTCCGGAACGCTGATAGGGGTGGGGAAGGAAACTAATCCTTGGTGGTGGGGTCTGTTGGAGGTGGCAGAAATGACGAAAGATGATCCAATGTATCCGGAGGTTGGTGGGGTGGTATGTGAGGGCCAATGGGGTTCTGTTCTGGTGGTGATTGGAGGGGCGGGTTTCAAGGGCGGAGGTGCGGAAAGTGGAGGAGATGTGGTGGAGAGTATCATCAACCACGGCTGAGGGGATGTTGCGGTGTTTGAAGAAGGAGGCCATCTGAGTTGTTCGGTATTGGAATCGGTCCTCCTGGGAGCAGATGCAGCACAGGCGAAGGAATTGGGAATATGGGATGGCGTTTTTACAGGGCGCAGGGTGGGAGGAGGTGTAATCTAGGTAGCTGTGAGAGTCGGTCGGTTTATAGAAAATGTCCGTGTTGAGTCGTTCGCCCGAGATAGAAATGGAGAGGTCTAGGAAGGGGAGGGAGGATTCTGAGACGGTCCAGGTGAAGTTGAGGTGGAAAGTGTAAGTAAAGTGGATGAACTGTTCAACCGCCTCGTGGGAGCACGAGGTAGCGCCGATACAGTCATCGATGGAGCGGAGGAAAAGGTGGGGGGCGGTGCTAGTTTCGCTGCAATAGGGCAATGTCCAACCTAATACCCTCACTTTGACCTCCTTCCACCTATCACATTCCCAATGCCCCTCCCCCAAGTCCCTCTTCCCTACCTTTTATCTTAGCCTGCTTGGCACACCAGCCTCATTCCTGAAGACCGGCTTCTGCTCGAAACGTCGACTCTCCTGCTCCTTGGATGCTGCCTGACCTGCTGCGCTTTTCCAGCAACACATTTTTCAGCTCTGATCTCCAGCATCTGCCATCCTCACTTTCTCCTATTTATTATAATCAGGTTGCCATTACGGAGTGACAAGAAAACACTTTGTATTGTTAAACAAATGCAAAATATTTGTCTTAACTAGTATATTGAGTGCACGTGCTGTGCCATCGAAATTAAGTATGAATAGCTTTAATTGCTATGATCTGTAGTCTGCAATATTAGGGAAAGAAATCCTGCAGACACACTCTGCCCAATGAAAGGTCTCAAATGGATATTTATTACTGAACACCAGAGACGAAGGAAGAGCTTAATTTCTGGCCCCAGAGCACCGAGCGGTATTACCCACCTCTAACATGCGACTGCCTTCTTCCTAAAGCCATGAAATGATACCAGGCCAGTGATAACTGTCCAGCCTCTCCTCCCCACTGACTGTGTCTGCAATCCGTCCCTCCTCCCCCAAACCACACAAGGCTACCCAATGTCAGGGTCTTTGTGAAAATCAAGGCCAGAGTGTGCAGGCCTCTTGGAGAGGGATGGGAACTTTAAAATTGAAGGGGGACGGTGAAGTGGCATTAATGTCACACACTGGGCTGAGGGGTGGCAGGTGGAGTTTAGTTTGGATTAATGCGAGCAATTGGATTTGGTAAATCAAACAACAGCAAGACCTATACAATTAAAAGTAGAGCCTTTGGCAGTGCTGTCGTACAGAAACCTAGGCTGTCAGGTATAATTCTTTAAAATTTGCAACTCACATAGATCTTGTGGTTAAGAAAGTGTTTATCACACTTGTCTTCATTGGTCAGACCTTTGAGTATCGGAATTGGGATGTCATGTTGTGGTTGTACAGAACATTGGTGAGACCCCTTCTGGAATACTGTGTCCAGTCTGGTCGCTCTGCCCATTAATTCCATAGGCACACCACCCTCTGGGTGAAAAAGCAGCCCCTTAGGTAACTTTTAAATGTTTCCCCTCTCACCTTAAACCTATGTCCTCTAGTTTTGGTCTCCCCTACCCTTAGAAAACACCTTGACTATTCACTTTGATATTATTGACCTTGATATTATTAAGCTGGAGAGGGTTCAGAAGAGATTAACCTGGATGTTGCTGGGAATGGAGGGAGTGAGCTATAAGGAGAGGCTGGATAGGCTGGGACTTTTTTTCACTGGAGAGAAGATTAAGGGGTAACTTCACAGAAGTTTTCAAAATCGTGAGGGGTACAGATAAGCAGAAGGGCTGATGTCTTTTCTCTCGAGTTAGGGATTCAAAACTGAGGGATATTTTAAGATGCGAGGAAAAAAGATTTACAAAAGTCATGAGAGGTAATTATGTTAGACAGAGTCTGGCTTGGGTGTGGAATGAACTTCCAGAGGAAGTGGTGAAAGCAGGGACAGTTACAACGTTTAAAGGACATTTAGATCAGACATCCGTTTGGATGGTGCTGTGAGCAGCTGCGCTCTCCCTTCCAATCTCTGAATGAATCCCTGTTGGTTTTCACTCTCTGCCAACGCCTGTGCAGTGGCGTGGGGAGGCCAGCAGAGGGTGACATTGCATCTCTTTAAGCACCACAGAGACTGACAGACTTGCCCTACACAGAAACACACAGATATACACACGGGAATTGTTGGGACACTGCATGAAGCTCATCTGGTAATTTAAACTAAACATAAGTTCGCCTCGTAAACTGTTAAAATATGAGTGACAGACCTACCAAATTCTACTATTTAAATAATAACATCAATTTATTTTTTCACTCTGAAAGTGAACATTTAACATGAACTATTTACAACTCTGGGACCCTCTTTCTCTTAACTGCTTATTTCCCGACTCCAGCTCTATAGCAATATATTGTTTCTGGGTCTGCCATCCTCTCATACCACAGGTGCTTGTAAGCTCTCAGTTCAGAACAGCATTCACCCTCTCTTAAAGGTACAGTACACACTTTCACCTTCATCACATTATATTCTGATGAATATAGATAGGTGGAACCTATCCGATTTCTCTTGCTCTGTGGTTTGTCAATATTTCATCTACTCTGTCTCGTATGTGTCAGGAGTTTTGTTGCTCCATTGACAGTATGTCATTATTCAACTCTGTCCGTGGGAATATATCAGTAGTTCATTTGCTCACACTCGTGAGTGTGGCAGGATTTCAGTTCTTTCATGGGGACTGTGACACTATAACAATCTCAATGTTTGTTGTGGTTCTGTTGTCTTGCAAACATTTCGTCCTCTGTCTAGGTGACATCCTCAGTGCTTGGGAGCCTCCTGTGAAGCGCTTCTGTGCTGTTTCTTCCGGCATTTATAGTGGCCTGTCTCTGCCACTTCCGGTTGTCAGTTCGAGCTGTCCGCTGTAGTGGCCGGTATATTGGGTCCAGGTCGATGAGTTTGTTGATAGAGTCTGTGTATGAGTGCCATGTCTCTCGGAATTCCCTGGCTGTTCTCTGTTTGGCTTGCCCGATAATGGTAGTGTTGTCCCAGTCATTCCACAGTGTTGTATCCATGCAGTGTTATTAGTGTGGGGGTGAAGTGGAGGGAGGGGGGAGAGAGAGGGAGATAGAGAGAGACAGAGAGACAGAGAGACAGAGAGAGAAGGTGCAGCATGAGGCAGTGAGAGTGGTGGAGCATGAGCCTTGTTCGGGGGTCGGTGCTATAACAGATATACAGTGAGTGTGAGGGAGCAGAGAGAATACGGTGACACTTATCCTGACGAGATGGGGAAGGTTATTGATGCTTGTCCTGTATTGCTGGACATTTCTTCAGACCCCAGATACTGCACTGAGCTGGTTGGGGAGATCAGACCATGCTCGGTGGGTCTGGTGGTGTGGCCAACTCTGGGAGGAGAATGGCCCCTCTCTGTACTAGCCCATCCACCAGGACCTCCGTGCCCCTGTCGCCAAACCATGGTGTAATTGTCCCTTATCTGCCATGCTCGAGGTAAACTGTGCATTGCAGCTGAGAAAGCTCAACCGTGTGCCCCTTGACCTTTTAAAGATGGCACCAGTGCCAGTGATCACGGAATATCCAGGGGCACCCAGGCGAGGGTGAGTACCTCCAGTCATGATGGGTGGAAGAATCGGGCTGGTATTGAATGAGAGGGACACCATGGGATGGGGTGGGTAGTTAATGAGGTGAGTTCGATATGATAGCACCAGGAAACTAGCTCGGCCTAGTGCAGATGATCCCTCTGTCACAGTCAATGAAAATGGCACTGAGACAAATTATTGTTAGATTTAGCCCAATGAGTCAAAGTCTCTGCTGACCCTACACCCAGATACAAAGCTGATGAACAAATACTCATCCAAAACTCTGCATCATCTGTACACCAACAATTTCATGTTCCCCCAGCACTCCTGGAATCACTGGCTTATGTTACAGGATGCTGTTAAAATGTTTTCATTTCAGCATTCTGAAACCTGGGAACACATCCTTCCATAACATTGTCTCTCAGTCTCCCCCTCTCTGTCTATTTCCCAAACCCCTCTTATTTGTTATTGTTTAAACTGACTCCCTCGCCATCTCTCGCTGGCAGTGATGTTCACACACACAGCACCCCCTTTTCATGGCCCAAAGGAGATATGGAGCTGGAAATGGGTGTGAGATGCACATCCCGTCACTTCCAGCATGGGCTGCAAGTTTCCCCACACTGGGCAGGGATCTAACACAGTGTTACAGAGCAATGCACTAGGGTGGTGTACACAGTCCTACATGCTGAGAGGGTAACTGCTCCAGGGTTACAGATCAATGTACTGGGGTGGTGTACACAGTCCTACATGCTGGGGGGGGGGGGGGGGGGGCGGTAACTGCTCCTGGTTTACCGATCAATGTACTGGGGTGGTGTAAAAAGTCTGACATGCTGGGAGGGTAAATGTTCCTGGGTTACAGATCAATGAACTGGGGTGGTGTACAGTTCTACATGCTGGGAGGGTAACTGCTCCTGGTTTACAGATAACTGTACCGGGGTGGTGTACACAGTCCTACATGCTGGGAGGGTAACTGCTCCTGGTTTACAGATCAATGCATTGGGGTGGGGTACACAGCCCTCCTTGCTGGGAAGGTAACTGTTCCTGGGTTATAGATCAATGTACTGGGGTGGGGTACACAGTCCTACATGCTGGGAGGGTAACTGCTCCTGGGTTTCAGATCAATGTACTGCGGTGTTGTACACTGTCCGACATGCTGAGAGGGTAACTACTCCTGGGTTACAGATCAATGTACTGGGCTGGGGTACACAGTCCTACATGCTGGGAGGGTAACTGCTCCTGGGTTACAGATCAATGTACTGGGGTGGTGTACACAGTCCTACATTCTGGGAGGGTAACTGCTCCTGGGTTACAGATCAATGTACTGGGGTGGGATACACAGTCCCACATGCTGGGGGAGAAACTGCTCCTGGTTTACAGATCAATGCACTGGGGTGGGGTACGCAGTCCTACATGCTGCGGGGGTAACTGCTCCTGGTTTACAATCAATGCACTGTTGTGGAGTACACAGTCCTACATGCTGGGAGGGTACGACTCCTGGTTTACAGAACAATGCACTGGGGTGGTGTACACAGTCCTACATGCGGTGAGGCTAAATGCACCTGTTTTACAGGTTAATTCACGGTGATTACTGCACTGTTCCCTGTGCTGGTGAGACTAACTTGGTGAGATTTATAGATAGTGTCCGTGAAGCTCCGCTTACGGGAAGCATATATCTTTTGGTTCACACATTAGTGCACTGCGGAATTCTGCACAGCTCCCCGTTCTGGACAGATATCTCGTCCGGGGTTTAGAGATCAATCCACTGCTGTGGCCTGCACAGCTCCACATCCTGGATAGATATGTAGTCTGGGTTTATAGATCAATGCACTGCTGTAATCTGCACAGCTCTCCGTCCTGGACAGATATCTAGTCTGGGTTTATAGATCAATGCACTGCTGCGATCTGCACAGCTCCCCATCCTGGACAGATATCTAGTCTGGGTTTATAGATCAATGCACTGCTTTGGTCTGCACAGATCCCCGTCCTGGACAGAAATCAACTCTGTGCTTATAGATCAATGCACTGCATATTCTGCACAGCTCCCTGTCCTGGACAGATATCTAGTCCGCGGTTATAGAAAAATGCACTGCTGTGGTCTGCACAACTCCCCGTCCTGGACAGATATCTAGTCCGGGTTTATAGATCAATCCACTGGTGTAGTCTCCACAGCTCCCTCTCCTGGACAGATATCAAGTCCGGGTCTTGACATCAATGCACTGCTGTGGTCTGCACAGCACCCCGTCCTGTACAGATATCTAGTCCGGGTCTTTAGATCAATGCACTCCTGTGGTATGCACAACTCACCGTACTGGAGAGATATATAGTCTGGGTTTATAGATCAATGCACTGCTGTGGTCTGCACAGCTCCCCATCCTGGACAGATATCTCGTCTGGGTTTATAGATCAATGGACTGCTGTGGTCTGCACAGCTCCCGGTCCTGGACAGATATCTAATCTGGTTTTATAGATCATTGCACTGCTGTGGTCTGCACAGCTCTCTGTCCTGGATAGATATCTAGTCTGGGTTTATAGATCAATGCACTGCTGTGGTCTTCACAGCTCTCCGTCCTGGACAGATATCTAGTCTGGGTTTATAGATAGAACATAGAACATAGAACATAGAACAATACAGCACGGAACAGGCCCTTTGGCCCACAATGTTGTGCCAAACGCCTATCTCAGATTAAGCACCCATCCATGTACCTATCCAAATGCCGCTTAAAAGTTGACAATGATTCTGACACCAACACTCCCACGGGCAGCGCATTCCAGTCCCCCAACACTCTCTGGGTAAAGAACTTTCCCCTGACATCTCCCCTATGCCTTCCACCCTTCACCTTAAATTTATATCGCCTTGTAACACTCTGTTGTACACGGGGAAATGTTTCTGACTGTCTACTCTATCTATTCCTCTGCACAGCTCCCCGTCCTTAACAGATATCTCGTCCGGGTTTATAGATCAATGCACTGCTGTGGCCTGCACTGCTCTCCATCCGGGACAGGTATCTAGTACTGGTTTATAGATCAATACACTGCTGTGTTCTGCACAGCTCCCCGTCCGAAACAGATATCTTGTCTGGGTTTATCGATCAATGCAATGCTGTGGTCTGCACAGCTCCCCGTCCTGGACAGATATCTAGTCCGGGTTTATATATCAAGGCACTGCTGTGGCCTGAACTGCTCCCCATCCGGGACAGGTATCTAGTACTGGTTTATAGATCAATGCACTGCTGTGGTCTGCACAGCTCCCCGTCCTGGACAGATATCTAGTCGGGGATTATAGATCAATGCACTGCTGTGGTCTGCGCAGCTCCCCGTTCTGGACAGAAATCTCGTCCGGGTTGAAAGAGCAATGCACTTCTGTATTCTCCACAGCTCCCTCGTCTGGAGAGATATCAAGTCCGGGTCTGTAGATCAATGCACTGCTGTGGTCTGCACAGCTCCGCGTCCTGGAGAGATATGTAGTCTGCGTTTATAGATCAATTCACTGCTGTGGTCTGCAGAGCTCCCCATCCTGGACAGATATCTAGTCTGGGTTTAGAGATCAATGCACTGCTGTGTTCTGCACAGCTCCCCGTCCTGGACAGATATCTCGTCTGGGTTGAGAGATCAATGCACTGCTGTGTTCTGCACAGCTCCCCGTCCTGGACAGATATCTAGGCTCGGTTTATAGATCAATGCACTGCTGTGATCTGCATGGCTCGCCATTCTGGACAGATAACTCGTCCGGGTTTATACATCAATGCACTGCTTTCGTCTCCACAGCTCCCCGTCCTGTACAGATATATAGTCTGGGTTTATAGATCAATGTACTGCTGTGTTCTGCACAGCTCCCCGTCCTGGACAGATATCTAGTCTCGGTTTATCGATCAATGCACTGCTGTAGTCTGCACAGCTCCCCGTCCTGGACAGATATCTCGTCCGGGTCTTTAGATCAATGCAATGCTGTGGTCTGCACAACTCCCCGAGCTGGAGAGATATATAGTCTGGGTTTATAGATCAATTCACTGCTGTGGTCTGCACAGCTCCCCATCCTGGACAGATATCTCGTCTGGGTTTATAGATCAATGGACTGCTGTGGTCTGCACAGCTCCCGGTCCTGGACAGATATCTAATCTGGGTGTATAGATCATTGCACTGCTGTGGTCTGCACAGCTCTCTGTCCTGGATAGATATCTAGTCTGGGTTTATAGATCAATGCACTGCTGTGGTCTGCACAGCTCTCCGTCCTGGACGGATATCTAGTCTGAGTTTATAGATAGAACATAGAACATAGAACATAGAACAATACAGCACGGAACAGGCCATTTGGCCCACAATGCTGTGCCACACTTCTATCCCAGATTAAGCACCCATCCATGTACCTATCCAAATGCCGCTTAAAAGTTGACAATGATTCTGACACTACCACTCCCACGGGAAGCGCATTCCAGTCCCCCAACACTCTCTGGGTAAAGAACTTTCCCCTGACATCTCCCCTATGCCTTCCACCCTTCACCTTAAATTTATATCGCCTTGTAACACTCTGTTGTACCCGGGGGAAATGTTTCTGACTGTCTACTCTATCTATTCCTCTGCACAGCTCCCCGTCCTAAACAGATATCTCGTCCGGGTTTATAGATCAATGCACTGCTGTGGCCTGCACTGCTCCCCATCCGGGACAGGTATCTAGTACTGGTTTATAGATCAATACACTGCTGTGTTCTGCACAGCTCCCCGTCCGAAACAGATATCTTGTCTGGGTTTATAGATCAATGCACTGCTGTGGTCTGCACAGCTCCCCGTCCTGGACAGATATATAGTCCGGGTTTATATATCAATGCACTGCTGTGGCCTGAACTGCTCCCCATCCGGAACAGGAATCTAGTACTGGTTTATAGATCAAATACTGCTGTGTTCTGCACAGCTCCCCGTCCTAAACAGATATCTTGTCTGGGTTTATAGATCAATTCACTGCTGTGGTCTGCACAGCTCCCCATCCTGGACAGATATCTAGTCTGGGTTTTGTAGAATAATGCACTGCTGTGTTCTGCAGAGCGCCCCGTCCTGGACAGATATCTCCTCTGGGTTTATAGATCAATGCACTGCTGTGGTCTGCACATTCCCCATCCTGGACAGATATCTAGTCCGTGTGTATAGATCAATGCACTGCTCTGGTCGACACAGCTCCCCGTGCTGGGCTGATATCTAGTCCGGGTTTTTAGATCAATGCACGGCTGTGGTTTGCACAGCTCGCCGTCCTGGACAGATATCTATTCTGGCTTTATAGATCAATTCACTGCTGTGGTCTGCACAGCTCGCCGTGCTGTACTGTTTTCTAGCCTGAGTTTATAGATCAATGCACTGTTGTGGTCTGCACAGCACCCATCCTGGACAGATATCTAGTCTGGGTTTATAGATCAGTGCACTCTTTTGGTCGACATAGCTACCCGTGTGACAGATATCTTGTCCGGGATTATAGATCAATGCACCCATGGCTGTGGTCTGCACAGCTCCCCGTCCTGGACAGATATCTACTATGGGTTTATAGATCAGTGCAATGCGTATTCTGCACAGCTCCCCGTTCTGGACAGATATCTGGTCCGGGTGTTTAGATCAATGCACTGCTGTGGTCTGCACAACTCCCCGTGCTGGAGAGATATATAGTCTGGGTTTATAGATCAATGCACTGCTGTGGTCTGCACAGCTCCCCATTCTGGACAGATATCTCGTCTTGGTTTACAGATCAATGTACTGCTGTGGTCTGCACAGCTCCCCATCCTGGACAGATATCTTGTCTGGGTTTATAGATCAATGCACTGCTGTGGTCTGCACATTCCCCATCCTGGACAGATATCTCGTCCGTGTGTATCGATGAATGCACTCTTTTGGTCTACACAGCACCCCGTGTGGGCTGATATCTAGTCCGGGTTTATGGATCAACGCACGGCTGTTTTCGACACAGCTCCCTGTGCTGGACAGATATATAGTCTGGGTTTATAGATAAATGCACTGCTGTGGTCGGTACAGCACCCCGTCCTGGACAGATATCTAGTCTGGCTTTATAGATCAATTCACTGCTGTGGTCTGCACAGCTCCCCGTCCTGTACAGATATCTAGTCGGGGATTATAGATCAATGCACTGCTGTGGTCTGCACAGCTCCCCGTTCTGGACAGATATCTCGTCCGGTTTGAAAGAGCAATGCACTTCTGTAGTCTCCACAGCTCCCTCTTCTGGACAGATATCAAGTCCGTGTCTTTAGATCAATGCACTGCTGTGGTCTGCACAGCTCCGCGTCCTGGAGAGATATGTAGTCTGCGTTTATAGTTCAATTCACTGCTGTGGTCTGCAGAGCTCCCCATCCTGGACAGATATCTAGTCTGGGTTTAGACATCAATGCACTGCTGTGTTCTGCACAGCTCCCCGTCCTGGACAGATATCTCGTCTGGGTTTATAGATCAATGCACTGCTATGTTCTGCACAGCTCCCCGTCCTGGACAGATATCTAGGCTTGGTTTATAGATCAATGCACTGCTGTGATCTGCACAGCTCCCCATCCTGGACAAATATCTAGTCTGGGTTTATAGATCAATGCACTGCTGTGGCCTGCACAGATCCCCGTCCTGGACAGAAATCTACTCTGTGTTTATCATTCAATGCACTGCGTGGTCTGCACAGCTCCCTGTCCTAGACAGATATCTAGTCTGGGTTTATAGATCAATGTACTGCTGTGTTCTGCACAGCTCCCCGTCCTGGACAGATATCCCGTCTCGGTTTATCGATCAATGCACTGCTGTAGTCTGCACAGCTGCCCGTCCTGGACAGATATCTCGTCCGTGTCTTTAGATCAATGCAATGCTGTGGTCTGCACAACTCCCCGTGCTGGAGAGATATATAGTCTGGGTTTATAGATCAATTCACTGCTGTGGTCTGCACAGCTCCCCATTCTGGACAGATATCTCATCTGGGTTTATAGATCAATGGACTGCTGTGGTCTGCACAGCTACCCGTTCTGGACAGATATCTAGTCTGGGTTTATAGATCAATGCACTGCTGTGGTCTGCACAGCTCCCCGTTCTGGAAAGATATCTAGAACGGGTTTAGAGATCAATGCACTGCTGTGGTCTGCACAGCTCCCCGTCCTCAACAGATATCTGTTCTGGGTTAAAAGATCAATGCACTGCTGTGTTCTGCACAGCTCCCCGTCCTGGACCGATATCTAGGCTCGGTTTATAGATCAATGCACTGCTGTGTTCCACAGAGCGCCCCGTCCTGGACAGATATCTACTCTGGGTTTATAGATCAATGCACTGCTGTGGTCTGCACAGCTCCCCATCCTGGACAGATATCTAGTCTGGGTTTATAGATCAATGCACTGCTGTGTTCTGCACAATCCCCATCCTGGACAGACATCTAGTCCGTGTGTATAGATCAATGCATTGTTTGCTCTACACAGCTCCCCGTGCTGGGCTGATATCTAGTTCGGGTTTTTAGATCAATGCACGGCTGTGGTGTGCACAGCTCCCTGTCCTGGACAGATATCTACTCTGGGTTTTTAGATCAATGCACTGTTGTGGTCTGCACAGCACCCATCCTTGACAGATATCTAGTCTGGGTTTATAGATCAGTGCACTCTTTTGGTCTACACAGCTATCCGTGTGACAGATATCTAGTCCGGGATTATAGATCAATGCACTGCTGTGGTCTGCACAGCTCCCCGTCCTGGACAGATATCTAGTATGGGTTTATAGATCAGTGCAATGCGTATTCTGCACAGCTCCCTGTCCTGGACAGATATCTAGTCCGGGGTTATCGATCAATGCACTGCTGTGGTCTGCACAGCTCCCCGTTCTGGACAGATATCTCGTCCGGGTTTATAGATCAATGCACTGCTGTAGTCTCCACAGCTCCCTCTCCTGGACAGATATCTAGTCCGGGGTTATCGATCAATGCACTGCTGTGGTCTGCACAGCTCCCCGTTCTGGACAGATATCTCGTCCGGGTTTATAGATCAATGCACTGCTGTAGTCTCCACAGCTCCCTCTCCTGGACAGATATCTGGTCCGGGTGTTTAGATCAATGCACTGCTGTATTCTGCACAACTCCCCGTGCTGGAGAGATATATAGTCTCGGTTTATAGATCAATGCACTGCTGTGGTCTGCACAGCTCCCCATCCTGGACAGATATCTAGTCTTGGTTTACAGATCAATGCACTGCTGTGTTCTGCACAGCTCCCCGTCCTGGACAGATATCTAGGCTCGGTTTATAGATCAATTCACTGCTGTGGTCTGCACAGCTCCCCATCCTGGACAGATATCTAGTCCGGGTTTATGGATCAACGCACGGCTGTTTTCTACACAGCTCCCTGTGCTGGACAGATATATAGTCTGGGTTTATAGATAATTGCACTGCTGTGGTCGGTACAGCACCCCGTCCTGGACAGATATCTAGTCTGGCTTTATAGATCAATTCACTGCTGTGGTCTGCACAGTTCCCCGTCCTGTACAGATATCTAGTCGGGGATTATAGATCAATGCACTGCTGTGGTCTGCACAGCTCCCAGTTCTGGACAGAAATCTCGTCCGGGTTGAAAGAGCAATGCACTTCTGTAGTCTCCACAGCTCCCTCTTCTGGACAGATATCAAGTCCGGGTCTTTAGATCAATGCACTGCTGTGGTCTGCACAGCTCCGCGTCTTGGAGAGATATGTAGTCTGCGTTTATAGTTCAATTCACTGCTGTGGTCTGCACAGCTCCCCATCCTGGACAGATATCTAGTCTGGGTTTAGAGATCAATGCACTGCTGTGTTCTGCACAGCTCCCCGTCCTGGAGAGATATCTAGTCTGGGTTTATAGATCAATGCACTGCTGTGTTCTGCACAGCTCCCCATCCTGGAAAGATATCTAGGCTCGGTTTATAGATCAATGCACTGCTGTGACCTGCACAGCTCCCCATCCTGGACAGATATCTAGTCTGGGTTTATAGATCAATGCACTGCTGTGGTCTGCACAGTTCCCCGTCCTGGACAGAAATCTACTCTGTGTTTATCGTTCAATGCACTGCTTGGTCTGCACAGCTCCCTGTCCTTGACAGATATCTAGTCTGGGGTTATAGATCAATGCACTGCTGTGGTCTGCACAGCTCGCCGTTCTGGACAGATATCTAGTCTGGGTTTATAGATCAATGTACTGCTGTGTTCTGCACAGCTCCCCGTCCTGGACAGATATCTCGTCTCGGTTTATCGATCAATGCACTGCTGTGGTCTGCACAGCTCCCCGTTCTGGACAGATATCTAGAACGGGTTTAGAGATCAATGCACTACTGTGGTCTGCACAGCTCCCCGTCCTCAACAGATATCTACTCTGGGTTAAAAGATCAATGCACTGCTGTGTTCTGCAGAGCTCCCCGTCCTGGACCGATATCTAGGCTCGGTTTATAGATCAATATACTGCTGTGGTCTGCACAGCTCCCCTTCCTGTCCAGATATCTAGTTTGGGTTTATAGATCAATGCACTGCAGTGGTCTGCACAGCTCCCCTTCCTCGACAGATATCTAGTCTGGTATTATAGATCAATGCACTGCTGTGTTCTGCACAGCTCCCCATCCTGGACAGATATCTAGTCTGGATTTAGAGATCAATGTAAAAACTGTGGTGTGCATAGCTCCCCTTGCTGGACAGATATCTAGTCTGGGTTTATCGATCAACGCACTGCTGTGGTCTGCACAGCTCTCTGTCCTGCATAGATATCTAGTCTGGTTTATAGATCAATGCACTGCTGTGGTCTGCACAGCTCTCCGTCCTGGACAGATATCTAGTCTGCGTTTCTAGATAGAACATAGAACATAGAACATAGAACAATACAGCACGGAACAGGCCCTTTGGCCCACAATGTTGTGCCAAACGTCTCTCCCAGATTAAGCACCCATCCATGTACCTATCCAAATGCTGCTTAAAAGTTGACAATGATTCTGACACTACCACTCCCACGGGAAGCGCATTCCAGTCCCCCAACACTCTCTGGGTAAAGAACTTTCCCCTGACATCTCCCCTATGCCTTCCACCCTTCACCTTAAATTTATATCGCCTTGTAACACTCTGTTGTACCCGGGCGAAATGTTTCTGACTGTCTACTCTATCTATTCCTCTGCACAGCACCCCGTCCTAAACAGATATCTCGTTCGGGTTTATAGATCAATGCACTGCTGTGGCCTGCACTGCTCCCCATCCGGGACAGGTATCTAGTACTGGTTTATAGATCAATACACTGCTGTGTTCTGCACAGCTCCCCGTCCTAAACAGATATCTTCTCTGCGTTTATAGATCAATGCACTGCTGTGGTCTGCACAGCTCAACGTCCTGGACAGGTATCTAGTCTGGGTTTTTAGATCAATGCACTGCTGTGGTCTGCACAGCTCCCCGTCCTGGACAGATATAAAGTCCGGGTTTATATATCAATGCACTGCTGTGGCCTGAACTGCTCCCCATCCGGGACAGGTATCTAGTACTGGTTAATAGATCAATACACTGCTGTGTTCTGCACAGCTCCCCGTCCTAAACAGATATCTTCTCTGGGTTTATAGATCAATGCACTGCTGTGGTCTGCACAGCTCCCCGTCCTGGGCAGATATCTAGTCGGGGATTATAGATCAATGCACTGCTGTGGTCTGCACAGCTCCCCGTTCTGGACAGATATCTCGTCCGGGTTGAAAGAGCAATGCACTTCTGTAGTCTCCACAGCTCCCTGTTCTGGACAGATATCAAGTCCGGGTCTTCAGATCAATGCACTGCTGTGGTATGCACAGCTCCGCGTCGTGGAGAGATATGTAGTCTGCGTTTATAGATCAATTCACTGCTGTGGTCTGCACAGCTCCCCATCCTGGACAGATATCTAGTCTGGGTTTAGAGATCAATGCACTGCTGTGTTCTGCACAGCTCCCCGTCCTGGACAGATAACTAGTCTGAGTTTATGAATCAATGCACTGCTGAGGTCTGCACACCTCCCCATCCTGGACTGATATCTATTCTGGGTTTATAGATCAATGCAATGCTGTGGCCTGCACAGCTCTCTGTCCTGGACAGATATCTAGTCTGGGTTCATAGATCAATACACTGCTGTGGTCTGCACAGCTCTCTGTCCTGGATGGATATCTAGTCTGGGTATGCAGATCAATGCACTGCTGTGGTCTGCACAGCTCTCCGTCCTGGACAGATATCTAGTCTGGGTTTATAGATAGAGCATTGAACATAGAACATAGAACAAAACAGCACTGAACAGGCCCTTCGGCCCACCCCATGCTGTGCCAAACTTCTATACTAGATTAAGCACCCATCCATGTACCTATCCAAATGCCGCTTAAAAGTTGCCAATGATTCTGACTCTACCACTCGCACGGACAGCGCATTCCAGGCCCCCACAACTCTCTGGGTAAAGAACATTCGCCTGACATCTGCCCTATACCTTCCACCCTTCACCTTAAATTAATGTCCCCTTGTAACACTCTGTTGTCCCCGGGGAAAAAGTTTCTGACTGTCTACTCTATCTATTCCTCAGCACAGCTCCCCGTCCTAAACAGTTATCTAGTCCGGGTTTATAGATCAATGCACTGCTGTGGCCTGAACATCTCCCCATCCGGGACAGGTGTCTTGTACTGGTTTATAGATCAATGCACTGCTATGTTCTGCACAGTTCACCGTCCTAAACAGATATCTAGTCTGGGTTTATACATCAATGCACTGCTGTAGTCTGCACAGCTACCCGTCCTGTACACATATCTAGTCCGGGTTTTTAGATCAATGCACTGCTGTGGTCTGCACAGCTCCGCGTCCTGAACAGATATCTAGTCTGGGTTTATAGATCAATGCACTGCTAAGGTCTGCACAGCTCTACGTCCTGAACAGATATCTAGTCTGGGTTTATAGATCAATGCACTGCTGTGGTCTGCACAGCTCTCCGTCCTGGACCGATAGCTAGACTGGGTTTGTAGATAGAACATAGAACATCGAACATAGAACAATACAGCACGGAACAGGCCCATCGGCCCACCCCATGTTGTGCCAAACGTCTATACGAGATTAAGCACCCATCCACGTCCGTTTCCAAATGCTGCATAAAAGTTGCCAATGATTCTGACTCTACCACTCCCACGGGCAGCGCATTCCAGGCCCCCACCACTCTCTGGGTAAAGAACTTTCCCCTCACATCTGCCCTATACGTTCCACCCTTCACCTTAAATTTATGTCCCCTTGTAACACTCTGTTGTACCTGGGGAAAAAGTTTCTGACTGTCTACTCTATCTATTCCTCTGCACAGCTCCCTGTCCTGAACAGATATTTAGTCTGGATTTTGTAGATCAATGCACTGCTGTGTTCTGCAGAGCTCCCCGTCCTGGACAGATATTTAATCTGGGTTTATAGATCAATGCACTGCTGTGGTCTGCACATTCCGCATCCTGGACAGATATCTAGTCCGTGTGTATAGATCAATGCACTGTTTGATCTACACAACTCCCCGTGCAGGGCTGATATCTAGTCCGGGTTTTTAGATCAATGCACTGCTGTGGTCTGCACTGCTCCCCGTCCTGGACAGATATCTAGTCTGAGTTTATAGATCAATGCACTGCTGTGGTCTGCACAGCTCCCCGTGCTGGGCTGATATCTAGTCCGGGTTTATGGATCAATGACGGCTGTGGTCTACACAGTTCCCTGTGCTGGACAGATATCTAGTCTGGGTTTACAGATCAATGCACTGCTGTGGTCTGCACAGCACCCCGTCCTGGACAGATATCTCGTCTGGCTTTATTGATCAATTCACTGCTGTGGTCTGCACAGCTCCCCGTCCTGGACCGATATCTAGTCTGAGTTTATAGATCAATGCACTGCTGTGTTCTGCACAGCTCGCCGTGCTGTACGGTTATCTCGTCTGAGTTTATAGATCAATGCACTGCTGTGGTCTGCACAGCTCCCCGTGCTGAACAGATATCTAGTCTGGGTTTATAGATCAATGCACTGATGTGGTCTGCACAGCTCCCCGTACTGGACAGATATCTAGTTTGAGTTTATAGATCAATGCACTGCTGTGGTCTGCACAGCTCCCCGTCCTGGACAGATGTCTAGTCTGAGTTTATGGATCAATGCACTGTTGTGGTCTGCACAGATCCCCATCCTGGACAGATATCTAGTCTGTTTTATAGATCATTGCACTGCGGTGGTCTGCAAGGCTCCCCGTGCTGGACAGATATCTAGTCTGGGTTTATAGATCAATGCACTGTTTTGGTCTACACAGCTACCCGTGCTGGACTGATACCTAGTCCGGATTTATAGATCAATGCATGGCTGTAGTCTACACAGCTCATCGTGCTGGACAGATATCTAGTCTGGGTTTATAGATCAATGCACTGATGTGGTCTGCACAGCTCCCCGTTCTTCACAGATATCTAATCCGGGTTTAGCGATCAATGCAATGATGTAGTCTCCACAGCTCCCCATCCTGGACAGATATCTAGGCTCGGTTTATAGGTCAATGCACTGCCGTGGTCCGCACAGCTCCCAATCCTGGACAGATATCTAGTCTGGGTTCATAGATCAATGCACTGCTGTGGTCTGCACAGCTCTCTGTACTGGATAGATAGCTAGTCTGATTTTATAGATCAATGCACTACTGTGGTCTGCACAGCTCCCCATCCTGGATAGATATCTAGTCTGGGTTTATAGATCAATGCACTGCAGTGTTCTGCATCGCTCCCCGTCCTGATCAGATATCGAGTCATTGTTTATAGATCAATGCACTGCTGTGGTCTGCACAGCTCCCCATCCTGGACAGATATCTAGTCTGGGTTTATAGATCAATTCACTGCTGTGGTTTTCACAGCTCCCCATCCTGGACAGATATCTAGTCTGGGTTTATAGATCAATGCACTGCTGCGGTCTGCACAGCTCCCAATCCTGGACAGATATCTAGTCTGGGTTTATAGATCAATGCACTGCTGCGGTCTGCACAGCTCCCCATCCTGGACAGTTATCTAGTCTGGGTTTATAGATCAATTCACTGCTGTGGTCTGCACAGCTCCCAATCCTGGATTGATATCTAGTCTGGGTTCATATATCAATGCACTGCTGTGGTCTGCACAGCTCTCTGTCCTGGATACATATCTCGTATGGGTTTATAGATCAATGCACTGCTGTGGTCTTCACAGCTCTCCGTCCTGGACAGATATCTAGACTGGGTTTATAGATAGAACATAGAACATCGAACACAGAACAATACAGCACGGAACAGGCCCATCGGCCCACCCCATGTTGTGCCAAACGTCTATACGAGATTAAGCACTCATCCATGTCGCTATCCAAATGCTGCATAAAAGTTGCCAATGATTCTGACTCTACCACTCCCACGGGCAGTGCATTCCAGGCCCCCACCACTCTCTGGGTAAAGAACTTTCCCCTCACATCTGCCCTATACGTTCCACCCTTCACCTTAAATTTATGTCCCCTTGTAACACTCTGTTGTACCCGGGGAAAAAGTTTCTGACTGTCTACTCTATCTATTCCTCTGCACAGCTCCCTGTCCTGAACAGATATTTAGTCTGGATCTTGTAGATCAATGCACTGCTGTGTTCTGCAGAGCTCCCCGTCCTGGACAGAAATTTAATCTGGGTTTATAGATCAATGCACTGCTGTGGTCTTCACATTCCCCATCCTGGACAGATATCTAGTCCGTGTGTATAGATCAATGCACTGTTTGATCTACACAGCTCCCCGTGCAGGGCTGATATCTAGTCCGGGTTTTTAGATCAATGCACTGCTGTGGTCTGCACTGCTCCCCGTCCTGGACAGATATCTAGTCTGAGTTTATAGATCAATGCACGGCTGTGGTCTGCACAGCTCCCCATGCTGGACAGATATCTAGTCTGGGTTTACAGATCAATGCACTGCTGTGTTCTGCACAGCACCCCGTCCTGGACAGATATCTAGTCTGGCTTTATTGATCAATTCACTGCTGTGGTCTGCACAGGTCCCCGTCCTGGACCGATATCTAGTCTGAGTTTATAGATCAATGCACTGCTGTGTTCTGCACAGCTCGCCGTGCTGTACGGTTATCTCGTCTGAGTTTATAGATCAATGCACTGCTGTGGTCTGCACAGCTCCCCGTGCTGAACAGATATCTAGTCTGGGTTTATAGATCAATGCACTGATGTGGTCTGCACAGCTCCCCGTACTGGACAGATATCTAGTTTGAGTTTATAGATCAATGCACTGCTGTGGTCTGCACAGCTCCCCGTCCTGGACAGATGTCTAGTCTGAGTTTATGGATCAATGCACTGTTGTGGTCTGCACAGTTCCCCATCCTGGACAGATATCTAGTCTGTTTTATAGATCATTGCACTGCTGTGGTCTGCAAGGCTCCCCGTGCTGGACAGATATCTAGTCTGGGTTTATAGATGAATGCACTGTTTTGGTCTACACAGCTACCCGTGCTGGACTGATACCTAGTCCGGATTTATAGATCAATGCATGGCTGTAGTCTACACAGCTCCCCGTGCTGGACAGATATCTAGTCTGGGTTTATAGATCAATGCACTGATGTGGTCTGCACAGCTCCCCGTTCTGGACAGATATCTAATCGTGGTTTAGCGATCAATGCAATGATGTAGTCTCCACAGCTCCCCATCCTGGACAGATATCTAGGCTCGGTTTATAGGTCAATGCACTGCCGTGGTCCGCACAGCTCCCCATCCTGGACAGATATCTAGTCTGGGTTCATAGATCAATGCACTGCTGTGGTCTGCACAGCTCTCTGTACTGGATAGATATCTAGTCTGGTTTTATAGATCAATGCACTACTGTGGTCTGCACAGCTCCCCATCCTGGACAGATATCTAGTCTGGGTTTATAGATCAATGCACTGCAGTGTTCTGCATAGCTCCCCGTCCTGATCAGATATCGAGCCATTGTTTATAGATCAATGCACTGCTGTGGTCTGCACAGCTCCCCATCCTGGACAGATATCTAGTCTGGGTTTATAGATCAATTCACTGCTGTGGTCTGCACAGCTCCCCATCCTGGACAGATATCTAGTCTGGGTTGATAGATCAATGCACTGCTGTGGTCTGCACAGCTCCCCATCCTGGACAGATATCTAGTCTGGGTTTATAGATCAATTCACTGCTGTGGTCTGCACAGCTCCCCATCCTGGACAGATATCTAGTCTGGGTTTATAGATCAATTCACTGCTGTGGTCTGCACAGCTCCCCATCCTGGACAGATATCTAGTCTGGGTTCATATATCAATGCACTGCTGTGGTCTGCACAGCTCTCTGTCCTGGATACATATCTAGTCTGGGTTTATAGATCAATGCACTGCTGTGGTCTTCACAGCTCTCCGTCCTGGACAGATATCTAGTCTGCGTTTACAGATAGAACATAGAACAGAGAACATAGAACAATACAGCACGGAACAGGCCCTTCGGCCCACCCCATGTTGTGCCAAACTTCTATACTAGATTAAGCACCCTTCCATTAACCTATCCAAATGCCGCTTAAAAGTTGCCAATGATTCTGACTCTACCACTCTCACGGGCAGGGCATTCCAGGACCCCACCACTCTCTGGGTAAAGAACATTCCCCTGACATCTGCCCTATACCTTCCACCCTTCACCTTAAATTTATGTCCCCTTGTAACACTCTGTTGTACCCGGGGAAAACGTTTCTGACTGTCCACTCTATCTATTCCTCTGCACAGCTCCCCGTCCTAAACAGTTATCTAGTCCGGGTTTATAGATCAATGCACTGCTGTGGTCTGCACAGCTCCCCATCCTGGACAGATATCTAGTCTGGGTTTATACATCAATGCATTGCTGTAGTCTGTACAGCTACCCGTCCTGTACAGATATCTAGTCTGGGTTGAAAGATCAATGCACGGCTGTGGTTTGCACAGCTCCGCGTCCTGAACAGATTTCTAGTCTGGGTTTATAGACCAATGCACTACTGTGGTGTGCACAGCTCCGCGTCCTGAACAGATATCTAGTCTGGGTTTATAGATCAATGCACTGCTGTGGTCTTCACAGCTCTCCGTCCTGGACAGATATCTAGACTGGGTTTATAGATAGAACATAGAACATCGAACATAGAACAATACAGCACGGAACAGGCCCATCGGCCCACCCCATGTTGTGCCAAACGTCGACACGAGATTAAGCACCCATCCATGTCGCTATCCAAATGCTGCATAAAAGTTGCCAATGATTCTGACTCTACCACTCCCACGGGCAGTGCATTCCAGGCCCCACCACTCTCTGGGTAAAGAACTTTCCCCTCACATCTGCCCTATACGTTCCACCCTTCACCTTAAATTTATGTCCCCTTGTAACACTCTGTTGTACCTGGGGAAAAAGTTTCTGACTGTCTACTCTATCTATTCCTCTGCACAGCTCCCTGTCCTGAACAGATATTTAGTCTGGATCTTGTAGATCAATGCACTGCTGTGTTCTGCAGAGCTCCCCGTCCTGGACAGATATTTAATCTGGGTTTATAGATCAATGCACTGCTGTGGTCTGCACATTCCCCATCCTGGACAGATATCTCGTCCGTGTGTATAGATCAATGCACTGTTTGATCTACACAGCTCCCCGTGCAGGGCTGATATCTAGTCCGGGTTTTTAGATCAATGCACTGCTGTGGTCTGCACTGCTCCCCGTCCTGGACAGATATCTAGTCTGAGTTTATAGATCAATGCACGGCTGTGGTCTGCACAGCTCCCCGTGCTGGACAGATATCTAGTCTGGGTTTACAGATCAATGCACTGCTGTGGTCTGCACAGCACCCCGTCCTGGACAGATATCTAGTCTGGCTTTATTGATCAATTCACTGCTGTGGTCTGCACAGCTCCCCGTCCTGGACCGATATCTAGTCTGAGTTTATAGATCAATGCACTGCTGTGTTCTGCACAGCTCGCCGTGCTGTACGGTTATCTCGTCTGAGTTTATAGATCAATGCACTGCTGTGGTCTGCACAGCTCCCCGTGCTGAACAGATATCTAGTCTGGGTTTATAGATCAATGCACTGATGTGGTCTGCACAGCTCCCCGTACTGGACAGATATCTAGTTTGAGTTTATAGATCAATGCACTGCTGTGGTCTGCACAGCTCCCCGTCCTGGACAGATGTCTAGTCTGAGTTTATGGATCAATGCACTGTTGTGGTCTGCACAGTTCCCCATCCTGGACAGATATCTAGTCTGTTTTATCGATCATTGCACTGCTGTGGTCTGCAAGGCTCCCCGTGCTGGACAGATATCTAGTCTGGGTTTATAGATCAATGCACTGTTTTGGTCTACACAGCTACCCGTGCTGGACTGATACCTAGTCCGGATTTATAGATCAATGCATGGCTGTAGTCTACACAGCTCCCCGTGCTGGACAGATATCTAGTCTGGGTTTATAGATCAATGCACTGATGTGGTCTGCACAGCTCCCCGTTCTGGACAGATATCTAATCGGGGTTTAGCGATCAATGCAATGATGTAGTCTCCACAGCTCTCCATCCTGGACAGATATCTAGGCTCGGTTTATAGGTCAATGCACTGCCGTGGTCCGCACAGCTCCCCATCCTGGACAGATATCTAGTCTGGGTTCATAGATCAATGCACTGCTGTGGTCTGCACAGCTCTCTGTACTGGATAGATATTAGTCTGGTTTTATAGATCAATGCACTACTGTGGTCTGCACAGCTCCCCATCCTGGACAGATATCTAGTCTGGGTTTATAGATCAATGCACTGCAGTGTTCTGCATAGCTCCCCGTCCTGATCAGATATCGAGCCATTGTTTATAGATCAATGCACTGCTGTGGTCTGCACAGCTCCCCATCCTGGACAGATATCTAGTCTGGGTTTATAGATCAATTCACTGCTGTGGTCTGCACAGCTCCCCATCCTGGACAGATATCTAGTCTGGGTTGATAGATCAATGCACTGCTGTTGTCTGCACAGCTCCCCATCCTGGACAGATATCTAGTCTGGGTTTATAGATCAATTCACTGCTGTGGTCTGCACAGCTCCCCATCCTGGACAGATATCTAGTCTGGGTTTATAGATCAATTCACTGCTGTGGTCTGCACAGCTCCCCATCCTGGACAGATATCTAGTCTGGGTTCATATATCAATGCACTGCTGTGGTCTGCACAGCTCTCTGTCCTGGATACATATCTCGTATGGGTTTATAGATCAATGCACTGCTGTGGTCTTCACAGCTCTCCGTCCTGGACAGATATCTAGTCTGCGTTTACAGATAGAACATAGAACATAGAACATAGAACAATACAGCACGGAACAGGCCCTTCGGCCCACCCCATGTTGTGCCAAACTTCTATACTAGATTAAGCACCCTTCCATTTACCTATCCAAATGCCGCTTAAAAGTTGCCAATAATTCTGACTCTACCACTCTCACGGGCAGCGCATTCCAGGCCCCCACCACTCTCTGGGTACAGAACTTTCCCCTGACATCTGCCCTATACCTTCCACCCTTCACCTTAAATTTATGTCCCCTTGTAACACTCTGTTGTACCCGGGGAAAACGTTTCTGACTGTCCACTCTATCTATTCCTCTGCACAGCTCCCCGTCCTAAACAGTTATCTAGTCCGGGTTTATAGATCAATGCTCTGCTGTGGTCTGCACAGCTCCCCATCCGGGACAGGTGTCTTGTACTGGTTTATAGATCAATGCACTGCTGTGTTCTGCACAGCTCCCCATCCTGGACAGATATCTAGTCTGGGTTTATAGATCAATGCACTGCTGTGGTCTGCACAGCTCCCCATCCTGGACAGATATCTAGTCTGGGTTTATACATCAATGCATTGCTGTAGTCTGTACAGCTACCCGTCCTGTACAGATATCTAGTCTGGGTTGAAAGATCAATGCACGGCTGTGGTGTGCACAGCTCCGCGTCCTGAACAGATTTCTAGTCTGGGTTTATAGATCAATGCACTACTGTGGTGTGCACAGCTCCGCGTCCTGAACAGATATCTAGTCTGGGTTTATAGATCAATGCACTGCTGTGGTCTGCACAGCTCCCCGTCCTGGACAGATATCTAGTCTGGGTTGATAGATCAATGCACTGCGAATTCTGCACAGCTCCCTGTCCTGGACTGATATCTAGTCCGGGGTTATAGATCAATGCACTGCTGTGGTCTGCACAGCTCTCCGTTCTGGATAGATATCTCGTCCGGGTTTCGAGATCAATGCACTGCTGTCGTCTCCACAGCTCCCTCTCCTGGACAGATATATAGTCCGTGTATTTAGATCAATGCACTGCTGTGGTCTGCACAGCTGCCCGTCCTGGACAGATATCTCGTCCGGGTCTTTAGATCAATGCACTGCTGTGGTCTGCACAACACCCCGTGCTGGAGAGATATATAGTCTGGGTTTACAGATCAATTCACTGCCGTGGTCTGCACAGCTCCCCATCCTGGACAGATATCTAATCTGGGTTTAGAGATCAATGCACTGCTGTGGTCGACACAGCTCCCCATCCTGGAGAGATATCTAGTCTGGGTGTGTAGATCAATGCACTGCTGTGGTCTGAAAGGCTCCCCGTGCTGGACAGACATCTAGTCCGGGTTTGTCGATCAATGCACTGTTTTTTTCTACACAGCTCATCGTGCTGGACAGATATCTAGTCTGGGTTTATAGATCAATGCACTGATGTGGTCTGCACAGCTCCCCGTTCTTCACAGATATCTAATCCGGGTTTAGCGATCAATGCAATGATGTAGTCTCCACAGCTCCCCATCCTGGACAGATATCTAGGCTCGGTTTATAGGTCAATGCACTGCCGTGGTCCGCACAGCTCCCAATCCTGGACAGATATCTAGTCTGGGTTCATAGATCAATGCACTGCTGTGGTCTGCACAGCTCCCCATCCTGGACAGATATCTAGTCTGGGTTCATATATCAATGCACTGCTGTGGTCTGCACAGCTCTCTGTCCTGGATACATATCTCGTATGGGTTTATAGATCAATGCACTGCTGTGGTCTTCACAGCTCTCCGTCCTGGACAGATATCTAGTCTGCGTTTACAGATAGAACATAGAACATAGAACATAGAACAATACAGCACGGAACAGGCCCTTCGGCCCACCCCATGTTGTGCCAAACTTCTATACTAGATTAAGCACCCTTCCATTTACCTATCCAAATGCCGCTTAAAAGTTGCCAATGATTCTGACTCTACCACTCTCACGGGCAGCGCATTCCAGGCCCCCACCACTCTCTGGGTAAAGAACTTTCCCCTGACATCTGCCCTATACCTTCCACCCTTCACCTTAAATTTATGTCCCCTTGTAACACTCTGTTGTACCCGGGGAAAACGTTTCTGACTGTCCACTCTATCTATTCCTCTGCACAGCTCCCCGTCCTAAACAGTTATCTAGTCCGGGTTTATAGATCAATGCTCTGCTGTGGTCTGCACAGCTCCCCATCCGGGACAGGTGTCTTGTACTGGTTTATAGATCAATGCACTGCTGTGTTCTGCACAGCTCCCCATCCTGGACAGATATCTAGTCTGGGTTTATAGATCAATGCACTGCTGTGGTCTGCACAGCTCCCCATCCTGGACAGATATCTAGTCTGGGTTTATACATCAATGCATTGCTGTAGTCTGTACAGCTACCCGTCCTGTACAGATATCTAGTCTGGGTTGAAAGATCAATGCACGGCTGTGGTCTGCACAGCTCCGCGTCCTGAACAGATTTCTAGTCTGGGTTTATAGACCAATGCACTACTGTGGTGTGCACAGCTCCGCGTCCTGAACAGATATCTAGTCTGGGTTTATAGATCAATGCACTGCTGTGGTCTTCACAGCTCTCCGTCCTGGACAGATATCTAGACTGGGTTTATAGATAGAACATAGAACATCGAACATAGAACAATACAGCACGGAACAGGCCCATCGGCCCACCCCATGTTGTGCCAAACGTCGACACGAGATTAAGCACCCATCCATGTCGCTATCCAAATGCTGCATAAAAGTTGCCAATGATTCTGACTCTACCACTCCCACGGGCAGTGCATTCCAGGCCCCCACCACTCTCTGGGTAAAGAACTTTCCCCTCACATCTGCCCTATACGTTCCACCCTTCACCTTAAATTTATGTCCCCTTGTAACAATCTGTTGTACCCGGGGAAAAAGTTTCTGACTGTCTACTCTATCTATTCCTCTGCACAGCTCCCTGTCCTGAACAGATATTTAGTCTGGATTTTGTAGATCAATGCACTGCTGTGTTCTGCAGAGCTCCCCGTCCTGGACAGATATTTAATCTGGGTTTATAGATCAATGCACTGCTGTGGTCTGCACATTCCCCATCCTGGACAGATATCTAGTCCGTGTGTATAGATCAATGCACTGTTTGATCTACACAGCTCCCCGTGCAGGGCTGATATCTAGTCCGGGTTTTTAGATCAATGCACTGCTGTGGTCTGCACTGCTCCCCGTCCTGGACAGATATCTAATCTGAGTTTATAGATCAAAGCACGGCTGTGGTCTGCACAGCTCCCCGTGCTGGACAGATATCTAGTCTGGGTTTACAGATCAATGCACTGCTGTGGTCTGCACAGCACCCCGTCCTGGACAGATATCTCGTCTGGCTTTATTGATCAATTCACTGCTGTGGTCTGCACAGCTCCCCGTCCTGGACCGATATCTAGTCTGAGTTTATAGATCAATGCACTGCTATGTTCTGCACAGCTCGCCGTGCTGTACGGTTATCTCGTCTGAGTTTATAGATCAATGCACTGCTGTGGTCTGCACAGCTCCCCGTGCTGAACAGATATCTAGTCTGGGTTTATAGATCAATGCACTGATGTGGTCTGCACAGCTCCCCGTACTGGACAGATATCTAGTTTGAGTTTATAGATCAATGCACTGCTGTGGTCTGCACAGCTCCCCGTCCTGGACAGATGTCTAGTCTGAGTTTATGGATCAATGCACTGTTGTGGTCTGCACAGTTCCCCATCCTGGACAGATATCTAGTCTGTTTTATAGATCATTGCACTGCTGTGGTCTGCAAGGCTCCCCGTGCTGGACAGATATCTAGTCTGGGTTTATAGATCAATGCACTGTTTTGGTCTACACAGCTACCCGTGCTGGACTGATACCTAGTCCGGATTTATAGATCAATGCATGGCTGTAGTCTACACAGCTCCCCGTGCTGGACAGATATCTAGTCTGGGTTTATAGATCAATGCACTGATGTGGTCTGCACAGCTCCCCGTTCTGGACAGATATCTAATCGGGGTTTAGCGATCAATGCAATGATGTAGTCTCCACAGCTCCCCATCCTGGACAGATATCTAGGCTCGGTTTATAGGTCAATGCACTGCCGTGGTCCGCACAGCTCCCCATCCTGGACAGATATCTAGTCTGGGTTCATAGATCAATGCACTGCTGTGGTCTGCACAGCTCTCTGTACTGGATAGATATCTAGTCTGGTTTTATAGATCAATGCACTACTGTGGTCTGCACAGCTCCCCATCCTGGACAGATATCTAGTCTGGGTTTATAGATCAATGCACTGCAGTGTTCTGCATAGCTCCCCGTCCTGATCAGATATCGAGCCATTGTTTATAGATCAATGCACTGCTGTGGTCTGCACAGCTCCCCATCCTGGACAGATATCCAGTCTGGGTTTATAGATCAATTCACTGCTGTGGTCTGCACAGCTCCCCATCCTGGACAGATATCTAGTCTGGGTTGATAGATCAATGCACTGCTGTGGTCTGCACAGCTCCCCATCCTGGACAGATATCTAGTCTGGGTTCATATATCAATGCACTGCTGTGGTCTGCACAGCTCTCTGTCCTGGATACATATCTCGTATGGGTTTATAGATCAATGCACTGCTGTGGTCTTCACAGCTCTCCGTCCTGGACAGATATCTAGTCTGCGTTTACAGATAGAACATAGAACATAGAACATAGAACAATACAGCACGGAACAGGCCCTTCGGCCCACCCCATGTTGTGCCAAACTTCTATACTAGATTAAGCACCCTTCCATTTACCTATCCAAATGCCGCTTAAAAGTTGCCAATGATTCTGACTCTACCACTCTCACGGGCAGCGCATTCCAGGCCCCCACCACTCTCTGGGTAAAGAACTTTCCCCTGACATCTGCCCTATACCTTCCACCCTTCACCTTAAATTTATGTCCCCTTGTAACACTCTGTTGTACCCGGGGAAAACGTTTCTGACTGTCCACTCTATCTATTCCTCTGCACAGCTCCCCGTCCTAAACAGTTATCTAGTCCGGGTTTATAGATCAATGCTCTGCTGTGGTCTGCACAGCTCCCCATCCGGGACAGGTGTCTTGTACTGGTTTATAGATCAATGCACTGCTGTGTTCTGCACAGCTCCCCATCCTGGACAGATATCTAGTCTGGGTTTATAGATCAATGCACTGCTGTGGTCTGCACAGCTCCCCATCCTGGACAGATATCTAGTCTGGGTTTATACATCAATGCATTGCTGTAGTCTGTACAGCTACCCGTCCTGTACAGATATCTAGTCTGGGTTGAAAGATCAATGCACGGCTGTGGTGTGCACAGCTCCGCGTCCTGAACAGATTTCTAGTCTGGGTTTATAGATCAATGCACTACTGTGGTGTGCACAGCTCCGCGTCCTGAACAGATATCTAGTCTGGGTTTATAGATCAATGCACTGCTGTGGTCTGCACAGCTCCCCGTCCTGGACGGATATCTAGTCTGGGTTGATAGATCAATGCACTGCGAATTCTGCACAGCTCCCTGTCCTGGACTGATATCTAGTCCGGGGTTATAGATCAATGCACTGCTGTGGTCTGCACAGCTCTCCGTTCTGGATAGATATCTCGTCCGGGTTTCGAGATCAATGCACTGCTGTCGTCTCCACAGCTCCCTCTCCTGGACAGATATATAGTCCGTGTATTTAGATCAATGCACTGCTGTGGTCTGCACAGCTGCCCGTCCTGGACAGATATCTCGTCCGGGTCTTTAGATCAATGCACTGCTGTGGTCTGCACAACACCCCGTGCTGGAGAGATATATAGTCTGGGTTTACAGATCAATTCACTGCCGTGGTCTGCACAGCTCCCCATCCTGGACAGATATCTAATCTGGGTTTAGAGATCAATGCACTGCTGTGGTCGACACAGCTCCCCATCCTGGAGAGATATCTAGTCTGGGTGTGTAGATCAATGCACTGCTGTGGTCTGAAAGGCTCCCCGTGCTGGACAGACATCTAGTCCGGGTTTGTCGATAAATGCACTGTTTTTTTCTACACAGCTCATCGTGCTGGACAGATATCTAGTCTGGGTTTATAGATCAATGCACTGATGTGGTCTGCACAGCTCCCCGTTCTTCACAGATATCTAATCCGGCTATGCGATCAATGCAATGATGTAGTCTCCACAGCTCCCCATCCTGGACAGATATCTAGGCTCGGTTTATAGGTCAATGCACTGCCGTGGTCCGCACAGCTCCCAATCCTGGACAGATATCTAGTCTGGGTTGATAGATCAATGCACTGCTGTGGTCTGCACAGCTCCCCATCCTGGACAGATATCTAGTCTGGGTTCATATATCTATGCACTGCTGTGGTCTGCACAGCTCTCTGTCCTGGATACATATCTCGTATGGGTTTATAGATCAATGCACTGCTGTGGTCTTCACAGCTCTCCGTCCTGGACAGATATCTAGTCTGCGTTTACAGATAGAACATAGAACATAGAACATAGAACAATACAGCACGGAACAGGCCCTTCGGCCCACCCCATGTTGTGCCAAACTTCTATACTAGATTAAGCACCCTTCCATTTACCTATCCAAATGCCGCTTAAAAGTTGCCAATGATTCTGACTCTACCACTCTCACGGGCAGCGCATTCCAGGCCCCCACCACTCTCTGGGTAAAGAACTTTCCCCTGACATCTGCCCTATACCTTCCACCCTTCACCTTAAATTTATGTCCCCTTGTAACACTCTGTTGTACCCGGGGAAAACGTTTCTGACTGTCCACTCTATCTATTCCTCTGCACAGCTCCCCGTCCTAAACAGTTATCTAGTCCGGGTTTATAGATCAATGCTCTGCTGTGGTCTGCACAGCTCCCCATCCGGGACAGGTGTCTTGTACTGGTTTATAGATCAATGCACTGCTGTGTTCTGCACAGCTCCCCATCCTGGACAGATATCTAGTCTGGGTTTATAGATCAATGCACTGCTGTGGTCTGCACAGCTCCCCATCCTGGACAGATATCTAGTCTGGGTTTATACATCAATGCATTGCTGTAGTCTGTACAGCTACCCGTCCTGTACAGATATCTAGTCTGGGTTGAAAGATCAATGCACGGCTGTGGTCTGCACAGCTCCGCGTCCTGAACAGATTTCTAGTCTGGGTTTATAGACCAATGCACTACTGTGGTGTGCACAGCTCCGCGTCCTGAACAGATATCTAGTCTGGGTTTATAGATCAATGCACTGCTGTGGTCTTCACAGCTCTCCGTCCTGGACAGATATCTAGACTGGGTTTATAGATAGAACATAGAACATCGAACATAGAACAATACAGCACGGAACAGGCCCATCGGCCCACCCCATGTTGTGCCAAACGTCGACACGAGATTAAGCACCCATCCATGTCGCTATCCAAATGCTGCATAAAAGTTGCCAATGATTCTGACTCTACCACTCCCACGGGCAGTGCATTCCAGGCCCCCACCACTCTCTGGGTAAAGAACTTTCCCCTCACATCTGCCCTATACGTTCCACCCTTCACCTTAAATTTATGTCCCCTTGTAACACTCTGTTGTACCCGGGGAAAAAGTTTCTGACTGTCTACTCTATCTATTCCTCTGCACAGCTCCCTGTCCTGAACAGATATTTAGTCTGGATTTTGTAGATCAATGCACTGCTGTGTTCTGCAGAGCTCCCCGTCCTGGACAGATATTTAATCTGGGTTTATAGATCAATGCACTGCTGTGGTCTGCACATTCCCCATCCTGGACAGATATCTAGTCCGTGTGTATAGATCAATGCACTGTTTGATCTACACAGCTCCCCGTGCAGGGCTGATATCTAGTCCGGGTTTTTAGATCAATGCACTGCTGTGGTCTGCACTGCTCCCCGTCCTGGACAGATATCTAGTCTGAGTTTATAGATCAATGCACGGCTGTGGTCTGCACAGCTCCCCGTGCTGGACAGATATCTAGTCTGGGTTTACAGATCAATGCACTGCTGTGGTCTGCACAGCTCCCCGTCCTGGACAGATGTCTAGTCTGAGTTTATGGATCAATGCACTGTTGTGGTCTGCACAGTTCCCCATCCTGGACTGATATCTAGTCTGTTTTATAGATCATTGCACTGCTGTGGTCTGCAAGGCTCCCCGTGCTGGACAGATATCTAGTCTGGGTTTATAGATCAATGCACTGTTTTGGTCTACACAGCTACCCGTGCTGGACTGATACCTAGTCCGGATTTATAGATCAATGCATGGCTGTAGTCTACACAGCTCCCCGTGCTGGACAGATATCTAGTCTGGGTTTATAGATCAATGCACTGATGTGGTCTGCACAGCTCCCCGTTCTGGACAGATATCTAATCGGGGTTTAGCGATCAATGCAATGATGTAGTCTCCACAGCTCCCCATCCTGGACAGATATCTAGGCTCGGTTTATAGGTCAATGCACTGCCGTGGTCCGCACAGCTCCCCATCCTGGACAGATATCTAGTCTGGGTTCATAGATCAATGCACTACTGTGGTCTGCACAGCTCCCCATCCTGGACAGATATCTAGTCTGGCTTTATAGATCAATGCACTGCAGTGTTCTGCATAGCTCCCCGTCCTGATCAGATATCGAGCCATTGTTTATAGATCAATGCACTGCTGTGGTCTGCACAGCTCCCCATCCTGGACAGATATCTAGTCTGGGTTTATAGATCAATTCACTGCTGTGGTCTGCACAGCTCCCCATCCTGGACAGATATCTAGTCTGGGTTGATAGATCAATTCACTGCTGTGGTCTGCACAGCTCCCCATCCTGGACAGATATCTAGTCTGGGTTTATAGATCAATTCACTGCTGTGGTCTGCACAGCTCCCCATCCTGGACAGATATCTAGTCTGGGTTTATAGATCAATTCACTGCTGTGGTCTGCACAGCTCCCCATCCTGGACAGATATCTAGTCTGGGTTCATATATCAATGCACTGCTGTGGTCTTCACAGCTCTCCGTCCTGGACAGATATCTAGTCTGCGTTTACAGATAGAACATAGAACATAGAACATAGAACAATACAGCACGGAACAGGCCCTTCGGCCCACCCCATGTTGTGCCAAACTTCTATACTAGATTAAGCACCCTTCCATTTACCTATCCAAATGCCGCTTAAAAGTTGCCAATGATTCTGACTCTACCACTCTCATGGGCAGCGCATTCCAGGCCCCCATCACTCTCTGGGTAAAGAACTTTCCTCTGACATCTGCCCTATACCTTCCACCCTTCACCTTAAATTTATGTCCCCTTGTAACACTCTGTTGTACCCGGGGAAAACGTTTCTGACTGTCCACTCTATCTATTCCTCTGCACAGCTCCCCGTCCTAAACAGTTATCTAGTCCGGGTTTATAGATCAATGCTCTGCTGTGGTCTGCACAGCTCCCCATCCGGGACAGGTGTCTTGTACTGGTTTATAGATCAATGCACTGCTGTGTTCTGCACAGCTCCCCATCCTGGACAGATATCTAGTCTGGGTTTATAGATCAATGCACTGCTGTGGTCTGCACAGCTCCCCATCCTGGACAGATATCTAGTCTGGGTTTATACATCAATGCATTGCTGTAGTCTGTACAGCTACCCGTCCTGTACAGATATCTAGTCTGGGTTGAAAGATCAATGCACGGCTGTGGTCTGCACAGCTCCGCGTCCTGAACAGATTTCTAGTCTGGGTTTATAGATCAATGCACTACTGTGGTGTGCACAGCTCCGCGTCCTGAACAGATATCTAGTCTGGGTTTATAGATCAATGCACTGCTGTGGTCTGCACAGCTCCCCGTCCTGGACAGATATCTAGTCTGGGTTGATAGATCAATGCACTGCGAATTCTGCACAGCTCCCTGTCCTGGACTGATATCTAGTCCGGGGTTATAGATCAATGCACTGCTGTGGTCTGCACAGCTCTCCGTTCTGGATAGATCTCTCGTCCGGGTTTCGAGATCAATGCACTGCTGTCGTCTCCACAGCTCCCTCTCCTGGACAGATATATAGTCCGTGTATTTAGATCAATGCACTGCTGTGGCCTGCACAGCTGCCCGTCCTGGACAGATATCTCGTCCGTGTCTTTAGATCAATGCACTGCTGTGGTCTGCACAACACCCCGTGCTGGAGAGATATATAGTCTGGGTTTACAGATCAATTCACTGCCGTGGTCTGCACAGCTCCCCATCCTGGACAGATATCTAATCTGGGTTTAGAGATCAATGCACTGCTGTGGTCGACACAGCTCCCCATCCTGGAGAGATATCTAGTCTGGGTGTGTAGATCAATGCACTGCTGTGGTCTGAAAGGCTCCCCGTGCTGGACAGACATCTAGTCCGGGTTTGTCGATCAATGCACTGTTTTTTTCTACACAGCTCATCGTGCTGGACAGATATCTAGTCTGGGTTTATAGATCAATGCACTGATGTGGTCTGCACAGCTCCCCGTTCTTCACAGATATCTAATCCGGGTTTAGCGATCAATGCAATGATGTATTCTCCACAGCTCCCCATCCTGGACAGATATCTAGGCTCGGTTTATAGGTCAATGCACTGCCGTGGTCCGCACAGCTCCCAATCCTGGACAGATATCTAGTCTGGGTTCATAGATCAATGCACTGCTGTGGTCTGCACAGCTCTCTGTACTGGATAGATAGCTAGTCTAGTTTTATAGATCAATGCACTACTGTGGTCTGCACAGCTCCCCATCCTGGACAGATATCTAGTCTGGCTTTATACAGCAATGCACTGCAGTGTTCTGCATAGCTCCCCGTCCTGATCAGATATCGAGTCATTGTTTATAGATCAATGCACTGCTGTGGTCTGCACAGCTCCCCATCCTGGACAGATATCTAGTCTGGGTTATAGATCAATTCACTGCTGTGGTTTTCACAGCTCCCCATCCTGGACAGATATCTAGTCTGGGTTGATAGATCAATGCACTGATGCGGTCTGCACAGCTCCCCATCCTGGACAGATATCTAGTCTGGGTTGATAGATCAATGCACTGCTGCGGTCTGCACAGCTCCCCATCCTGGACAGATATCTCGTCTGGGTTTATAGATCAATTCACTGCTGTGGTCTGCACAGCTCCCCATCCTGGACAGATATCTAGTCTGGGATTATAGATCAATTGACTGCTGTGGTCTGCACAGCTCCCCATCCTGGATTGATATCTAGTCTGGGTTCATATATCAATGCACTGCTGTGGTCTGCACAGCTCTCTGTCCTGGATACATATCTCGTATGGGTCTATAGATCAATGCACTGCTGTGGTCTTTACAGCTCTCCGTCCTGGACAGATATCTAGACTGGGTTTATAGATAGAACATAGAACATCGAACATAGAACAATACAGCACGGAACAGGCCCATCGGCCCACCCCATGTTGTGCCAAACGTCGACACGAGATTAAGCACACATCCATGTCCCTATCCAAATGCTGCATAAAAGTTGCCAATGATTCTGACTCTACCACTCCCACGGGCAGCGCCTTCCAGGCCCCCACCACTCTCTGGGTAAAGAACTTTCCCCTCACATCTGCCCTATACGTTCCACCCTTCACCTTAAATTTATGTCCCCTTGTAACACTCTGTTGTACCCGGGGAAAAAGTTTCTGACTGTCGACTCTATCTATTCCTCTGCACCGCTCCCTGTCCTGAACAGATATTTAGTCTGGATTTTGTAGATCAATGCACTGCTGTGTTCTGCAGATCTCCCCGTCCTGGACAGATATTTAATCTGGGTTTAAAAATCAATGCACTGCTGTGGTCTGCACATTCCTCATCCTGGACAGATATCTAGTCCGTGTGTATAGATCAATGCACTCTTTGATCTACACAGCTCCCCGTGCAGGGCTGATATCTAGTCCGGGTTTTTAGATCAATGCACTGCTGTGGTCTGCACTGCTCCCCGTCCTGGACAGGTATCTAGTCTGAGTTTATAGATCAATGCACTGCTGTGGTCTGCACAGCTCCCCGTGCTGGGCTGATATCTAGTCCGGGTTTATGGATCAATGCACGGCTGTGGTCTACACAGCTCCCTGTGCTGGACAGATATCTAGTCTGGGTTTACAGATCAATGCACTGCTGTGGTCTGCACAGCACCCCGTCCTCGACAGATATCTCGTCTGGCTTTATTGATCAATTCACTGCTGTGGTCTGCACAGCTCCCCGTCCTGGACCGATATCTAGTCTCAGTTTATAGATCAATGCACTGCTGTGTTCTGCACAGCACGCCGTGCTGTACGGTTATCTCGTCTGAGTTTATAGATCAATGCACTGCTGTGGTCTGCACAGCTCCCCGTGCTGAACAGATATCTAGTCTGGGTTTATAGATCAATGCACTGATTTGGTCTGCACAGCTCCCCGTACTGGACAGATATCTAGTTTGAGTTTATAGATCAATGCACTGTTGTGGTCTGCACAGTTCCCCATCCTGGACAGATATCTAGTCTGTTTTATAGATCATTGCACTGCTGTGGTCTGCAAGGCTCCCCGTGCTGGACAGATATCTAGTCTGGGTTTATAGATCAATGCACTGTTTTGGTCTACACAGCTACCCGTGCTGGACTGATACCTAGTCCGGATTTATAGATCAATGCATGTCTGTAGTCTACACAGCTCCCCGTGCTGGACAGATATCTAGTCTGGGTTTATAGATCAATGCACTGATGTGGTCTGCACAGCTCCCCATCCTGGACAGATATCTAGTCTGGGTTGATAGATCAATGCACTGCTGCGGTCTGCACAGCTCCCCATCCTGGACAGATATCTCGTCTGGGTTTATAGATCAATTCACTGCTGTGGTCTGCACAGCTCCCCATCCTGGACAGATATCTAGTCTGGGTTTATAGATCAATTCACTGCTGTGGTCTGCACAGCTCCCCATCCTGGACAGATATCTAGTCTGGGTTCATATATCAATGCACTGCTGTGGTCTGCACAGCTCTCTGTCCTGGATACATATCTCGTATGGGTTTATAGATCAATGCACTGCTGTGGTCTTCACAGCTCTCCGTCCTGGACAGATATCTAGACTGGGTTTATAGATAGAACATAGAACATAGAACATAGAACAATACAGCACGGAACAGGCCCTTTGGCCCACCCCATGTTGTGCCAAACTTCTATACTAGATTAAGCACCCTTCCATTTACCTATCCATATGACGCTTAAAAGTTGCCAATGATTCTGACTCTACCACTCCCACGGGCAGCGCATTCCAGGCCCCCACCACTCTCTGGGTAAAGAACTTTCCCCTCACATCTGCCCTAAACGTTCCACCCTTCACCTTAAATTTATGTCCCCTTGTAACACTCTGTTGTACCCGGGGAAAAAGTTTCTGACTGTCTACTCTATCTATTCCTCTGCACAGCTCCCTGTCCTGAACAGATATTTAGTCTGGATTTTGTAGATCAATGCACTGCTGTGTTCTGCAGATCTCCCCGTCCTGGACTGATATTTAATCTGGGTTTATAGATCAATGCACTGCTGTGGTCTTCACATTCCCCATCCTGGACAGATATCTAGTCCGTGTGTATAGATCAATGCACTGTTTGATCTACACAGCTCCCCGTGCAGGGCTGATATCTAGTCCGGGTTTTTAGATCAATGCACTGCTGTGGTCTGCACTGCTCCCCGTCCTGGACAGGTATCTAGTCTGAGTTTATAGATCAATGCACTGCTGTGGTCTGCACAGCTCCCCGTGCTGGGCTGATATCTAGTCCGGGTTTATGGATCAATGCACGGCATGTTGTCTACACAGCTCCCTGTGCTGGACAGATATCTAGTCTGGGTTTACAGATCAATGCACTGCTGTGGTCTGCACAGCACCCCGTCCTGGACAGATATCTCGTCTGGCTTTATTGATCAATTCACTGCTGTGGTCTGCACAGCTCCCCGTCCTGGACCGATATCTAGTCTGAGTTTATAGATCAATGCACTGCTGTGTTCTGCACAGCTCGCCGTGCTGTACGGTTATCTCGTCTGAGTTTATAGATCAATGCACTGCTGTGGTCTGCACAGCTCCCCGTGCTGAACAGATATCTAGTCTGGGTTTATAGATCAATGCACTGATGTGGTCTGCACAGCTCCCCGTACTGGACAGATATCTAGTTTGAGTTTATAGATCAATGCACTGCTGTGGTCTGCACAGCTCCCTGTGCTGGACAGATGTCTAGTCTGAGTTTATGGATCAATGCACTGTTGTGGTCTGCACAGTTCCCCATCCTGGACAGATATCTAGTCTGTTTTATAGATCATTGCACTGCTGTGGTCTGCAAGGCTCCCCGTGCTGGACAGATATCTAGTCTGGGTATATAGATCAATGCACTGTTTTGGTCTACACAGCTACCCGTGCTGGACTGATACCTAGTCCGGATTTATAGATCAATGCATGGCTGTAGTCTACACAGCTCCCCGTGCTGGACAGATATCTAGTCTGGGTTTATAGATCAATGCACTGATGTGGTCTGCACAGCTCCCCGTTCTGGACAGATATCTAATCCGGGTTTAGCGATCAATGCAATGCTGTAGTCTCCACAGCTCCCCATCCTGGAAAGATATCTAGGCTCGGTTTATAGGTCAATGCACTGCCGTGGTCCGCACAGCTCCCAATCCTGGACAGATATCTAGTCTGGGTTCATAGATCAATGCACTGCTGTGGTCTGCACAGCTCTCTGTACTGGATAGATATCTAGTCTGGTTTTATAGATCAATGCACAACTGTGGTCTGCACAGCTCCCCATCCTGGACAGATATCTAGTCTGGGTTTATAGATCAATGCACTGCAGTGTTCTGCATAGCTCCCCGTCCTGATCAGATATCGAGTCATTGTTTATAGATCAATGCACTGCTGTGGTCGGCACAGCGCCCCATCCTGGACAGATATCTAGTCTGGGTTTATAGATCAATTCACTGCTGTGGTCTGCACAGCTCCCCATCCTGGACAGATATCTAGTCTGGGTTTATAGATCAATTCACTGCTGTGGTCTGCACAGCTCCCCATCCTGGACAGATATCTAGTCTGGGTTCATATATCAATGCACTGCTGTGGTCTGCACAGCTCTCTGTCCTGGATACATATCTCGTATGGGTTTATAGATCAATGCACTGCTGTGGTCTTCACTGCTCTCCGTCCTGGACAGATATCTAGTCTGCGTTTACAGATAGAACATAGAACATAGAACATAGAACAATACAGCACGGAACAGGCCCTTCGGCCCACCCCATGTTGTGCCAAACTTCTATACTAGATTAAGCACCCTTCCATTTACCTATCCAAATGCCGCTTAAAAGTTGCCAATGATTCTGACTCTACCACTCTCACGGGCAGCGCATTCCAGGCCCCCACCACTCTCTGGGTAAAGAACTTTCCCCTGACATCTGCCCTATACCTTCCACCCTTCACCTTAAATTTATGTCCCCTTGTAACACTCTGTTGTACCCGGGGAAAACGTTTCTGACTGTCCACTCTATCTATTCCTCTGCACAGCTCCCCGTCCTAAACAGTTATCTAGTCCGGGTTTATAGATCAATGCTCTGCTGTGGTCTGCACAGCTCCCCATCCGGGACAGGTGTCTTGTACTGGTTTATAGATCAATGCACTGCTGTGTTCTGCACAGCTCCCCATCCTGGACAGATATCTAGTCTGGGTTTATAGATCAATGCACTGCTGTGGTCTGCACAGCTCCCCATCCTGGACAGATATCTAGTCTGGGTTTATACATCAATGCATTGCTGTAGTCTGTACAGCTACCCGTCCTGTACAGATATCTAGTCTGGGTTGAAAGATCAATGCACGGCTGTGGTCTGCACAGCTCCGCGTCCTGAACAGATTTCTAGTCTGGGTTTATAGATCAATGCACTGCTGTGGTGTGCACAGCTCCGCGTCCTGAACAGATATCTAGTCTGGGTTTATAGATCAATGCACTGCTGTGGTCTGCACAGCTCCCCGTCCTGGACAGATATCTAGTCTGGGTTGATAGATCAATGCAGTGCGAATTCTGCACAGCTCCCTGTCCTGGACTGATATCTAGTCCGGGGTTATAGATCAATGCACTGCTGTGGTCTGCACAGCTGCCCGTCCTGGACAGATATCTCGTCCGGGTCTTTAGATCAATGCACTGCTGTGGTCTGCACAACACCCCGTGCTGGAGAGATATATAGTCTGGGTTGACAGATCAATTCACTGCCGTGGTCTGCACAGCTCCCCATCCTGGACAGATATCTAGTCTGGGTGTGAAGATCAATGCACTGCTGTGGTCTGAAAGGCTCCCCGTGCTGGACAGACATCTAGTCCGGGTTGGTCGATCAATGCACTGTTTTTTTCTTCACAGCTCCCCGTGCTGGGCTGATATCTAGTCTGAGTTTATAGATAAATGCACGGCTGTGGTCTACACTGCTCAACGTGCTGGACAGATATCTAGTCTGGGTTTGTACATCAATGCACTGCTGTTGTCTACACAGCTCCCCGTGCTGGACAGATATCTCGTCTGTGTTTATAGATGAATGCACTGCTGTGGTCTGCAGAGCTCCCCATGCTGGACGGATATCTAGTCTGGGTTTATACATCAATGCACTGCTGTGGTCTGCACAGTTCCATGTCCTGGACAGATATCTAGTCTCGGTTTATAGATCAATTCACTGCTGCGGTCTGCACAGCTCCGCGTCCTGAACAGATATCTCGTCTGGGTTTATAGATCAATGTACTGCTGTGGTCTGCACAGCTCCCCGTCCTGGACAGATATCTAGTTTGGGTTTATAGATCTATGCACTGCTGTAGTCTCCACAGCTCCCTCTCCTGGACAGATAGCTCGACCGTGTCTTCAGATCAATGCACTGCAGTGGTCTGCACAGCTGCCGGTCCTGGACAGATATCTCGTCCGGGTCTTCAGATCAATACACTGCTGTGGTCTGCACAAATCCCCGTGCTGGACAGATATATAGTCTGGGTGTATAGATCAATTCACTGCTGTGGTCTGCACAGCTCCCCATCCTGGAGAGATATCCAGTCTGGGTTTATAGCTCAATGCAATGCTGTGGTCTGCACAGCTCCCCGTCCTGGAAAGATATCTAGTCTGGGTTTATAGATCAATGCACCGCTGTGGTCTGCACAGCTCTCTGTCCTGGATAGATACCTAGTATGGGTTTATAGATCAATGCACTGCTGTGGTCTGCACAGCGCTCCGTCCTGGACAGATATCTAGTCTGGGTTTATAGATAGAACAAAGAAAATGGAACAATATAGCACGGAACAGGCCCTTCAGACCACGATGTTGTGCCAAACTTCTATCCTCGATTAACCACCCATTCATGTACCTATCCAAATGCCGCTTAAAAGTTGCCAATGATTCTGACTCTACCACTCCCAAGGGCAGCGCATTCCATGCCCCCACAACTCTCTGGGTAAAGAACTTTCCCCTGACATCTCCCCTATACCTTCCACCCTTCACCTTAAATATTTGTCCCCTTGTAACACTCTGTTGTACCCGGGGATAAAGTTTCTGACTATCAACTCTATCTATTCCTCTGCACAGCTCCCCGTCCTAAACAGACATCTCGTCCGGGTTTATAGATCAATGCACTGCTGTGGTCTGCACAGCTCACCATCCTGGACAGGTATCTCGTACTGGTTTATAGATCAACGCACTGCTGTGGTCTGCACAGCTCCCCGTTCTAAACAAATATCTTGTCTGGCTTTATAGATCAATGCACTTCTGTGGCCTGCACAGCTCCCTGTCCTGGACAGGTATCTCGTCTGGTTTTATAGATCAATGCACTGCTGTGGTCTGCACAGCTCCCCGTCCTGGACAGATATCTAGTCCGGGTTTATAGATCAATGCACTGCTGTGATCTACACAGCTCCCCGTCCTGGACTGATATCTAGTCTGTGTTTATAGATCAATGCACTGCTGTGGTCTACACAGCTCCCCTTGCTGGACAGATACCTAGTCCGGGTTTATAGATCAATGCACTGCTGTGGTCTACACAGCTCCCCATCCTGGAGAGATATCTAGTCTGGGTGTGTAGATAAATGCACTGCTGTGGACTGAAAGGCTCCCCGTGCTGGGCTGATATCTAGTCTGAGTTTATAGATCAATGCACGGCTGTGGTCTACACAGCTCACCGTGCTGGACAGATATCTAGCCTGGGTTTGTACATCAATGCACTGCTGTGGTCCACACAGCTCCCCGTGTTGGACTGATATCTATTCCAGGTTTATAGATCAATGCAATCTTTTGGCCTCCACAGCTCCCCGTGCTTTACAGATATCTCGCCTGTGTTTATAGATGAATGCACTGCTGTGGTCTGCACAGCTCCCCGTCCTGGACAGATATCTAGTCTGGGTCTATACCTCAATGCACTGCTGTGGTCTGCACAGCTCTCCATTCTGGACAGATATCTCGTCCGGATTTATAGATCAATGCACTGCTGTAGTCTCCACAGCTCCCTCTCCTGGACAGATATCTCGTCCGTGTTCTTCAGATCACTGCACTGCTGTGGTCTGCACAGCTCTCTGTCCTGGATAGATATCTAGTATGGGTTTATAGATCAACGCACTGCTGTGGTCTGCAAAGCTCTCCGTCCTGGACAGATATCTAGTCTGTGTTTATAGATAGAACATAGAACATGGAACAATACAGCACGGAACAGCCCCTTCGGACCACGATGTTGTGCCAAACGTCTATCCTCGATTAAGCACCCATTCATGTCCCTATCCAAATGCCGCTTAAAAGTTGCCAATGATTCTGACTCTACCACTCCCAATGGCAGCGCATTCCATGCCCCCACAACTCTCTGGGTAAAGAACTTTCCCCTGACATCTCCCCTATACCTTCCACCCTTCACCTTAAATATTTGTCCCCTTGTAACACTCTGTTGTACCCGGGGATAAAGTTTCTGACTATCAACTCTATCTATTCCTCTGCACAGCTCCCCGACCTAAACAGATATCTCGTCCGGGTTTATAGATCAATGCACTGCGGTGGTCTGCACAACTCCCCATCCTGGACAGGTATCTCGTACTGGTTTATAGATCAACGCACTGCTGTGGTCTGCACAGCTCCCCGTTCTAAACAAATATCTTGTCTGGGTTTATAGATGAATGCACTTCTGTGGTCTGTACAGCTCCCCGTCCTGGACAGGTATCTCGTCTGGTTTTATAGATCAATGCACTGCTGTGGTCTGCACAGCTCCCCGTCCTGGACAGATATCTAGTCCGGGTTTATAGATCAATGCACTGCTGTGATCTACACAGCTCCCCGTCCTGGACTGATATCTAGTCTGGGTTTATATATCAATGCACTGCTGTGGTCTACACAGCTCCCCTTGCTGGACAGATATCTAGTCCGGGTTTATAGATCAATGCACTGCTGTGGTCTACACAGCTCCCCATCCTGGAGAGTTATCTAGTCTGGGTGTGTAGATCAATGCACTGTTTTGTTCTACACTGCTCCCCGTGCTGGGCTGATATCTAGTCTGAGTTTATAGATCAATGCACGGCTGTGGTCGACACAGCTCACCGTGCTGGACAGATATCTAGTCTGGGTTTGTACATCAATGCACTGCTGTGGTCTGCACAGCTCCCCGTGTTGGACAGATATCTCGTCTGTGTTTATCGATGAATGCACTGCTGTTGTCTGCACAGCTCCCCGTGCTGGACAGATATCTAGTCTCGGATTATAGATCAATTCACTGCTGTGGTCTGCACAGCTCCCCGTTTTGGACAGATATCTAGTCCGGGTTTAGAGATCAATGCACTGCTGCGGTCTGCACAGCTCCGCGTTCTGAACAGATATCTCGTCTAGGTTTATAGATCAATGCACTGCTGTGGTCTGCCCAGCTCCCCTTCCTGGACAGATATCTAGTTTGTGTTTATACATCTATGCACTGCGAATTCTGCACAGCTCTCCGTTCTGGACAGATATCTCGTCCGGATTTATAGATCAATGCACTGCTGTAGTCTCCACAGCTCCCTCTCCTGGACAGATATCTCGACCGTGTCTTCAGATCAATGCACTGCTGTGGTCTGCACTGCTGCCGGTCCTGGACAGATATCTCGTCCGGGTCTTTAGATCAATACACTGCTGTGGTCTGCACAACTCACCGTGCTGGACAGATATATAGTCTGGGTTTATAGATTAATTCACTGCTGTGGTCTGCACAGCTCCCCATCCTGGAGAGATATCCAGTCTGGGTTTATAGCTCAATGCAATGCTGTGGTCTGCACCGCTCCCCGTCCTGGAAAGATATCTAGTCTGGGTTTATAGATCAATGCACCGCTGTGGTCTGCACAGCTCTCTGTCCTGGATAGATATCTAGTATGGGTTTATAGATCAATGCACTGCTGTGGTCTGCACAGCTCTCCGTCCTGGACAGATATCTAGTCTGGGTTTATAGATAGAACAAAGAAAATGGAACAATATAGCACGGAACAGGCCCTTCGGACCACGATGTTGTGCCAAACTTCTATCCTCGATTAACCACCCATTCATGTCCCTATCCAAATGCCGCTTAAAAGTTGCCAATGATTCTGACTCTACCACTCCCAAGGGCAGCGCATTCCATGCCCCCACAACTCTCTGTGTAAAGAACTTTCCCCTGACATCTCCCCTATACCTTCCACCCTTCACCTTAAATATTTGTCCCCTTGTAACACTCTGTTGTACCCGGGGATAAAGTTTCTGACTATCAACTCTGTCTATTCCTCTGCACAGCTCCCCGTCCTAAACAGACATCTCGACCGGGTTTATAGATCAATGCACTGCTGTGGTCTGCACAGCTCACCATCTTGGACAGGTATCTCGTACTGGTTTATAGATCAACGCACTGCTGTGGTCTGCACAGCTCCCCGTTCTAAACAGATATCTTGTCTGGGTTTATAGATCAATGCACTTCTGTGGCCTGCACAGCTCCCTGTCCTGGACAGGTATCTCGTCTGGTTTTATAGATCATTACACTGCTGTGATCTACACAGCTCCCCTTGATGTACAGATACCTAGTCCGGGTTTATAGATCAATGCACTGCTGTGGTCTACACAGCTCCCCATCCTGGAGAGATATCTAGTCTGGGTGTGTAGATAAATGCACTGCTGTGGACTGAAAGGCTCCCCGTGCTGGACAGATATCTAGTCCGGGTTTGTCGATCAATGCACTGTTTTGTCCTACACAGCTCCCCTTGCTGGGCTGATATCTATTCCAGGTTTATAGATCAATGCAATCTTTTGGCCTACACAGCTCCCCGTGCTGGACAGATATCTCGCCTGTGTTTATAGATGAATGCACTGCTGTGGTCTGCACAGCTCCCCGTCCTGGACAGATATCTAGTCTGGGTCTATACCTCAATGCACTGCTGTGGTCTGCACAGCTCTCCGTTCTGGACAGATATCTCGTCCGGATTTATAGATCAATGCACTGCTGTAGTCTCCACAGCTCCCTCTCCTGGACAGATATCTCGTCCGTGTCTTCAGATCACTGCACTGCTGTGGTCTGCACAGCTCTCTGTCCTGGATAGATATCTAGTATGGGTTTATAGATCAACGCACTGCTGTGGTCTGCAAAGCTCTCCGTCCTGGACAGATATCTAGTCTGGGTTTATAGATAGAACATAGAACATGGAACAATACAGCACGGAACAGCCCCTTCGGACCACGATGTTGTGCCAAACTTCTATCCTCGATTAAGCACCCATTCATGTCCCTATCCAAATGCCGCTTAAAAGTTGCCAATGTTTCTGACTCTACCACTCCCAATGGCAGCGCATTCCATGCCCCCACAACTCTCTGGGTAAAGAACTTTCCCCTGACATCTCCCCTATACCTTCCACCCTTCACCTTAAATATTTGTCCCCTTGTAACACTCTGTTGTACCCGGGGATAAAGTTTCTGACTATCAACTCTATCTATTCCTCTGCACAGCTCCCCGTCCTAAACAGATATCTCGTCCGGGTTTATAGATCAATGCACTGCGGTGGTCTGCACAACTCCCCATCCTGGACAGGTATCTCGTACTGGTTTATAGATCAACGCACTGCTGTGGTCTGCACAGCTCCCCGTTCTAAACAGATATCTAGTCTGGGTTTATAGATGAATGCACTTCTGTGGTCTGTACAGCTCCCCGTCCTGGACAGGTATCTCGTCTGGTTTTATAGATCAATGCACTGCTGTGGTCTGCACAGCTCCCCGTCCTGGACAGATATCTAGTCCGGGTTTATAGATCAATGCACTGCTGTGATCTACACAGCTCCCCGTCCTGGACTGATATCTAGTCTGGGTTTATAGATCAATGCACTGCTGTGGTCTACACAGCTCCCCTTGCTGGACAGATATCTAGTCCGGGTTTATAGATCAATGCACTGCTGTGGTCGACACAGCTCCCCATCCTGGAGAGATATCTAGTCTGGGTGTGTAGATCAATGCACTGCTGTGGTCTTAAAGGCTCCCCGTGCTGGACTGATATCTAGTCCGGGTTTGTCGATCAATGCACTGTTTTGTTCTACACAGCTCCCCGTGCTGGGCTGATATCTAGTCCGGGTTTATAGATCAATGCACGGCTGTGGTCTACACAGCTCACCGTGCTGGACAGATATCTAGCCTGGGTTTGTACATCAATGCACTGCTGTGGTCTACACAGCTCCCCGTGCTGGACTGATATCTAATCCACGTTTATAGATCAATGCAATCTTTTGGTCTACACAGCTCCCCGTGCTGGACAGATATCTCGTCTGTGTTTATAGATGAATGCACTGCTGTGGTCTGCACAGCTCCCCGTCCTGGACAGATATCTAGTCTGGGTCTATACCTCAATGCAATGCTGTGGTCTGCACAGCTCTCCGTACTGGACAGATATCTAGTCTGGGTTTATAGATCAATGCACTACTGTGGTCTGCACAGCTCCTTGTCATGGACAGATATCTAGTCCGTGTTTATAGATCAATGCACTGCTGTGGTCTGCACAGCTCACCGTCCTGGACAGATATCTAGTCTGGTTTTATAGATCAATGCACTGGTGTGGTCTGCACAGCTCCCTGTCCTGGACAGATATCTGGTCTGGGTTTATAGATCAATGCACTGCTGTGGTCTGCACAACTCCCTGTCCTGGACAGATATCTTGTCTGGATTTATAGATCAATGCACTACTGTGGTCTGCACAGCTCCCCGTCCTGGACAGATATCTAGTCGGGGTTTCTCGATCAATGCACTGCGTTTTCTGCACATCTCCCTGTCCTGGACAGATATCTAGTCCGGGGTTATAGATCAATGCACTGCTGTGGTCTGCACAGCTCCCCGTTCTGGACAGATATCTCGTCCGGGTTTATAGATCAATGCACTGCTTTGGTCTGCACAGCTCCCCATCCTGGAGACATATCTAGTCCGGGTCTTTAGATCAATGCACTGCTCTGGTTTGCACAACTCCCCGTGCTGGAGAGCTATATAGTCTGCGTTTATAGATCAATTCACTGCTGTGGTCTGCTCAGCTCCCCATCCTGGACAGATATCTAGTCTGGGTTTATTTATCAATGCACTGCTGAGTTCTGCACAGCTCCCCGTCCCGGACAGATATCTAAACTGGGTTTATAGATCATTGCACTGCTGTGGTCTGCAAAGCTCTCTGTCCTGTATAGATATCTAGTCCGGGTTTAGTGATCAATGCACTGCTGTGGTCTGCACAACTCCCCGTGCTGGAGAGATATATAGTCTGGGTCTATAGATCAATTCACTGCTGTGGTGTGCAAAGCTCCCAGTCCTGGACAGATATCTCGTCTGGGTTTATAGATCAATGCACTGCTGTGTTCTGCAAAGCTCCCAGTCCTGGACAGATATCTAGTCTGTGTTTATAGCTCAATGCACTGCTGTGTTCTGCATAGCTCCCCGTCCTGGACAGATATCTAGTCTCGGTTTATAGATCAATGCACTGCTGTGGTCTGCACAGCTCCCCGTCCTAAACAGATATCTTGTCTGGGTTTATAGATCAATGCACTGCTGTGGTCTACACAGCTCCCCGTCCTGGACAGGTATCTTGTCTGGGTTTATAGATCAATGCACTGCTGTGGCCTGCACAGCTCCCCATCCTGGACAGATGTCTAGTCCGGGTTTATATATCAATGCACTGCTGTAGTTTGCACAGCTACCCGTCCTGTACAGATATCTAGTCTGGGTTTATAGATCAATGCACTGCTGTGGTCTGCACAGCTCCCCATCCTGGACAGATATCTAGTCTGGGTTTATAAATAAATGCACTGCTGTGGTCTGCGCAGATCCCCGTCCTGAACAGATATCTACTCTGTGTTTATCGTTCAATGCACTGCGTAGTCTGCACAGCTCCCTGTCCTGGACAGATATCTAGTCTGGGGTTATAGATCAATGCACTGCTGTGGTCTGCATAGCTCCCCGTGCTGGACTGATATCTAGTCCGGGTTTATTGATCAAAGCATTGTTTTGGTCTACACAGCTCCCCGTGCTGGACAGATATCTAGGCCGGGTTTATAGATCAATGCACTGCTGTGGTCTGCCACAGCTCCCGTCCTGGAGAGATATCTCGTCCGAGTTTATAGATCAATGCACTGCTGGGATCTGCAGAGCTCCCTCTCTTGGACAGATATCTAGTCTGGGTTCATAGATCAATGCACTGCTGTGTTCTGCACAGCTCCCCGTCCTGGACAGATATCTAGTCTGGGTTTACAGATCAATGCACTGCTGTGGTCTGCACTGATCTCCGTGCTAGACAGATATCTCGTCTGGGTTTCTAGATGAATGCGCTGCTGTGGTCTGCACAGCTCCCCGTATTCCTGTGTATCAGCTTTGAAATGCTGAATGTTCCCTTCCATTTCCTGTGTAACAGGTATGAGAGATTAAAAGTTCTTTTCCAATCGCTGAGTAACAGCCTACAATGGTTGACTGGTCTCATTCTGTTCCTTTTTAAAACTCTTGATGGGCTGAATAGCCTGCTTCAGTATCGGTGCAGTTGTGAGTGTTGCTGAATATTTTGAAACCATCAGTTTCAAAATAGGCCACTTCTGTCTTTATGATGGAGGGACCGCCATTGATGCTGCAGCTGTTACTACCCCACAGTGCCTCCTGGATGGTCAGAGACCATGTGCTCGGTCCTTTAGAAGTATGTCCTACTTTACAGGAGGGAGTGCCATATCACACAGTGAGCAGTACGCCGAATATGATTTATCTCTCCATCCCGGCGCCTCTCAGCCTTATTCGTGATGAAGGTCTGCTGCCCAAAACAGTGATTTTCCTGCTCCTCGGATGCTGCCTGACCTGCTGTACTTTTCAAGCACCACTCTAATCATGAGTATGTCAAATATGAGGCTGAGACTGTGCCTCCACCAGGACTGTGTGCTGACTGCTCCTACAGATACTGTCAGGGACAGATCCATCTGGGACAAGGAGCTTGGTGAGAATGTTTCCCCCAGTCTGGCTGTTGTGTATTGAAGCCTGTCCCTCATCTGACAGCGGTGGGCCTGTGGGGGCACTCTTAGTGATGGACATTGAAGTCCCACACCCAGAGGATGGTCTGTGTCCTTATCACCCTCAGTGCTTCCTCTGATTTGTTTCCAAGAGGAGGGGTGGGGGGCAGAAGATAACCATCCTCAGGCGACTTCCTTGACCATGATCTGTTACCATGAGATTTCCTGGGTTCTGGAATCAATGTTGGGGATTGCAGGGTCACTCCTTCCCTGACTGTATCCCAGGATGTCCCCACTACTGGTGGGTCTGTCCTGCCGGTGGCTCGGGATATACCCAGGGATGGTGATGGGGCTTTATGAAACATTATGGATGAGCACGGTGGCACAGTGGTTAGCACTGTTGCCTCACAGCGCCAGAGACCCGGGTTAAATTCCAGCCTCGGGCGACTGACTGTGTGGAGTTTGTACATTCTCTCCCTGTCTGCGTGGGTTTCCTCCAGGTGCTCCGGTTTCCTCTCACAATCCAAAGATATGCAGGTTAGGTGAATTGGCTATGGGAAATTGTTCGTAGTGTGAGTTGAAGGGGTAAATGTAGGGGAATGGGTCTGGGCGGGTTGCGCTTCGGCGGGTCGGTGTGGACTTGTTGGGCTGAAGGGCCTGTTTCCACACTGTAGGTAATCTAATCTAATCTAAATTACACATCAGGCCTGAGTTTGTGAGTATGACGGTGTCGGACTGTTTCCTGACTGGGAGTGTGGTGCTGGAAAAGCACAGCAGTTCAGGCAGCATCCGAGGAGCAGGGGAATGAACGTTTCAGGCATAATCCCTTCATCAGGAATGAGGCTTGTGGGCCGGGGAGCTGAGAGATAAATGAGAGGGGGCTGGGGCTGAGGCTAGGGCTGGGGCTGGGGGCTGGGGGCTGGGACTGGGGCTGGGGTTGGTGCAGGAGCTGGGGCTGGGGTATTCGAGCTGGGAATGTGATCGAGAGACGGAGGTGGAGGAGAGGTGATAGGTCAGAGGGGATGGGGGAAGGTCATGGACAGGTCAAGGAGTTCCCCGGAACGTTCTGTCCCTGACATTCCATAACTGACATTCCCCAGAACGTTCTGTCCCCAACCTTCTATAACTGACATTCCCCGGAATGTTCTGTCCCCAACATTCTATAACTGACATTCCCCGGAACGTTCTATCCCAGACATTGTTTGTGAACGGCCGGACGTCAGTGAATTGAACAAACGATAAGATCCCGAGGGAAGAGATCCCGTTCCAGGGAGATGGAGACACTGCTCCGAAGGCACCTCAGGCAGTTAAAGGGGTGAATACGTTTTCCCTGCGTTTACATTTCTCCACGACACAGGATCGACCACAATTTTGACCAAAATACAGAAATTCCCAAACTTCGTTTGTCTTCAGGAAACTGGGACAGAATCTTTCAGGACAGCAACGTTTCCATCCTCCATATTAGAAACTGGGAAGGAGTGATCTGTGTCTGCTCTCGAGTGATCGAGTGTGTGGGAATGTTCTAGAAACCATCTGTCCTTATGGATGTGTCTCTGTGTGTTTGTGGAGGGAATGTTTCTTGTGGTTTATGTCACATTTTTGTCAGTAATTCCGACCTTCCCATTTGTTATTCCAGCTCTAATTATTTTAATAAATCCCTGAATACAGGGACACATGTGAAAATCTCACTGGGTCCCCGATCAAACGGGTCCATTTGCCTCCAGGCTGATGGATAATGGGTTTGTTTTCCTTCCTCACAGTTAACGTCGTGACCATCTACGTCTTGCTTTACAAAGATTGTGGATTGTCTCCATGTGTCAGACGTTACCTGGGGGCCATGGCAGCGGCGGATCTCCTGGTCATTATCCTCGACCTGATACTGAGACACATTCCCATTGTTTATCAGGAACAGTTTTATTTCCTGAGGGACTCCGTCCCCGTGTGTAATATCCACGCCATCTTGCTATATGCAGCCACTGACTGCTCTGTCTGGTTCACCGTCACTTTCACCTTTGATCGGTTTGTGGCCATTTGTTGCCAGAAGCTGAAAAGTAAATATTGCAGTGAGAAAACGGCGGCTGTGGTTCTGGGAGCAGTGACTGTGCTGAGCTGTTTAAAGAACATTTTCTGGTATTTTATGTACACGGCTCAGTATTTGCTGTGGAACGTCCCCTGGTTTTGTTTTACAACACACGCTGTTGTATTCTCCAGTGTCTGGGTCACAATCGAGTTCCTCCACCACATTCTAAGCACGTGTGTCCCATTTCTCCTGATTCTGCTGCTCAATGTTCTCACCGTCAGACACATTTTAGTGACCAGCAGAGCCCGCAGGAGACTCCGCGCTCACACCAATGGGGACGCTCAGTCTGACACTGAAATGAGAAACCGAAAAAAATCCATCATTTTACTGTTTGTGATCTCGGCCAATTTCATCCTGTTATGGTCAATGTTCATGCTGTATTCTATATGGAGACGGATGTTGTGGATTGTGGATACCCCTGTGAATCTCCATTACTTTGTGCGGGATTTGGGCTTCATGCTGCAGCTCCTCAGTTGCTGCACAAACACCGCGATTTATGCCGTGACCCAGACTAAGTTCAGGCAGCAGCTGAAGAATGTGCTGAAATATCCCTTCACCCAAATCCATCCATCCATCAAATTCTCTCATTAATCAATCCATCCGGGATTTTCTCATTTCAGTTCAGTGTTTCCGCGATGGAGCAGCCTGTCGCTATGGTAACAGACTGAGGGTAGCTCTGGTTTGTCCATTCTTATCCCACAGGAGGGTTACAGGGAAACATTTCAATGTTTCTCACAACTCAGAGGCCAGGGAGAAAAGGCACCATCCCACTGACTGTATCCATCACTTCCACTTGCAAACAATAAAAATGTTGATTAAAGTTTGCCGAGCAGCAGAGTGACCGATGTTGTTGTGTGTCTTTGTGTTGGAGAAGCTGAGCTGGAGAGAGACAGACTCAGCCCCAAGTCCTGGTCCTCAGGGAAGGGGAGGACACCGCGCCCTAAGCTCAGGAGCTGGGTTTAACTCCATCTGACACCCCCCACTCCAACCTGGCCTCCCCATTTCCTCACCCCCACTTTTCCTCCTCAATTCTCTCCCCCTCTCTCTCTTTCTGCACACTCTCTCTTTCTCACCACCTCTCCCTTTCACTCTCTCTGGTCCCCTCTCAGAAACACCCCCCCAACACCGGTTTCTCCACCTGCCTCCACTATTCTTTCTGCCTCACTCTCCCCCTCTCTCTCTCTCACACCCCCAACATGAGTTTCTCCACCTGCCTCCATTCTTCTCTCTTCCCTCACCCTCAATCTCTCTCCCCTGCCGTCTCTGTCTCCCTCCCGTCTCTACCCCATTTTCCCCACCTCCCACTTCCCACATCTCTCGATCATCTCACCCCCACGCCCCCACACGGAGCCTCACCACCAACCCCCAGTCTCTGGGTTAGAGGGAGAGGGAAGGACCAGGGAGACACAAGTGTGTCAGAGAGAGAGGGAGGGATGGACAGGAAGGAGAGAGATTCAGTCAGAGAAAAACGGAGGGAGGTGGGGTGAGAGAGACCAAAGTAGGGGGATCGAGAGCGGGAGAAGATGCAGAGGGAGCAAAGGAGCAGGGAGAGACAGAGAGAGAGAGAGAAAGGGGAGAGATAAGGTGAGGGAGGGAGAGAAATAGGGGAGGACATAATGAGAGAGGGGTCAGAGAGAGGGGGACAGAGAGAGGGGCGACATAGAGAGGGGGACAGGGAGAGGGCGACAGGGAGGGGGGTAGAGAGAGAGGGGAACAGAGAGAGGGGGACAGAGAGAGGTGGACAGAGGGGGAGGCAGACAGAGGGGGAAAGAGAGTGGGGGTCAGAGAGAGAGGGAGACAGAGAGAGGGGGTCAAAGAGAGAGCAGTCACAGGGAGGGGGGTCAGCGAGAGGGCAACAGAGAGAGGGGGACAGAGAGAGAAAGGGACAGAGAGAGTGGGGTCACAGGGAGGGGGTGTCAGAGAAAGGGCAACAGAGAGGGGGGGACAGAGAGAGAGGGGGACAGAGAGAGGGGGACAGAGAGAGGAGTGACAGAGAGAGGAGGACAGAGAGAGAGGGGACAGAGAGACAAAGAGGGGCAGAGAGAGAGGGGATCAGAGGGGGTGCAGAGAGAGAGGGGGACAGAGAGAGGGGGGACAGAGAGGGGGTATAGAGAGGGGGGGACAGAGAAAGAGGGGCAGAGTGGGGGTCAGAGAGAGGGTGACAGAGACAGGGTGGACAGAGAGAGGGTGAAAAAGAGAGAGGGGACAGAGAGAGAGGGGGACAGGGAGAAGGGGACAGAGAGGGGGACAGACAGAGGGGGGACAGAGAAAGAGGGGCAGAGTGGGGGTCAGAGTGAGGGTGACAGAGACAGGGGGGACAGAGAGAGGGTGAAAAAGAGAGAGGGGACAGAGAGAGAGGGGGACAGAGAGAGAGGGGGACAGAGAGAGGGCGACAGAGAGACGGGGACAGAGAGACGGCGACAGAGAGAGGGTGGGAAAGAGAGAGAGGGGGACAGAGAGAGGGGGACAGAGAGGGGGGACCCAGAGAGAGGGGGCAAAGAGAGAGGGGGGCAGAGAGAAGGCGACAGGTAGAGGGTTACAGAGAGAGAGGGGTACAGAGAGAGGGGGTACAGAGAGAGAGGGGGACAGAGAGAGAGGGGACAGAGAGAGAGGGGGACAGAGAGAGGGCGTCAGAGGGGGGAACAGAGAAAGAGGGGACAGAGAGAGGGGGGGAGAGAGAGATGGGTGACAGAGAGAGGGGACATAGAGTGTGGGAGATAGAGGGGGTCAGAGAAAGGGGGAACAGAGAGTGGGCAGAGAGAGGAGGACAGCGAGAGGGGGACAGAGAGAGAGAGGGTCAGTGAGGGGGTACAGAGGGAGGCGGGTGGGAGAGAGAAGGGGTCAGAGAGAGGGCGATAGAGAGAGTGGGACAGAGAGTGGCGGAGATAGAGGGAGTCAGAGAGAGAGGGGAACAGAGAGAGAGGGGGATAAAGAGAGAGGCGGGTGAGAGAGAGACGGGATCAGAGAGGGGGCGACAGGGAGAGGGGGACAGAGAGTGGGGGAGAGAGAGGGGGTCAGAGAGAGAGGGGGCCAGAAAAAAAGTGGTCAGAGAGAGGTCGACAGAGAGATGGCGACAGAGAGAGGATGACAGAGAGAGAGGGGGGGACAGAGAGAGGGGGACAGAGAGAGGGTGACAGAGAGAGAGGGGGTCAGAGAAAGAGGGAGAGAGAGATAGGGGGCAGAGAGAGGAGGGCAGAGAAAGAGAGGGTGGGTGACAGAGAGAGAAAGGGACAGAGAGCGAAGGGGACAGAGAGGGGACAGAGAGAGAGTGGGACAGAGAGAGGGGGACAGAGAGAGAGGGCGACAGAGAGAGGTGACGGAGAGAGGGGGGCAGAGAGAGAGGGGGACAGAGAGAGGGGGACAGAGAGTGGGGGGATAGAGGGGGACAGAGAGAGAGGGGACAGAGAGAGAGGGGGACAGAGAGAGGGGCACTGAGAGAGGGGAACAGAGAGAGAGGGGAACAGAGAGAGCGGGAACAGAGAGAGGGGGACAGAGAGAGGGAGGCAGAGGGAAAGGGGGACAGAGAGAGAGGGGACAGAGAGTGTGGTAGATAGAGGGGGTCAGAGACAAGGGGACAGAGAGAAAGGGGTCAGAGAGAGATGGGGCAGAGAGAGCGCGACAGGGAGAGAGGGGGACAGAGAGAGGTGACAGAGAGAGGACGACATAGAGAGAGGGCGACAGAGAGAGGTGGACAAAGAGAGGGAGGGATTGAGAGAGAGGGGACAGAGAAGGAGGGGGAAGAGAGAGGGCGACAGAGAGACGGGGTCGGAGTGGGGTAGATGGGGGCAGAGAGAGGGGGACAGAGAGAGGGGGACAGAGTGGGGGGATAGAGAGGGGGGCAGAGAGAGAGGGGACAGAGAGAGAGGGGGGCAGAGAGAGGGCGACAGAGAGAGGGGGACAGAGAAAGGACGACAGAGAGAGGGTGGGAAAGAGAGAGAGGGGGACAGAGAGAGGGGGACAGAGAGAGGGGGAAAGAGAGGGGGGACAGAGAGAGAGGGGGAAGAGAGAGGGGGGCAGAGAGAGGGCGACAGAGAGAGAGGGACAGAGGGGGGTGTCAGAGAGAGGGGTGTCAGAGAGAGGGCGACAGAGAGAGGGGTACAGAGAGAAAGGGGTACAGAGACAGGGTGGACAGAGAGAGAGGGGGACAGAGTGCGACGGTCAGAGAGAGGGGAACAGAGTGGGGGATAGAGAGGGGGTCTGAGAGAGGGGGCCAGAGAGAGGGGGGAGAGAGAGGGGACAGAGAGGTGGCAGAGACAGTGGGAGAGAGACAGGGGACAGTGAGAGGGGGATAGACAGAGAGGGGTCAGAGAGAGAGGAACAGAGAGAGAGGGACAGAGAGAGGGACAGAGAGAGAGGCGGGTGGGAGAGAGAGAGGGGGTCAGAGAGAGGACAGTGGGAGAGAGATGGACAGAGAGAGGGGGAACAGAGAGAGCGGGACAGAGAGAGTGGGTGACAGAGTGGGGGGGACAAAGAGGGGAATAGAGAGAGGGCGACAGAGAGAGGGTGCAGAAGCGGGGCAGGGAGAGAGGCGGGTGGCAGAGAGAGTGGGGTCAGAGAGAGGGCGACAGAGAGTGGGGAGATAGAGAGGGTCAGAGAGAGACAGAGAGAGAGGGGCTCAGAGAGAGGGGAACAAAGAGAGAGGGGGACAGAGAGAGAGGGGGACAGAGAGAGGGGACAGAAAGAGGGGGACAGAGAAGGGAGAGAAAGAGAGGGGGCACAGAGAGATGGGCACAGAGTGGGGGAGATAGAGGGGGTCAGAGAGAGAGGGACAGAAAGAGGGGGAGATAGAGGGGGAGAGAGAGAGAGGGGGGGACAGAGAGAGAGAGGGTACAGAGAGAGGGGGAAAGAGAGAGTTGGGTGGGAGGGAGACGGGGCAGAGAGACGGCGACAGAGAGAGGGGCAGAGAGAGAGAGTTGGGGGGTAGAAGGGGTCAGAGAGAGAAGGGGACAGAAATAGATGGAGATAGAGGGATACAGAGAATGGGACAGAGAGTGGGGGGATGGAGATGGTGGTGGATGGAGAGAGTGGGGGACAGAGAGAGAGAGAGGGCAGAGAGGGCGGAAAGAGAGGGGGGCAGAGAGAGAGGGGGCAGAGAGAGAGCGACAGAGAGAGGGGAACTGAGAGTGTGGGAGATAGAGGGGGTAAGAAAGAGGGGGACAGAGAGAAGGGGAGATAGTAGGGGACAGACAGAGGGGTACAGAGTGGGGGAGACAGATGGGGTCAGAGAGAGGGGGGCAGAGAGTGGGGTATGGAGAGAGTGGGGGACAGAGAGAGGGGGGTAGAGAGAGGGGACAGAGAGGGGCAGAGAGAGGGGGTAGAGAAAGGGTGACAGAGGGGGGCAGAGAGCGGGGGAGAGAGAGAGGGCACAGAGGGAAGGGGACAGATAGATGAGGATAGAGTGAGGGGACAGAAAGAGAGAGGTGGACAGAGAGAGAGGCATGTGGTAGACAGAGTGGGTCAGAGAGAGAGGGGTGGCAGAGAGAGGGGGTCAAGGAGATGGCGACAGAAAGAGGGGGAGGTAGAGGGAGTCAGAGAGAGGGGGATAGAGAGAGGAGGGCACAGAGAGTTGGGGAGATAGAGGGGGACAGAGAGAGAAGAGAAAGAGAGAGAGTGGACAGTGAGAGTGGGGGACAAAGAGAGAGTGGCAGAAAGAGATGGGGGCAGAGAGTTGGGGACAGAGAGAGGGGGGAAAGAGAGAGGTGGGTGGGATGGAGAGGGGGCAGAGAGAGTGCGACAGAGAATGGGCACAGAGAGGGGGGGAAATAGAGGGGGTCAGAGAATGGGGAACAGAGAGGGGGAGATTGAGGAGGACAGAGAGAGGGGGACAGAGAGTGGGGGTCAGAGAGAGATGTACAGAGAGAGGGGGGCAGAGAGAGGACAGAGAGGTGGCAGAGAAAGAGGGGGCAGAGAGAGGGCGACAGAGAATGGGGCACAGAGAGGGGGAGATGGAGGCGGACAGAGAGAGGGGGACATATAGAGTGGGGGTCAGAGAGAGTGGTACAGAGAGAGGGGGGACAGACAGAGGGGGACAGAGAGGGGGCAGAGAAAGAGGGGGCAGAGAGACGGCGACAGAGAGGGGTCAGAGGGCGGGGGAGAGTCATAGGGAACAGAGAGAGGGGGGGCAAAGAGATGGGGAACAGAGAGACCGGGACAGAGAGAGAGGGGGACAGGGAAAGAGGGGACAAAGAGGGGGGATAGAGATTGACGGGTGGGAGAGATAGGTGGACAGAGAGAGGGTCACAGAGAGTGGGAGAGATAGAGGGGGTCAGAGAGAGAGGGGGACAGAAAGAATGGGAGGTAGAGGGGGTCAAAGACAGGGGGACAGAGAGAGAGGGGCACAGAGAGTAGGGGAGACAGAGGGGTTTAGAGAGAGAGAGGGGCAGAGACAGATAGGGCAGAGAGAGGGGGACAGAGTGAGAGGGTCAGAGAGAGAGAGGGGGAAAGAGAGAGGAGGACAGAGAGAGGGGGGAAAGAGAGAGCCGTGAGAGAGGGAGAGGGAGCAGATAGAGGGAGCACAGAGAGAGGGACAGAGAGAGGGGGAGATAGAGGGGATCAGATGGAGGAGGACAGAGAGATGGGCACAGAGAGTAGGGGAGATAGAGGGGGTCAGGGAGAGGGGGACAGAAAGAGGGGAAGGTAGAGGGAGTCAGAGAGAGGGGGATAGAGAGTGGGGGCACAGAGTGTGGGGGAGATAGAGGGGGTCAGAGAGAGACGGGAAAGAGAGAGACGAGGACAGTGAGAGAGGGGCACAAAGAGAGAGGGGCAGAGAGAGGGGGGAAAGAGAGAGGTGGGTGGGAGAGAGAGGGGGGCAGAGAGAGGACGACAGAGAGTGGCACAGAGTGTGGGTGAGATAGAAGGGGTCAGAGAGAGGGCGGCAGAGATTGGAGGTCAAATGGGAGGTGGGGCAGAGAGAGGAGCACAGAGAGTGGGTGAGATAGAGGGGGTCAGAGAGAGGGCGGCAGAGATTGGAGGTCAAATGGGAGGTGGGGCAGAGAGAGTAGCACAGAGAGTGGGTGAGATAGAGGGGGTCAGAGAGAGGGGGAAAGAAAGAGGGAGAGGTAGCGGGGATCCGAGAGAGGGAGACAGAGAGAGGGTTGGATAGAGGGGGGCAGAGTGAGGCGCACAGAGAGTGGGGGAGATAGAGGGGGACAGAGAGAGAAGGTACAGAGAGAGAGGGGTACAGAGAGAGAGGTGCAGAGAGATAGGGGGACAGAGAGAGGGGGACAATGAGAGGGGGACAGAGAGAGAGGGGGACAGAGAGATGGGGAAGAGAGTATGAGCAGAGAGAGAGCGAAAGAGAGGGGTACTGAGAGTGGGGGAGATAGAGGGGGTAAGAGAGAGGGGGACAGAGAGAAAGGGAGATAGAGGGGGACAGAGAGTGGGGGACAGAGAGAAGCGTACAGAGTGGGGGAGAGAGATAGGGTCAGAGAGAGAGGGACAGAGATTGTGGAGATGGAGAGAGTGGGGGACAGAGAGAGAGGGGGATAGAGAGAGAGGGGGACAGAGAGAGAGGCTGACGGGGGCGCAGAGAGCGGGGGAGAGAGAGAGGGGACAGAGGGAGGGGGACAGATAGATGATGATAGATTGAAGGGGAGAGAGAGAGAGGGGGTGAGGGGCCAGAGAGAAGGGGGCAGAGAGAGGGCGACAGAGAGGGGGGTAGAGAGCGGGGGAGAGAGATAAGGGACAGAGCGAGATGGACAGTGAGAGGTGGATAGAGAGAGAGGCGGGTGGGAGAGAGAGGGGGTCAGAGAAAGGCAGGTGGGAGAGAGAGTGGGCCACAGAGAGGGGGACAGAGAGAGGGGGAGATAGAGGGGATCAGAGCGAGGAGGACAGAGAGATGGGCACAGAGAGTGGGGGAGATCGAGGGGGTCAGGGAGAGGGGGACAGAAAGATGGGGAAGATGGAGGGGATCAGAGAGGGGGGAAGAGAGAGGGGGGCACAGAGAGTGGGGGAGATAGAGGGTGTCAGAGAGAGACGGGAAAGAGAGAGAGGGGGACAGTGAGAGAGGGGGACAAAGAGAGAGGGGCAGAAAGAGATGGGGGCAGAGAGAGGGGGAAAGAGAGAGGTGGGTGGGAGAGAGAGGGGGGCAGAGAGAGGACGACAGAGAGTGGCACAGAGTGTGGGTGAGATAGAAGGGGTCAGAGAGAGGGCGGCAGAGATTGGAGGTCAAATGGGAGGTGGGGCAGAGAGAGGGGGTCAGAGAGAGAGGGACAGAAAGAGGGAGATGTAGCGGGGGTCCGAGAGAGGGAGACAGAGAGAGGGTTGGATAGAGGGGGTCAGAGAGAGGGGGACAGAGAGAGAGGCACATAGAGTGGGGAAGATAGAGGGGGTCAGAGAGATAGGCGGGTGAAAGAGAGAGGGGGTCAGAGACAGGCAGGTGGGAGAGAGAGTGGGACACAGTGAGGGGGGCAGAGAGAGGGGGAGATAGAGGGGATCAGAGGGAGGAGGACAGAGAGATGGTCACAGAGAGTGGGGGAGATCGAGGGGGTCATGGAGAGGGGGACAGAAAGAGAGGGAGGTAGAGGAGGTCAGAGAGAGGGCGACAGAGAGAGGGGGGCACAGAGAGTGGTGGAGATAGAGGGCGTCAGAGAGAGACGGGAAAGAGAGAGAGGGGGACAGTGAGAGAGGGGGACAAAGAGAGAGGGGCAGAACCAGATGGGGGCAGAGAGAGGGGGGAAAGAGAGAGGTGGGTGGGAGGGAGAGGGGGCAGCGAGAGGACGACAGAGAGAGTGGCGCAGAGAGTGGGTGAGATAGAAGGGGTCAGAGAGAAGGCGGCAGAGATTGGAGGTCAAATGGGAGGTGGGGCAGAGAGAGTAGCACAGAGAGTGGGTGAGATAGAGGGGGTCAGAGAGAGCGGGACAGAAAGAGGGAGAGGTAGCGGGGGTCCGAGAGAGGGAGACAGAGAGAGGGTTGGATAGAGGGGCCAGAGGGAGGGGGACAGAGAGAGAGGCACATAGAGTGGGGAAGATAGAGGGGGTCAGAGAGAGGGGACAGAGAGAGGGGAGGTATCGGTTTCAGAGAGAGGGGGACAGAGAGAAGGGGACAAAGAGTGGGGGAGATAGAGGGGGAGAGAGAGAGGGGGACAGAGAGAGATGGGCAGAGAGAAAGATGGGGGCAGAGAGAGGCGGACAATGAGAGGGGGACAGAGAGAGAGGGGAACAGAGTGAGGGGGCAGAGAGAGACGGGGACAGAGAGAGGGGGGCAGTGAGAGGGGCCAGAGAGAGAGGGGGACAAAGCGAGGGGGGAGGAGAGAGGCGGGTGGGAGGGAGAGGGGCAGAGAGGGAGCGACAGAGAGAAGTGAACAGAGAGTGGAGGTAAGAGAGAGGGCGACAGAGAGAGTGGGACATAGAGTGGAGGAGATATAAGGGGTCAGAGAGAGAGGGCGACGGAGAGAGTTTGCAGAGAGAGGTGCACAGAGAGTGGGGGAGATAGAGGTGGACAGAGAGAGAGAGGGGACAGAGAGAAAGTGGGACAGAGAGAGAGGGGGACAGAGAGAGAGGGGCAGAGAGAGATGGGGCAGAGAGAGGGGGACAGAGTGAGGGGGGCAGAGAGAGAGGGGGACAGAGAGAGGGTGCAGTGAGAGGGGAACACAGAGAGAGGGACACAGAGAGGGGGGAAGAGAGAGGGGGAAGAGAGAGCAACAAAGAGAGCGGCACTGAGAGTGGTGGAGATCGAGGGGTTAAGAGAGAGGGAGAAAGAGAGAATGGGAGATAGAAGGGGCAGAGAGTGGGGGACAGAGAGAGGGGTACAGAGAGTGGGGGGATGGAGAGAGTGGGGGACAGAGAGAGAGGGGCTAGAGAGAGGGTGACAGAGGGGGCAGAGAGCGAAGGAGAGAGAGAGAGGGGACAGAGGGAGGGGGCAGAGAGGTGAGGATAGAGTGGGGGCAGAGAGAGAGAAGGGGGGCAGAGAGAAGGGGGCAGAGAGAGTGCGAAAGAGAGGGGGGCAGAGAGCTGGGGAGAGAGATGGGGACAGAGAGAGGGGGACAGAGAGGGAGGACAGAGAGAGGGGGCAGAGAGAGAGGGGGACGAGAGAGAGGGGGACAGAGAGAGGGGGTCAGAGAGAGAGGCAGGTGGGAGAGCGAGGGGTTCAGAGAGATGCGGGTGACAGAGAGAGGGGGACACAGAGAGGGAGACTGAAAGAGGGGGAGATAGGGGGTGTCAGAGGGAGGGGGACAGAGAGAGAGGGCACAGAGAGTGGGGGAGATCGAGGGGGTCAGAGTGAGGGGGGAAGAGAGAGAGGGGGACAAATAGAGAGGACAGAAAGAGATGGGGGCAGAGAGATGGGGACAGAGAGAGGGGCACAGAGAGTGGGGGAGATAGAGGGGGTCAGAGAGAGGGGCTCAGAGAGTGGTGGTCAGAGAGAGGGGGGACAGAGAGAGAGGCGGGTGAGGGAGAGAGAGGGGGTCAGATAGAGGCATGTGGGACAGAGGGGGTGCACAGAGAGGGGGACATGGAGGGGGGAGATAGAAGGTGTCAGAGGGAGGGGGACAGAGAGAGGGGGAGATAGAGGCGGACAGAGCGCGGAGGGACAGAAAGACGGGGACAGAGAGAGAGGCGGGTGGGAGGGAGAGAGGGTCAGAGAGAGGCGGGTGGGAGAGCGAGTGGGACACAGAGAGGGGGACAGAGAGAGGGGGAGATAGAGGGGGTCAGCGAGAGGGGGACAGAAAGAGGCGGAGGTAGAGGGGGTCAGAGAGAGGGGGACAGAAAGAGGGGGAGGTAGAGGGGGACAGAGAGAGAGCGGAAAGAGAGAGAGAGGGGGACAGTGAGAGAGGGGGAAAAGAGAGAGGGCCAGAAAGAGATGGGGCAGAGAGAGGCAGACAGAGAGAGGGGGGACAGAGAGAGGTGGGAGGTAGAGAGGGTCAGAGACAGTGGTACAGAGAGTGAGGCACAGAGAGTGGGGGAGATAGAGGGATTCAGAGAGAGAGAGAGGGGCAGAGACAGATGGGGCAGAGAGAGGGTGACAGAGTGAGGGTGTCATAAAGAGAGGGGGACAGAGAGAGGGTGACAGAGAGAAGGGGCAGAGAGAGAGGGGGACAGAGAGAGGGGGGAAAGAGAGAGGGGGATGGGATTGAGAGGGAGCAGAGAGAGGGCGACAGAGAGGGGGGGACAGAGAGTGGGGGAGATAGAGGGGGTCAGAAAGAGGGGGATAGAGAGAGAGGGGGACAGAGTGAGTGGGGCAGAGAGAGAGAGGGGCACAGAGAGAGGGGGACAGAGAGAGGGGGTCAAAGAGAGGCGGGTGGGAAAGAGAGTGGGACACAGAGAGGGGGACAGAGAGATGGGCACAGAGAGTGTGGGAGATAGAGGGGGCAGGGAGAGGTGGACAGAAAGAGGGGGAGTTAGAGGGAGTCAGAGAGAGGAGGATAGAGAGAGGGGGGCACAGAGAGTCGGGGAGATAGAGGGGGACAGAGAGAGAGGGGCAGTAAGAGACGGGGGCAGAGAGATGCGGACAGAGAGAGGGGGAAAGACAGAGGTGGGTTGGAGGGAGGGGGGCAGAGAGAGGGTGACAGAGAGAGGGGAGATAGAGGCGGACAGAGAGAGGGGAGAAAGAGAGGGGTACAGAGAGAGGGGAACAGAGAGAGGGGAGACAGAGAGGGGGCAGACAAAGAGAGGGCCCAGAGAGCGGGGGAGAAACAGAGGGGACAGGGAGAGGGGGCAGAGAGAGAGGGGGCAAAGAGAGGAGAACAGAGAGGGAGGGGGCAGAGAGAGGGCGACAGAGAGGGGTCAGAGAGCGGGGAAGAGACAGAGGGGACAGAGAGAGGGGGGCAGCGAGAGGCGGGGACAGAGAGTGGGGGATGGGAGAGAGATTGGGGCAGAGAGATGGGGATCCGAGAGAGCAGGACAGAGAGAGGGAGGACAGAGAGAGAGGGGACAAAGAGGGGGGATAGAGAGTGGCGGGTGGGAGAGAGAGTGGGACAGAGAGAGAAGGACAGAAAGAATGGGAGGTAGAGGGGGTCAGAGACAGGGGGACAGAGAGAGGGGCACAGAGAGTGGGGGAGATAGAGGGGTTCAGAGAGGGTGGACAGACAGCGGGGGTCAAAGAGATGGGTACAGAGTGGGGGAGAGAGACGGGGTCAGAGACAGGGGGAAAGAGAGAGGCGGTTGGGAGGGAGAGGGTGACAGAGAGAGGCCGACAGAGAGAGTGGTACAGCGAGTCAGCAAGTTAAAGAGCGACAGAGAGGCGGGCAGAGAGAGGGTGACAGAGAGTGGGGGGCAGAGAGAGAGGGGACAGAGAGAGGGGGTCAGACACAGAGGCGGGTGGGAGAGAGATGGGGTCAGAATGAGGCGGGTGGGAGAGTGGAGGACAGAAATAGGGCGACAGAGAGGAGGACAGAGAGTGGGGGAGATAGAGGGGCTCAGAGAGAGGGCGACAGAGACGGGGGACAGAGAGAGGGGGACAGAGAGAGGGGGACAGAGAGAGACGGGGACAGAGAGAGTGGGACAGAGAGAGTGGTTCAGAGAGAGGGCGACAGGGAGAGGGCGACAGAGAGTGGGGGAGATAGAGGCAGTTAGAGAGAGGGGGCCAGAGAGAGTGGGACAGAGAGAAGGGGACAGAGAGAAGGGGACAGAGAGTGGGGGAGTGGAGGGGATCAGAGAGAGGGGGACAGAGAGAGAGTGGTATTGGGGGCAGAGAGAAGCCGACAGAGATAGGGAACAGAGAGAGGGGCGCTAGAGTGGGGGAGATAGAGGGGTTCAGAGAGAGAGAGGGGCAGAGACAGATGTGGCAGAGAGAGGGGGCACAGTGAGGGGGTCAGAGAGAGACGGGGACAGAGAGAGGGGGATAGAGAGAGGGGGAAAAGAGAAAGGCGGGTGGGAGGGAGAGGGGGACAGAGAGAGCGGGACAGAGAGTGTGGCACAGAGAGTGGGCAAGGTAGAGAGCGACAGAGAGGGGGCAGAGAGCGGGACAGAGAGAGAGAGGACAGAGAGAGGGGCGTGTGGGAGAGAGAGGGGGTCAAAGAGAGGCGGGTGGGCGAGAGAGGGGGTCAGTGAGTTGTCGACAGAGAGTGGAGGTCAGAGAGAGGGCGACAGAGAGAGGGGGACAGAGAGTGGGGTATATAGAGGGGCTCAGAGAGGGGGGAAAGAGAGAGAGGGGGACAGATAGAGGGGGCAGAGAGAGGACGACAGAGAGAGATGGACAGACAGAGAGAGGGGGACAGAGAGAGGGGGAAAGGCAGCGGGGGTCAGAGAGAGGGTGACAGAGAGAGTGGGACAGAGAGTGGGGGAGAAAGAGGCAGTCAGAGAGAGGGGGCAGAGAGAGATGGGGACAGAGAAAGAGGGGTACAGAGAGAGGGTGACAGAGAGGGGAGACAGAGAGAAGGGGACAGAGAGAGGGGGGACAGAGAGAGAGGGTGTCAGAGAGATGGTGCCAGAGAAAGGGGAACAAAGAGAAGGGGACTGAGAGTGGAGGTCAGAGAGAGGGCGACAGAGAGAGGGGGACAGAGAAGGGGTGAGATAGAGAGGGTCAGAGAGAGGGGGAGAGAGAGAGGGGGGGAGAGAGAGGGAGGCAGAGAGATGGGGACAGAGAGAGATGGTCAGAGTGAGGCGACAGAGAGAGGTGGACAGAGAGAGGGGGACAGAGATTGGGGAGTGGAGGGGATCAGAGAGAGGGGAACAGAGAGAGAGGAGGAGAGAGAGGGAGGCAGAGAGAAGGCGACAGAGATAGGGAGACAGAGAGACGGAGACAGAGAGAGGGGGACAGAGAGAGAGAGGGACAGTGAGAGGGAGCAAGAGAGGGGGACAGAGAGTGGAGGTCAGAGAGAGGGCGACAGAGAGCGGGGGACAGAGAGTGGGTGAGATAGAGGGGGTCAGAGAGAGGGGGACAGAAAGAGAGGGGAGGGGGCAGAGAGAAGGCGACAGAGATAGGGCGACAGAGAGACGGGGACAGAGAGAGAGGGGGCAGAGAGAGGGGGACAGAGAGAGGGAGACAGAGAAAGGGTGACCGAGAGTGGGGGACAGAAAGAATGGGACAGAGAGAGAGGGGGGCAGAGAGAGGGCGACAGAGAGAGGGGGACAAAGAGAGGGGGGACAGAGAGCGGGGGACAGAGAGTGGGTGAGATATAGGGGGTCAGAGAGAGGTGGACAGAAAGAGGGGGAGGTAGATGGGGTCAGAGAGAGAGGACAGAGAGAGGTGCACAGAGAATGGGGGAGATCGAGGGGGACAGAAAGAGAGGGGACAGAGAGACGGGGACAAAGAGAGAGGGACAGAGAGAGAGGGGGCAGAGAGATGGGGATAGAGAGAGGGGGACAAAAAGGGTGGATAGAGGGATGCGGGTTGGAGAGATAGGGGGCAGAGAGAGAGGGACAGAGAGTGGTTCAGATAGAGGGGGTCAGAGAGAGGTGTCTGAGAGAGAGAGGGGGCAGAGAGAGGGCGACAGAGAGAGAGCGGCAGGGAGAGGGCGACAGAGAGAGGGGGACAGAGAGAGGATGAGATAGAGAGGGTCAGAGAGAGGGGGACGGAGTGAGGGGGTAGAGATAGAGAGGGGGACGGAGAGAGTTGGACAGAGAGAGAGGCGGGTAGGAGATAGAGAGAGGAGGCCGAGAGAGGGGGCAGAGAGAGGGGGCAGGGGGGCAGAGAGAGGGGGAAAGAGCGATGGGGACAGAGATAGGGGTACAGAGAAAGGGATACAGAGGGAAAGGGTCAGAGTGAGGGAGGACAGAGAGAGGGGGACAGAGAGAGGGGGACAGAGAGAGAGGAGGACAGAGAGAGAGGAGGACAGAGAGAGGGTGACAGAGAGAGGGGGACAGGGAGCGAGGGGGTCAGAGAAAGTGGTGACAAAGAGGGGCAGAAAGAGGGCGACAGAGAGAGGGGACAGAGGGAGGGGGGCCAGAGAGTGGGGGAGAGAGAGAGGGGTACAGAGTGGGGGAGAGAGAGTGGGTCAGAAGGAGGGGGAAAGAGAGTGGGAGACAGAGAGAGAGGGACAGAGAGTGGGGGGATGGAGTCAGTGGGGGACAGTGGGGGTGCAGGGGGGACGGAGAGGGAGAGGACAGAGAGAGGAGGGATAGAGAGGGGGTACAGAAAGAGATGGGGACAGAGAGAGCAAGGGGACAGAGAGAGAGGAAACAGAGAGAGTGGGTCAGAGAGACGGGATACAGAGAGAGGTGACAGAGAGGGGGCAGAGAGAGGGCGACAGAGAGAGGGGGGCAGAGAAGGGGAGGGGCAGAGAGAGGTGGGTGGGAGAGAGAGGGTGACAGAGAGCGGGGGAGAGAGAGGGGGTACAGAGAGAGTGGGACACAGAGGGAGGGGCAGAGATTGGGCAGAGAGAGGGCATCAGAGAGAGGGGAAAGAGAGCAGGGAAAAGAGAACGGAGAGAGAGGTGGACAGAGAGGGGGGAAAGAGAGAGAGGGACAGAGAGACGGTGACAGAGAGGGGGAAGAGAGAGGGAGACGGGGGGGGCAGAGGGAGGGGGTGACAGAGAGAGGGGACAGAGAGAGGGGGGACAGAGAGCCAGGAACAGAGAGAGGGTGACAGAGAGGGGGAAGAGCGAGGGCGACAGAGAGGGGGGAGCAGAGGGAGGGGGTGGCAGAGAGAGGGCGACAGAGAGGGGGGCAGAGGGGTGTGCAGAGAGAGGGGGACAGAGATAGGGGGACAGAGAGTGGGCAGAGAGAGGGCAACAGAGAGAGGGGGACAGAGAATGGGGGACAGAGAGAGGGCGGCAGAGAGGGGGGCAGAGATGAGGGGCAGAGAGAGTGGGACAGAGAGAGGGTGACAGAGAGAGGGGGGACGGAGAGACAATGATAGAGAGTGGGCAGAGACACGGCGACAGAGAGACGGGGAACAGAGTGCGGGGGAGAGAGAGGGGTCAGGGAGAGTGGGACTGAGAGAGGAATACGGAGAGTGAGGGGGTTAGAAGTAGACAGAGAGAGGGGACGAAAAGAGGGGGAGGTAGAGGGGGTCAGCGGGAGGGGGGACAGATACTGGGCGACAGAGAGAGGGGTACAGAGTGAGAGAGAGAGAGGGGGGGGCAGAGAGAGGGGATCAGAGAGAGGGGGACAGGGAGAGGGGGGCAGAGATTGGGCAGAGAGTGGGCAACAGAGAGAGGGGACTGAGAGTGGGGGACAGAGAGGGGGGACAGAGAGAGAAGGACAGAGAGACGGTGACAGAGAGGGAGCAGAGAGAGGGGGGAGAGAGGAGGTTGACAGAGAGAGAGGGGACAGAGAGACAGTGACACAGAGGGGGCAGAGAGACGGCGACAGAGAGGTGGGCAGAGCGGAGTGCAAAGAGAGGGGGACAGGGAGAGTGGGTCAGAGAATGGGCAGAGAGAGGGCACCACAGAGAGAGGGATAGACAGCGGGGGACAGAGAGAGGGCGACAGAGAGGGGGGCAGAGAGAGGGGGACAGAGAGAGGGGGGACAGAGAGACAGTGACAGAGAAGGGACAGAGAGATGACGACAGATAGACGGGGGATATAGAGCGGGGGGGAGAGAGGGGTAAGAGAGAGGGGTGAAAGAGAGGGGGGACAGAGAGAGGGCGACAGAAAGAGGGAGAACAGAGAGGGTGGACATATTGAGGCAGGACAGAGGGGGCGACAGAGAGAGGTGGACAGAGAGAAGAGGGTGGGAGATAGAGGCGGACAGAGAGAGGGGGGACAGAGAGAGGAGGACAGAGAGAGAGGGGGCCAAGAGAGTGGACAGAGAGAGAGGGGTACAGAGAGGGTCGACAGAGAGAGAGAGGGACAGAGAGAAGGTGAGAGAGTGGTGGAAAGAGAGGTTGTCAGAGAGAGGGGGACAGAGAGTGGGGATCAGAGAGAGGTGGACAGGGAGAGGGGGGCAGAGATTGGGCAGAGAGTGGGCAACAGAGAGAGGGGACTGAGAGCGGGGGACAGAGAGGGGGGACAGAGAGACAGTGACACAGAGGGGGCAGAGAGACGGCGACAGAGAGGGGGCAGAGCGGAGTGCAAAGAGAGGGGGACAGGGAGAGTGGGTCAGAGAATGGGCAGAGAGAGGGCACCACAGAGAGAGGGATAGACAGCGGGGGACAGAGAGAGGGCGACAGAGAGACAGTGACAGAGAAGGGACAGAGAGATGACGACAGATAGACGGGGGATATAGAGCGGGGGGGAGAGAGGGGTAAGAGAGAGGGGTGAAAGAGAGGGGGGACAGAGAGAGGGCGACAGAAAGAGGGGGAACAGAGAGGGTGGACAGATTGAGGCAGGACAGAGGGGGCGACAGAGAGAGGTGGACAGAGAGAAGCGGGTGTGAGATAGAGGCGGACAGAGAGAGGGGGGACAGAGAGAGGAGGACAGAGAGAGAAGGGGCCAAGAGAGTGGACAGAGAGAGAGGGGTACAGAGAGGGTCGACAGAGAGAGAGAGGGACAGAGAGAAGGTGAGAGAGTGGTGGATAGAGAGGTTGTCAGAGAGAGGGGGACAGAGAGTGGGGGGATGGAGAGAGTGGGGGACAGAGGTGCGGGCGGGGGCGGCCGGAGAGGGAGAGGACAGAGAGAGCAGGGACAGGGGGGGGACAGTAAGAGATGGGACCGAGAGAGCAAGGGGACAGAGAGACGGGGACAGAGAGAGGTGGGACAGAGAGACGGGGACAGAGAGAGTGGTGACAGTGAGGGGGCAGAAAGAAGGCGACAGAGGGGGGACAGAGGGGGGGAACAGAGAGTGGGGGACAGACAGAGGGCGACAGAGAGAGGGGGAATGGACTGAGTGGGGGCAGTGGGGGGGGGTTCAGGGATGGACGGAGAGGAAGTGGACAGAGAGAGGAGTGATTGAAAGGGGGGACAGAAAGAGACGGGGACAGCGAGAGCACGGGGACAGAGAGAGAAGGAACAGAGAGAGTGGGGACAGAGAGACAGGGACACAGAGAGAGGTGACAGAGAGGGGACAGAGAGAGCGCGACAGAGAGAGGGGGAGAGAGAGAGGGAGGGACAGAGAGAGGCGGATGGGAGAGAGAGGCAGAGAGAGGCGGGTGGGAAAGACAGGGGGACAGAGAGGGGAAGAGAGAGAGGTGGGCTGAGAGAGAGGAGGACAGGAAGAGAGGTGGTCAGAGACAGGAGGGACAGAGAGAGAGAGGGATAGAGAGAGGGGGAGAGAGAGGGGGAAAGATAGAGAGGGGGACAGAGAGAGTGGAGGACAGAGAGGGCTGACAGAGAGATGCGGGTGGGAGGGAGAGGGGGTCAGAGAGAGGGCGACAGAGAGAGGAACACAGAGAGTGAGGGAGATAGAGGGCGTCAGGGATAGAGGGGGACGTAAAGGGGGGAGGTAGATGGGGTCAGAGACAGCTGAACAGAGTGGGGGAGATAGAGGGGGTCAAAGGGATGGGGACAGAGAGAGGGAGAGAGAGGGGTGCAGAGAGAGAGGGGGTCAGAGAGTGGGCAGAGAGAGGGAGACAGAGAGTGGGGGAACAGAGAGAGGGCAGGACAGAGAGAGAGAGGGGAAAGAGAGAGGGGACAGAGAGAGGGGGGGACAGAGAGAGGGGGGACAGAGAGAGAGGGGTCAGAGTGAGGGGAAAGAGAGTGAGGGTGCAGAGAGATAGGGGTCAGAGAGGGGGGACAGAGAAAGGCAGGTGGGAGGGAGAGGGGGCAGAGAGAAGGCGGCAGGGAGAGGGACACAGAAAGTGAGTGAGGTAGAAGTAGTCAGAGAGAGGGGACGGAAAGAGGGGGAGATAGAGGGGGTCAGAGGGAGGGGGGACAGAAAGAGGGAACAGAGTGAGAGAGAGAGAGGGGGGCAGAGAGAGGGGATCAGAGAGAGAGGGACAGAGAGAGGGGGGGCTGAGATTGGGCAGAGAGAGGGCAACAGAGAGAGGGGACAGAGAGTGGGGTGAAAGAGAGGGGGAACAGAGAGAGGGCGACAGAGAGAGGGGGAACAGAGAGGGTGAACAGATTGAGGCGGGACAGAGAGGGGGGACAGAGAGAGGGGAATGCGAGATGGGACAGAGGGAGGGGGACAGAAAGAGGGGAACAGAGAGTGGGGGGATGGAGAGAGTGGGGGACAGGGGGTGGGGGGGACGGAGAGGGAGAGGACAGAGAGAGGAGGGACAGAGGGGGACAGTAAGAGATGGGGACAGAG